>NC_066582.1:446851678-447208185 GCF_024323335.1 Lathyrus oleraceus | reverse complement strand
AGAGGAACTTTAGAGTCTTATTTGCAAATTTTGGAAATATTAAACATGTTTACATATGGAAATATCACGTCAATTATCTTTGGAAATATTTTCACGCCAAGAAAGTACAGTCTGGTAACCAAGTACAATACAAGAGAGAAGGAAAATGACACCTCCGATGGCCCCCTAGAAGCAATCGTCCAAAGCCTCGAGACCGGAAGATAGCTGCACGACGCCTCTTCACCTCCCTCTCATAGGCTGCCTCCATATCTGCCTTCTCTTTGGGAGTTGATCATACTTCCTCTTCTAAAACTTGGAAGACGAGAAGTAGAGAAAGTCAATGCGTCATCAGGATCATCAATAACCTAGTGCTCAAGGAACTTATCAAAGCACCTTCTCTCTGATCTGTTGAAGCAACTCCTCTCGTTCACGGATCCAAGCACGCGAACGGTTCTTCTCTCTCAACTCCTCTATCCTTGGCTAGGGAGGGTGAAGGCCCAGCCACAACCAAAGGTTGTGGGTCTGGATAATCATAAGGCATGAGGTACTGGAAGCTCTCTCCTAACCCAGAGGTATAGGGTTCCAAAGCGATACAGTTCTTCGACCTAGCTCCTTCTTCCTTTTCTTATGGATCTTGTGCCAAGCGCCGACCATCCTGCCCTTCAAGCCTTGGGAACTTTACCCTCCTGAAAGAACACACCCTTTAACAAAGTTTATTAGGTTTATCCTTTAGGGGAACCCAAGCTCACGACGTGCCAAAAGGGTTGTAGTAATTTTCCACCGCAGTACCCAGAAGAGGTACATTGGAGATTCACCACAAGAGTCGTAATTTGCACACCATCATGACACGGTTGTACCAAAAGATATCATCATTAGTGAGAGACATAAGTATCGTGGACCACCATAGACATCCTTTGTTCTCCTTGAAGGCGAGCGTCTGAGGCAAGTGCGAAATAAACCACTGTAAACAGAGGTAAACAGCACACAATGGTACCACCGCCCTTGCATTCCTCATATGCAAAAGAGAAATAAATGTCACAGCAGCAGAGTAGGAACGGGATAAGAGTAGAGAAAATCCTAATGGCGTTCACATCCACAAACTTGTCGATATTGGGGAATAACACTAGCCCATAGAGAGAAGTAAATATGGCCTCAAAGGCGTCCTCACTCATGGCCTTCCCAAACATAGTAGCATGATCAATGAGGAAATCAGACGGGAAACTTGAATTCACCTTTGGTAGTCATATGAGCACCAATAATAGATTCATTTATACGAAAACAGATCAACAATCTCTGCAGAAGAAGGAACTCTTCCCAAGCCACTGAACGACAACTGATCTAGGATAGGTATGCCCACAGATAGGCATACTCCCTCAAGTGTGGGCAAAAGCTGGAAATCCGGAAAAGTGACAGCAACGGTACAAGGGATCATAGAATGCACCAACACACTCATTAGACCTTCATCCACTTGAGTAGCCAGAATAGACGAAGCTTCCCATGACGAGCCTTTAATTCCGAGGGATCTAAACATAGGATGTCAAACTCCTTAACTCTTTCAAGTCGGGTTGTCTGAAACTGTATCTTTCGTATTCCTTCTTTGCTTATCCATGTTTGAAATTTTGCAAATAGACCTCTTAAGTTCCTTGAAAGTTTTCTCAATTGATGATATGGATGTGTATGAATGCATGAATGCATGGATTTGCAACAATCACACTCAAGGATCAAGCAAATCACACCACACAAAGGTCATGGGATGGATCAAGTCATCCTAATATAATTCATCCATTTTGGTGGATTATGGTTTACACCTTATCAACACCAAGTTCCATTGATATTAAGGATACACAAGCGGATCAACCACGAATCAAGGGTTTGTTGCGAGTCGCGAGCATGAAGTCTGGTTAAAGAACCACCCAAAGGGAGTGTACTATGGTTAAACCTAACAATCATTTCTACAAGAGGTTCCCATAGTCATCATCCCATCTTTCAGATATTATCGGATAAACGACTACTCGTATTCAAAAAGATTCAAGAGAGACTCTTATAAGTGTAGTATCGCGTAACAATCGTATCAAATCTTACACTTGAACGATCTTCGCACTACGTCCTAAAAAATAGGCTAAGATGGGCGTGGTAAACTAAGGTCCTTGGCTTCTAAGGCATATATTGGAAAGAGTAATGCCTAACACGACTACTCGTGTGACATTATTGATCCCAACATAACCTCCAACAAGTAAATGGGCTTGCAAGTCAACTTGCTAAGGAATAACTCCACACAAGTCAACAAGACTATGCCATTCTCCTATCCTAAGTGCACTCGAGTCGGGTATAGAACTCATCTCACGAAGATCACCAAGCATACAAGGATTAATATTCAAACAATTCAATCTATACATACAATACAGTAATCCCAAATTTGCACAAAATATGTCACAAATAATATAAACATACAATACAACAAAAGGTAAAAAGTAGGAAAAAAACCACTAGGCACATCAATCCCCAGCAGAGTCGCCACTTTTCTAGCGGGGTCGTTACCATAGAGACATTGACTAAATCTAAGGTAAACCATACAAGTCGAGTCGCCACCGCACTTCTAATGGACAATAGAAGTGGAAGGGAATCTGATATGTGATGAAGCTTTGCCTCCTTGCCACGAAATTCTAATGCTCCTTAGGTTAGGCTTTCAGCTTCTTAAATAGGGTGGATTAGTGTTATCATGGGCTTTTTAATAAGTGATGTATCCATAAGAATAAAAGTGTGAAGTGAGGTGTAAAATGTTGTTATTTTGGGCCAACTTAAGTGAATGGGTGTCCACAATGCATGGCCAAAAGAGGTAAAAAACATGACTGGTTTGGCAGCATGCTTAGAAAATCTGATTGGGCCAGCCAGACCCAAAATCTGCCTAGAAAATCAAGTCATGATGCCCACTTTAAATGAATGTATCTCTCAAACCATGGGATCCAAATGAGATGATTCCAAAAGGATTGAAAGAGGACATGGCAAGGTACAATTGTTGTGAAAGAAAGTATAGTTTTCAAATAATGCCTTGAAGTGCAAGAAAACTAGCCAGAAGTCTTGACAAATTTTGAAGATTTTGGACTTCGAAATTTTTCTAAGTGTCCTAAAAAATGTCTCACTTTGACTAAGCATAAATTTCTCAATTCTAATCCAAATGGAGCAAACTTTATATCTCTAGAAAGCTTGGAACAAGAGGAACAACTTTATGTTGGAGAAGTTTCAATAGAGCTTTATCTTGATGCAAAAGGGCTTAAAGTGAGTGCAACGATCATGAAAACTTGCTCTAAATGGAAGTCAAGCATTCCAAATTAAGTAAAACTTTTCCAATTCCTGATTAAATGATGAATCCATGATCCAACCTTGATCAATTTCACATGTAGGATCCCCTAGGCATGGATTTTTAGATTCCACTCTCAAAATGTCAGGAGTTAACTTTTCTGGCCCCACAGTTGACTTTTCCCAAATTGTCTTATTCCCGATTCCATTGATCAATGAAGCATTCTAGCTCAAATAAAGAGTGATTTTTTGTATGTAGACCCTATGACATATGGAGGGACATGGAAAAGAGTTTCACCCAAAGAATCAGAAATAAACTGATTTATACCAACCTAGTTTTAGGCAAAATGATCAGGAACTGATTGCACTGTGCCAATGGATTTTCTAAGATAATTGTGAATCTTCCTAGACCAAGATGCCTCTCTAATAATTGACATGGATGAGCTCATCTACTTCCAACCAAACATTGCTGTTGCACAGGTAGCCATGAAACCCTAATTTCTGATTAAATCCAGATAAACACTCTGATAGCTTGAATCCTTCACTGATGAATGAGGACCATAATAAGATACTTGGACCCCCTGAGACCCTTGAGACTTGTATACTTAGAAAATGAAGTCCAATTCTCAATCTTACTTTGTGTGGGCTCCTTCTGCTAAGGAGTGATCGATCAAAAACCGATCTCCATGTTACTAATGCAGTATGCAATGAGTATGACCTAATAGATGCTAATGAAGTGTAAAACATAATCTCATGCTTCCAGAAACAATGAATGGTAAATTTTGGGGTATTACAGTATGGCCACTAGTACGTGGGTGTTCATGCATTCATTTAATAAGAAAATAAAAAATATTCACTTTTAACTAATTATTTAAAAATTTGGTTAATAAGTTATGAGGGCATTGTAACACCCTTCTAAAATACCCAATAATAATTAAAACAACAAATATAAATCAGAGTAGATATGCAATTTCAGGGTGTCACACTTGACACTTCACACCATTCACCAAAATAGTTTGTCATGCTCATTTAATAATCAAAATAAATATTGCACAATTCGCAGCGGATAGAGATCTAATCAATCATACAAACCATGTACAACATTACATGTAAAGTTGTTCAACAACCAAAATGAAAACAAAGTAAAACATCCCGTCCCGATGTTACATCTACCAGAGCATGACCTACTAAGGAACTACACTAGACTCCAAGCACTAGCTTCTACTCAATCACTGCTCGTTACCTGAAACATAGTTGTAAGGGTGAGTTCCTCAATCGATATAATAAGCATTATAAAATATCATGTAATGCTAAGTAATTTAACACATTTCATCACCCAAATCAGATCACACATTCAGCAACGACAACATCAACTCAAAATCATAATCATGCTCAACCCAACACAAAACACACGTATAATATTGGAATACATCCATTCATATTATACGCCATACATACATTATGCAATGAGACTCCATGCATGCGGTACCGACTATTCGTGAACACATAGTTCAACCTCACCGATCAAATCCAGATACGGCTACCAAGCTCACTAGTCCCACTCATTTGAGACCTAGTGACTCCCTCACTAATTCCTCACCATGGGAATTAGCTACCACCCCAAGGGCTATGCTATGCACGCTAAATCACCTAGCATGCAAACCTCAACAACAATCCACAATAACTCACTCACTAATTCCTCACCATGGGAATTAGCTACCACCATAAAGGCCATACTATGCACGCTAAATCACCTAGCATGCAACGTCAACAACAATCTACAATGGACATATGCTCACACTCTAAGCCATAAACAGTCCATCCACAATTGCATACATAACCGATACATTCACAGCATTATGCATACCATTATACATCATCAGCATATTTATCACAGAATCATATTCATATCATGCCAAATAATCAATCACAGTATTAGCACACTCACTAATACCTATACTGCTCAAAACAACGGGAAATGATCCCTACTATATCATACACCAATATAGGCCAAACGTCAAATATGTACACAATATTTAAATATCAATTTTTCACTTTTCCAATAGTGTTAACCGGTTAACGCCCTGGGTTAACCGGTTAACGCAACACAGAACACGCTTCCTGGCACATTTTAACAGTGTTAACCGGTAAACACCCTGGGTTAACCGGTTAACGCAAGACAGACAGCAATTTCTCATAATTCATAACAGTGTTAACCGGTTAACACCCTGGTTAACCGGTTAACGCAAGACAGAAAGCTGTTCCTGCGCTAACACGAACAGAATGCAGAATTACCCGCATTTCTCGCCGTCGGAGGACTTCCGGACCTCCGATTTCAATTCCGTAAAAAGCTACACGTCCAGAAATTTACGACTCACCCACATGTAGATTCAATTACAGTTTTAACATAACTTATTCATCACCATTTACAGCATTCCTCATCACAATTAGGGTCAATTCAATGGCTTATTACTACCCATTACATGTTAACCCATAATACCCATTAACGACGATAAACCCCCCTTACCTGAGTTAATCCGGCAAATCCTTTAACTTCAAGCTTTCCCTCTTCAACCCTCGTTCTCTTGCTCTTCCTCCTTGCCCTTTCTCACTTTCTGTCGCTTTTTCTGGTTTTCACGTGAAAAACCCTTTTTACCAAATGGAACTCTTTATATATATTCCAACTTATTATTCCAATAATAATAATTCCAAATAATATTCCAATAATAATCCAATTATTTAATTAAATTAATAAATATACTATTAACTTAATTTAAATAATTATCATATTTTATCGGGGTGTTACAACTCTCCCCCACTAAAAGAGTTTTCGTCCTCGAAAACATACCTCAAGCGAATAACTCTGGATAAGACTCCTTCATCTGATTCTCAAGTTCCCAAGTCACATTGCCACCTGCTGGTCCTCCCCAAGCTACCTTTACCAAAGCAATCTCTTTACCCCGCAACTGCTTCAACTCTCGATCCTCGATCCTCATAGGTGATGTTTCAACAGTCAGGTTATCTCTCACATGTACATCATCTACTTTGACCACATGCGACGGATCAGGAATGTACCTCCTCAACTGAGACACATGAAAAACCTCATGCAAATTCGCAAGTGACGGCGGTAAAGCGATACGATAGGCTACCTCCCCTATCCTCTCCAAAATCTGATAAGGACCAATAAATCGAGGTGTCAACTTCTTCGACTTCAAAGCTCGACCAACCCCAGTTATCGGAGTAACACGAAGAAACACATGATCTCCCTCTTGAAACTCAAGTGACTTCCTCCTCTTGTCGTGATAACTCTTCTGACGACTCTGAGCAATCCTCATCTTCTCCTGAATCATCTTAATCTTTTCCGTAGTTTGTTGCACAATCTCCGGTCCAACCACAACACTCTCACCGGACTCATACCAACATAAAGGTGTCAGACATCTCCTACCATACAAAGCTTCAAACGGTGCCATACCAATGCTCGAATGAAAACTATTGTTGTAGGTAAACTCAATCAAAGGTAAATAGCAATCCCAAGCACCTCCCTTCTCCAAAACACAAGCCCTCAAAAGATCCTCCAGCGACTGAATCGTCCTCTCAGTCTGACCATCAGTCTGCGGATGATATGCAGAACTCAATCTCAGCTTAGTTCCCAAAGCCCTCTGCAAACCTTCCCAGAACTTCGATGTGAATCTAGGATCTCTGTCCGAAACAATACTCGACGGAATACCATGCAAACTTACAATTTTCTCAATATACAACTCAGCTAATCTCTCTAACGGATAATCCATTCTGATCGGAATGAAATGAGCCGATTTTGTCAATCTGTCAACAATCACCCAAATAGCTTCAAAATTCTTAATTGTACTCGGTAAACCAGAAACAAAATCCATACTGATACTATCCCACTTCCACTCTGGAATAGCCAACGGTTGCATTAGCCCAGACGACTTCTGATGCTCAATCTTTGACTTCTGACAAGTCAAACAAGAATAAACAAAACTCGCAATTTCTCTTTTCATTCCCGGCCACCAAAATAACTTTTTCAAATCATGATACATCTTCGTAGCCCCAGGATGAATACTCAGGCCACTACGATGTCCTTCCTCGAGAATACTCTTCTTAAGTTCGGTAACATCCGGAATACACACCCGATTACCAAATTTCAAAACACCATTCTCATCAACTATGAATTCACCACCTTGACCTTGATTCACTAGAGTCAACTTATCAACCAAAAGCACATCGGATTTCTGACCCTCTCTAATCTCATCCAGAATACCACTCGTTAACTTCAACATTCCCAATTTAACACTATTGTGAGTACTCTCACACACCAAACTCAAGTCTCTAAACTGCTCAATTAAATCCAATTCCTTAACCATTAACATAGACATATGCAATGATTTCCGACTCAATGCATCAGCCACTACGTTTGCTTTACCCGGATGGTAATTCAAACCAAAGTCATAATCCTTCAGAAACTCTAGCCATCTCCTCTGTCTCATATTCAGCTCTTTCTGATCAAACAAATACTTTAAACTTTTATGGTCACTGAAAACCTCAAATCTTGACCCGTACAAGTAATGCCTCCATAACTTCAGAACAAACACCACAGCTGCCAACTCTAAATCGTGTGTCGGATAGTTCCTCTCATGAACCTTCAGTTGTCTCGAAGCATAAGCTACAACCTGCTTATTCTGCATCAAAACACCACCCAAACCCAACAATGAAGCATCACAGTAAACCTCAAATGGTTCCGATGGACTTGGTAATATCAGAATAGGAGCAGTAGTTAACCTTCTCTTTAACTCTTGGAAACCTTCTTCACATTTTGAATCCCAAACAAACGCTTGTCCCATTCTAGTCAACATCGTCAACGGTAACGCCAACTTAGAAAATCCCTCAATAAATTTCCTATAATAACCTGCAAGTCCAAGAAAACTCCTTATCTCAGAAACTGACTTCGGAGCTTCCCACTCAGATACCGCTTCTATCTTAGAAGGATCAACAGCAACACCACCTCTTGAAATCACATGACCAAGAAAACTAACCTCTTCTAACCAAAATTCACACTTGGACAGTTTAGCAAATAACTTCTTTTCTCGTAGAACTTCTAAAACCACTCTCAAATGTTCAGCATGCTCTTCTTCAGATTTCGAATACACCAAAATATCGTCAATAAACACCACAACAAACTTGTCTAGATACGGATGGAAAATCCTATTCATATACTCCATAAATACCCCAGGCGCATTAGTCACACCAAAAGGCATTACAGAATACTCATAATGTCCATACCTTGTTCTGAAAGCAGTCTTCTGAATATCCTCAGTTTTCACACGTATCTGATGATACCCCGATCTCAAATCTATTTTGTTGAACACACTCGCACCAACTAACTGATCCATCAAATCATCAATCCTCGGCAAAGGATATCGATTCTTGATCGTCACTTTATTCAGTTGCCTGTAGTCCACACACAACCTCATAGTACCTTCTTTCTTCTTAACCAATAACACTGGTGCACCCCACGGCGACACACTCGGACGAATAAATTTCTTATCCAATAGATCTTCCAGCTGACTCTTCAATTCAGCTAACTCAACAGCAGACATACGGTAAGGAGCCATCGATATCGACCTAGTACCAGGTACTAAATCAATCGAGAACTCAACTTCACGCTCTGGCGGTAATTCATTCACTTCTTCAGGAAACACATCAGGAAAATCACACACCACGGCTAGATCGCAAATCACCAGTTTATCTTTAGCCTCCAAAGTCGCTAACAGCATAAACAACTCTGCCCCATCCGCTACTGGCCTCATTCACCTGCCTTGCTGCTAGAAACAAACTCTTTCCTTCCTCAATCTCAGGAAAGATCACCGTCTTATCAAAACAGTTGATATAAACTCGGTTAAACACCAACCAGTTCATACCCAGGATAACATCAATCTGCACTAGTGGAAGACACACGAGGTCCATCCCAAAGTCTCTACCAAAAATACTCAAAGGACAATTTAAACAAACTGAAGTAGTAGTCACTGAACCCTTCGCAGGAGTATCAATCACCATACCCCCATTCATCCCAGATATTTCTAATTTAAGTTTCACAGCACAATCCAAAGATATAAAGGAATGAGTCGCACCTGTGTCAATAATAGCTACAAGAGGAAAGCCATTAATATAACACGTACCTCGGATCAAACGATCATCTGCAGAAGTCTCAGAACCCGATAAAGCAAAGACCTTGCCTCCCGACTGGTTCTCTTTCTTCGGCTTAGGACACTGTGGACTGATATGACCCACCTCTCCACAGTTGAAACAAGTCATAGTCTTCAACGGGCACTCTGCAGCCAAGTGACCACCTTTTCCACACTTGAAACACTTCTTCTCATTACTGGTACACTCATGGAAACGATGTCCCGCCTGACCACATCTGTAACACTTAGCAGGGGCACTGGAGTCTCCCCCACTAGGTCTCCTCATCCCACTCTGTCTCTGGAAACCTTTGGCAACTGCATACGGTTTCCCACGATCATTCTGATTCTTGCCTTTCCTATCAACCCTCTGCTGATAGCTCTCCGCTCTGGCCTTGGTATCCTGTTCAAAGATCCTGCAACAGTCAACCAGGTCAGAAAACACTCTGATCCGCTGATACCCAATAGCCTGCTTGATCTCGGGACGTAACCCGTTCTCAAACTTCACACATTTTGAAAATTCCCCAGTAGCCTCATCATAGGGAGTGTAATACTTCGACAACTCTGTGAACTTAGCAGCATACTCAGTAACAGACCGGTTGCCCTGCTTCAATTCTAAGAACTCTATCTCTTTCTTTCCTCTGACATCCTCTGGAAAGTACTTCCTCAGGAATCTCTCTCTGAACACCGCCCAAGTGATCTCAGCACTCCCAGCAGCTTCCAACTCAGTGCGGGCAGCAACCCACCAATCATCTGCTTCCTCTGACAGCATATGCGTACCGAATCTGACCTTCTGGTTATCGGCACACTCAGTCACTCGGAAGATCCTCTCGATCTCCTTCAACCACTTCTGAGCACCATCTGGATTGTATGCTCCCTTGAACATTGGAGGATTGTTCTTCTGGAACTCACTCAGTTGACGAGCAGCTCCCAGTCCCACAACATTCGGATTCCCTCCAAGTACTCCAGCTAGCATACCCAGAGCCTCAGCAATCGCAGCATCGTCTCTACCTCTTCCAGCCATCTCTATTCTGAAAACCCGACAAGCTAAACAATAAGTACTGATAGGGTTACACAACACCTATCACGTACAGGGAAACAGAATAATTACGACTCGACTCGACCGACTATGCTCTGATACCACTAATGTAACACCCTTCTAAAATACCCCAATAATAATTAAAACAACAAATATAAATCAGAGTAGATATGCAATTTCAGGGTGTCACACTTGACACTTCACACCATTCACCAAAATAGTTTGTCATGCTCATTTAATAATCAAATAAAATATTGCACAATTCGCAGCGGATAGAGATCTAATCAATCATACAAACCATGTAACACATTACATGTAAAGTTGTTCAACAACCAAAATGAAAACAAAGTAAAACATCCCGTCCCGATGTTACATCTACCAGAGCATGACCCACTAAGGAACTACACTAGACTCCAAGCACTAGCTTCTACTCAATCACTGCTCGTTACCTGAAACATAGTTGTAAGGGTGAGTTCCTCAATCGATATAATAAGCATTATAAAATATCATGTAATGCTAAGTAATTTAACACATTTCATCACCCAAATCAGATCACACATTCAGCAACGGCAACATCAACTCAAAATCATAATCATGCTCAACCCAACACAAAACACACGTATAATATTGGAATACATCCATTCATATTATACGCCATACATACATTATGCAATGAGACTCCATGCATGCGGTACCGACTATTCGTGAACACATAGTTCAACCTCACCGATCAAATCCAGATACGGCTACCAAGCTCACTAGTCCCACTCATTTGAGACCTAGTGACTCCCTCACTAATTCCTCACCATGGGAATTAGCTACCACCCCAAGGGCTATGCTATGCACGCTAAATCACCTAGCATGCAAACATCAACAACAATCCACAATAACTCACTCACTAATTCCTCACCATGGGAATTAGCTACCACCATAAAGGCCATACTATGCACGCTAAATCACCTAGCATGCAACCGTCAACAACAATCTACAATGGACATATGCTCACACTCTAAGCCATAAACAATCCATCCACAATTGCATACATAACCGATACATTCACAGCATTATGCATACCATTATACATCATCAGCATATTTATCACAGAATCATATTCATATCATGCCAAATAATCAATCACAGTATTAGCACACTCAACTAATACCTATACTGCTCAAAACAACGGGAAATGATCCCTACTATATCATACACCAATATAGGCCAAACGTCAAATATGTACACAATATTTAAATATCAATTTTTCACTTTTCCAACAGTGTTAACCGGTTAACGCCCTGGGTTAACCGGTTAACGCAACACAGAACACGCTTCCTGGCACATTTTAACAGTGTTAACCGGTTAACACCCTGGGTTAACCGGTTAACGCAAGATAGACAGCAATTTCTCATAATTCATAACAGTGTTAACCGGTTAACACCCTGGGTTAACCGGTTAACGCAAGACAGAAAGCTGTTCCTGCGCTAACACGAACAGAATGCAGAATTACCCGCATTTCTCGCCGTCGGAGGACTTCCGGACCTCCGATTTCAATTTCGTAAAAAGCTACACGTCCAGAAATTTACGACTCACCCACATGTAGATTCAATTACAGTTTTAACATAACTTATTCATCACCATTTACAGCATTCCTCATCCCAATTAGGGTCAATTCAATGGCTTATTACTACCCATTACATGTTAACCCATAATACCCATTAACGACGATAAACCCCCCTTACCTGAGTTAATCCGGCAAATCCTTTAACTTCAAGCTTTTCCCTTCTTCAACCCTCGTTCTCTTGCTCTTCCTCCTCGCGTTTTTCTCACTTTCTGTCGCTTTTTTGGTTTTCACGTGAAAAACCCTTTTTACCAAATGGAACTCTTTATATATATTCCAACTTATTATTCCAATAATAATAATTCCAAATAATATTCCAATAATAATCCAATTATTTAATTAAATTAATAAATATACTATTAACTTAATTTAAATAATTATCATATTTTATCGGGGTGTTACAACTCTCCCCCACTAAAAGAGTTTTCGTCCTCGAAAACATACCTCAAGCGAATAACTCTGGATAAGACTCCTTCATCTGATTCTCAAGTTCCCAAGTCACATTGCCACCTGCTGGTCCTCCCCAAGCTACCTTTACCAAAGCAATCTCTTTACCCCGCAACTGCTTCAACTCTCGATCCTCGATCCTCATAGGTGATGTTTCAACAGTCAGGTTATCTCTCACCTGTACATCATCTACTTTGACCACATGCGACAGATCAGGAATGTACCTCCTCAACTGAGACACATGAAAAACCTCATGCAAATTCGCAAGTGACGGCGGTAAAGCGATACGATAGGCTACCTCCCCTATCCTCTCCAAAATCTGATAAGGACCAATAAATCGAGGTGTCAACTTCTTCGACTTCAAAGCTCGACCAACCCCAGTTATCGGAGTAACACGAAGAAGCACATGATCTCCCTCTTGAAACTCAAGTGACTTCCTCCTCTTGTCGTGATAACTCTTCTGACGACTCTGAGCAATCCTCATCTTCTCCTGAATCATCTTAATCTTTTCCGTAGTTTGTTGCACAATCTCCGGTCCAACCACAACACTCTCACCGGACTCATACCAACATAAAGGTGTCCGACATCTCCTACCATACAAAGCTTCAAACGGTGCCATACCAATGCTCGAATGAAAACTATTGTTGTAGGTAAACTCAATCAAAGGTAAATAGCAATCCCAAGCACCTCCCTTCTCCAAAACACAAGCCCTCAAAAGATCCTCCAGCGACTGAATCGTCCTCTCAGTCTGACCATCAGTCTGCGGATGATATGCAGAACTCAATCTCAGCTTAGTTCCCAAAGCCCTCTGCAAACCTTCCCAGAACTTCGATGTGAATCTAGGATCTCTGTCCGAAACAATACTCGACGGAATACCATGCAAACTTACAATTTTCTCAATATACAACTCAGCTAATCTCTCTAACGGATAATCCATTCTGATCGGAATGAAATGAGCCGATTTTGTCAATCTGTCAACAATCACCCAAATAGCTTCAAAATTCTTAATTGTACTCGGTAAACCAGAAACAAAATCCATACTGATACTATCCCACTTCCACTCTGGAATAGCCAACGGTTGCATTAGCCCAGACGGCTTCTGATGCTCAATCTTTGACTTCTGACAAGTCAAACAAGAATAAACAAAACTCGCAATTTCTCTTTTCATTCCCGGCCACCAAAATAACTTTTTCAAATCATGATACATCTTCGTAGCCCCAGGATGAATACTCAGGCCACTACGATGTCCTTCCTCGAGAATACTCTTCTTAAGTTCGGTAACATCCGGAATACACACCCGATTACCAAATTTCAAAACACCATTCTCATCAACTATGAATTCACCACCTTGACCTTGATTCACTAGAGTCAACTTATCAACCAAAAGCACATCGGATTTCTGACCCTCTCTAATCTCATCCAGAATACCACTCGTTAACTTCAACATTCCCAATTTAACACTATTGTGAGTACTCTCACACACCAAACTCAAGTCTCTAAACTGCTCAATTAAATCCAATTCCTTAACCATTAACATAGACATATGCAATGATTTCCGACTCAATCCATCAGCCACTACGTTTGCTTTACCCGGATGGTAATTCAAACCAAAGTCATAATCCTTCAGAAACTCTAGCCATCTCCTCTGTCTCATATTCAGCTCTTTCTGATCAAACAAATACTTTAAACTTTTATGGTCACTGAAAACCTCAAATCTTGACCCGTACAAGTAATGCCTCCATAACTTCAGAACAAACACCACAGCTGCCAACTCTAAATCGTGTGTCGGATAGTTCCTCTCATGAACCTTCAGTTGTCTCGAAGCATAAGCTACAACCTGCTTATTCTGCATCAAAACACCACCCAAACCCAACAATGAAGCATCACAGTAAACCTCAAATGGTTCCGATGGACTTGGTAATATCAGAATAGGAGCAGTAGTTAACCTTCTCTTTAACTCTTGGAAACCTTCTTCACATTTTGAATCCCAAACAAACGCTTGTCCCTTTCTAGTCAACATCGTCAACGGTAACGCCAACTTAGAAAATCCCTCAATAAATTTCCTATAATAACCTGCAAGTCCAAGAAAACTCCTTATCTCAGAAACTGACTTCGGAGCTTCCCACTCAGATACCGCTTCTATCTTAGAAGGATCAACAGCAACACCACCTCTTGAAATCACATGACCAAGAAAACTAACCTCTTCTAACCAAAATTCACACTTGGACAGTTTAGCAAATAACTTCTTTTCTCGTAGAACTTCTAAAACCACTCTCAAATGTTCAACATGCTCTTCTTCAGATTTCGAATACACCAAAATATCGTCAATAAACACCACAACAAACTTGTCTAGATACGGATGGAAAATCCTATTCATATACTCCATAAATACCCCAGGCGCATTAGTCACACCAAAAGGCATTACAGAATACTCATAATGTCCATACCTTGTTCTGAACGCAGTCTTCTGAATATCCTCAGTTTTCACACGTATCTGATGATACCCCGATCTCAAATCTATTTTGTTGAACACACTCGCACCAACTAACTGATCCATCAAATCATCAATCCTCGGCAAAGGATATCGATTCTTGATCGTCACTTTATTCAGTTGCCTGTAGTCCACACACAACCTCATAGTACCTTCTTTCTTCTTAACCAATAACACTGGTGCACCCCACGGCGACACACTCGGACGAATAAATTTCTTATCCAATAGATCTTCCAGCTGACTCTTCAATTCAGCTAACTCAACAGCAGACATACGGTAAGGAGCCATCGATATCGGCCTAGTACCAGGTACTAAATCAATCGAGAACTCAACTTCACGCTCTGGCGGTAATTCATTCACTTCTTCAGGAAACACATCAGGAAAATCACACACCACGGCTAGATCGCAAATCACCAGTTTATCTTTAGCCTCCAAAGTCGCTAACAGCATAAACAACTCTGCCCCATCCGCTACTACCTCATTCACCTGCCTTGCTGCTAGAAACAAACTCTTTCCTTCCTCAATCTCAGGAAAGATCACCGTCTTATCAAAACAGTTGATATAAACTCGGTTAAACACCAACCAGTTCATACCCAGGATAACATCAATCTGCACTAGTGGAAGACACACGAGGTCCATCCCAAAGTCTCTACCAAAAATACTCAAAGGACAATTTAAACAAACTGAAGTAGTAGTCACTGAACCCTTCGCAGGAGTATCAATCACCATACCCCCATTCATCCCAGATATTTCTAATTTAAGTTTCACAGCACAATCCAAAGATATAAAGGAATGAGTCGCACCTGTGTCAATAATAGCTACAAGAGGAAAGCCATTAATATAACACGTACCTCGGATCAAACGATCATCTGCAGAAGTCTCAGAACCCGATAAAGCAAAGACCTTGCCTCCCGACTGGTTCTCTTTCTTCGGCTTAGGACACTGTGGACTGATATGACCCACCTCTCCACAGTTGAAACAAGTCATAGTCTTCAACGGGCACTCTGCAGCCAAGTGACCACCTTTTCCACACTTGAAACACTTCTTCTCATTACTGGTACACTCATGGAAACGATGTCCCGCCTGACCACATCTGTAACACTTAGCAGGGGCACTGGAGTCTCCCCCACTAGGTCTCCTCATCCCACTCTGTCTCTGGAAACCTTTGGCAACTGCATACGGTTTCCCACGATCATTCTGATTCTTGCCTTTCCTATCAACCCTCTGCTGATAGCTCTCCGCTCTGGCCTTGGTATCCTGTTCAAAGATCCTGCAACAGTCAACCAGGTCAGAAAACACTCTGATCCGCTGATACCCAATAGCCTGCTTGATCTCGGGACGTAACCCGTTCTCAAACTTCACACATTTTGAAAATTCCCCAGTAGCCTCATCATAGGGAGTGTAATACTTCGACAACTCTGTGAACTTAGCAGCATACTCAGTAACAGACCGGTTGCCCTGCTTCAATTCTAAGAACTCTATCTCTTTCTTTCCTCTGACATCCTCTGGAAAGTACTTCCTCAGGAATCTCTCTCTGAACACCGCCCAAGTGATCTCAGCACTCCCAGCAGCTTCCAACTCAGTGCGGGCAGCAACCCACCAATCATCTGCTTCCTCTGACAGCATATGCGTACCGAATCTGACCTTCTGGTTATCGGCACACTCAGTCACTCGGAAGATCCTCTCGATCTCCTTCAACCACTTCTGAGCACCATCTGGATTGTATGCTCCCTTGAACATTGGAGGATTGTTCTTCTGGAACTCACTCAGTTGACGAGCAGCTCCCAGTCCCACAACATTCGGATTCCCTCCAAGTACTCCAGCTAGCATACCCAGAGCCTCAGCAATCGCAGCATCGTCTCTACCTCTTCCAGCCATCTCTATTCTGAAAACCCGACAAGCTAAACAATAAGTACTGATAGGGTTACACAACACCTATCACGTACAGGGAAACAGAATAATTACGACTCGACTCGACCGACTATGCTCTGATACCACTAATGTAACACCCTTCTAAAATACCCCAATAATAATTAAAACAACAAATATAAATCAGAGTAGATATGCAATTTCAGGGTGTCACACTTGACACTTCACACCATTCACCAAAATAGTTTGTCATGCTCATTTAATAATCAAAATAAAATATTGCACAATTCGCAGCGGATAGAGATCTAATCAATCATACAAACCATGTAACACATTACATGTAAAGTTGTTCAACAACCAAAATGAAAACAAAGTAAAACATCCCGTCCCGATGTTACATCTACCAGAGCATGACCCACTAAGGAACTACACTAGACTCCAAGCACTAGCTTCTACTCAATCACTGCTCGTTACCTGAAACATAGTTGTAAGGGTGAGTTCCTCAATCGATATAATAAGCATTATAAAATATCATGTAATGCTAAGTAATTTAACACATTTCATCACCCAAATCAGATCACACATTCAGCAACGGCAACATCAACTCAAAATCATAATCATGCTCAACCCAACACAAAACACACGTATAATATTGGAATACATCCATTCATATTATACGCCATACATACATTATGCAATGAGACTCCATGCATGCGGTACCGACTATTCGTGAACACATAGTTCAACCTCACCGATCAAATCCAGATACGGCTACCAAGCTCACTAGTCCCACTCATTTGAGACCTAGTGACTCCCTCACTAATTCCTCACCATGGGAATTAGCTACCACCCCAAGGGCTATGCTATGCCCGCTAAATCACCTAGCATGCAAACATCAACAACAATCCACAATAACTCACTCACTAATTCCTCACCATGGGAATTAGCTACCACCATAAAGGCCATACTATGCACGCTAAATCACCTAGCATGCAACCGTCAACAACAATCTACAATGGACATATGCTCACACTCTAAGCCATAAACAATCCATCCACAATTGCATACATAACCGATACATTCACAGCATTATGCATACCATTATACATCATCAGCATATTTATCACAGAATCATATTCATATCATGCCAAATAATCAATCACAGTATTAGCACACTCAACTAATACCTATACTGCTCAAAACAACGGGAAATGATCCCTACTATATCATACACCAATATAGGCCAAACGTCAAATATGTACACAATATTTAAATATCAATTTTTCACTTTTCCAACAGTGTTAACCGGTTAACGCCCTGGGTTAACCGGTTAACGCAACACAGAACACGCTTCCTGGCACATTTTAACAGTGTTAACCGGTTAACACCCTGGGTTAACCGTTTAACGCAAGATAGACAGCAATTTCTCATAATTCATAACAGTGTTAACCGGTTAACACCCTGGGTTAACCGGTTAACGCAAGACAGAAAGCTGTTCCTGCGCTAACACGAACAGAATGCAGAATTACCCGCATTTCTCGCCGTCGGAGGACTTCCGGACCTCCGATTTCAATTCCGTAAAAAGCTACACGTCCAGAAATTTACGACTCACCCACATGTAGATTCAATTACAGTTTTAACATAACTTATTCATCACCATTTACAGCATTCCTCATCCCAATTAGGGTCAATTCAATGGCTTATTACTACCCATTACATGTTAACCCATAATACCCATTAACGACGATAAACCCCCCTTACCTGAGTTAATCCGGCAAATCCTTTAACTTCAAGCTTTTCCCTTCTTCAACCCTCGTTCTCTTGCTCTTCCTCCTCGCGCTTTTCTCACTTTCTGTCGCTTTTCTGGTTTTCACGTGAAAAACCCTTTTTACCAAATGGAACTCTTTATATATATTCCAACTTATTATTCCAATAATAATAATTCCAAATAATATTCCAATAATAATCCAATTATTTAATTAAATTAATAAATATACTATTAACTTAATTTAAATAATTATCATATTTTATCGGGGTGTTACAACTCTCCCCCACTAAAAGAGTTTTCGTCCTCGAAAACATACCTCAAGCGAATAACTCTGGATAAGACTCCTTCATCTGATTCTCAAGTTCCCAAGTCACATTGCCACCTGCTGGTCCTCCCCAAGCTACCTTTACCAAAGCAATCTCTTTACCCCGCAACTGCTTCAACTCTCGATCCTCGATCCTCATAGGTGATGTTTCAACAGTCAGGTTATCTCTCACCTGTACATCATCTACTTTGACCACATGCGACGGATCAGGAATGTACCTCCTCAACTGAGACACATGAAAAACCTCATGCAAATTCGCAAGTGACGGCGGTAAAGCGATACGATAGGCTACCTCCCCTATCCTCTCCAAAATCTGATAAGGACCAATAAATCGAGGTGTCAACTTCTTCGACTTCAAAGCTCGACCAACCCCAGTTATCGGAGTAACACGAAGAAGCACATGATCTCCCTCTTGAAACTCAAGTGACTTCCTCCTCTTGTCGTGATAACTCTTCTGACGACTCTGAGCAATCCTCATCTTCTCCTGAATCATCTTAATCTTTTCCGTAGTTTGTTGAACAATCTCCGGTCCAACCACAGCACTCTCACCGGACTCATACCAACATAAACGTGTCCGACATCTCCTACCATACAAAGCTTCAAACGGTGCCATACCAATGCTCGAATGAAAACTATTGTTGTAGGTAAACTCAATCAAAGGTAAATAACAATCCCAAGCACCTCCCTTCTCCAAAACACAAGCCCTCAAAAGATCCTCCAGCGACTGAATCGTCCTCTCAGTCTGACCATCAGTCTGCGGATGATATGCAGAACTCAATCTCAGCTTAGTTCCCAAAGCCCTCTGCAAACCTTCCCAGAACTTCGATGTGAATCTAGGATCTCTGTCCGAAACAATACTCGACGGAATACCATGCAAACTTACAATTTTCTCAATATACAACTCAGCTAATCTCTCTAACGGATAATCCATTCTGATCGGAATGAAATGAGCCGATTTTGTCAATCTGTCAACAATCACCCAAATAGCTTCAAAATTCTTAATTGTACTCGGTAAACCAGAAACAAAATCCATACTGATACTATCCCACTTCCACTCTGGAATAGCCAACGGTTGCATTAGCCCAGACGGCTTCTGATGCTCAATCTTTGACTTCTGACAAGTCAAACAAGAATAAACAAAACTCGCAATTTCTCTTTTCATTCCCGGCCACCAAAATAACTTTTTCAAATCATGATACATCTTCGTAGCCCCAGGATGAATACTCAGGCCACTACGATGTCCTTCCTCGAGAATACTCTTCTTAAGTTCGGTAACATCCGGAATACACACCCGATTACCAAATTTCAAAACACCATTCTCATCAACTCTGAATTCACCACCTTGACCTTGATTCACTAGAGTCAACTTATCAACCAAAAGCACATCGGATTTCTGACCCTCTCTAATCTCATCCAGAATACCACTCGTTAACTTCAACATTCCCAATTTAACACTATTGTGAGTACTCTCACACACCAAACTCAAGTCTCTAAACTGCTCAATTAAATCCAATTCCTTAACCATTAACATAGACATATGCAATGATTTCCGACTCAATGCATCAGCCACTACGTTTGCTTTACCCGGATGGTAATTCAAACCAAAGTCATAATCCTTCAGAAACTCTAACCATCTCCTCTGTCTCATATTCAGCTCTTTCTGATCAAACAAATACTTTAAACTTTTATGGTCACTGAAAACCTCAAATCTTGACCCGTACAAGTAATGCCTCCATAACTTCAGAACAAACACCACAGCTGCCAACTCTAAATCGTGTGTCGGATAGTTCCTCTCATGAACCTTCAGTTGTCTCGAAGCATAAGCTACAACCTGCTTATTCTGCATCAAAACACCACCCAAACCCAACAATGAAGCATCACAGTAAACCTCAAATGGTTCCGATGGACTTGGTAATATCAGAATAGGAGCAGTAGTTAACCTTCTCTTTAACTCTTGGAAACCTTCTTCACATTTTGAATCCCAAACAAACGCTTGTCCCTTTCTAGTCAACATCGTCAACGGTAACGCCAACTTAGAAAATCCCTCAATAAATTTCCTATAATAACCTGCAAGTCCAAGAAAACTCCTTATCTCAGAAACTGACTTCGGAGCTTCCCACTCAGATACCGCTTCTATCTTAGAAGGATCAACAGCAACACCACCTCTTGAAATCACATGACCAAGAAAACTAACCTCTTCTAACCAAAATTCACACTTGGACAGTTTAGCAAATAACTTCTTTTCTCGTAGAACTTCTAAAACCACTCTCAAATGTTCAACATGCTCTTCTTCAGATTTCGAATACACCAAAATATCGTCAATAAACACCACAACAAACTTGTCTAGATACGGATGGAAAATCCTATTCATATACTCCATAAATACCCCAGGCGCATTAGTCACACCAAAAGGCATTACAGAATACTCATAATGTCCATACCTTGTTCTGAAAGCAGTCTTCTGAATATCCTCAGTTTTCACACGTATCTGATGATACCCCGATCTCAAATCTATTTTGTTGAACACACTCGCACCAACTAACTGATCCATCAAATCATCAATCCTCGGCAAAGGATATCGATTCTTGATCGTCACTTTATTCAGTTGCCTGTAGTCCACACACAACCTCATAGTACCTTCTTTCTTCTTAACCAATAACACTGGTGCACCCCACGGCGACACACTCGGACGAATAAATTTCTTATCCAATAGATCTTCCAGCTGACTCTTCAATTCAGCTAACTCAACAGCAGACATACGGTAAGGAGCCATCGATATCGGCCTAGTACCAGGTACTAAATCAATCGAGAACTCAACTTCACGCTCTGGCGGTAATTCATTCACTTCTTCAGGAAACACATCAGGAAAATCACACACCACGGCTAGATCGCAAATCACCAGTTTATCTTTAGCCTCCAAAGTCGCTAACAGCATAAACAACTCTGCCCCATCCGCTACTGCCTCATTCACCTGCCTTGCTGCTAGAAACAAACTCTTTCCTTCCTCAATCTCAGGAAAGATCACCGTCTTATCAAAACAGTTGATATAAACTCGGTTAAACACCAACCAGTTCATACCCAGGATAACATCAATCTGCACTAGTGGAAGACACACGAGGTCCATCCCAAAGTCTCTACCAAAAATACTCAAAGGACAATTTAAACAAACTGAAGTAGTAGTCACTGAACCCTTCGCAGGAGTATCAATCACCATACCCCCATTCATCCCAGATATTTCTAATTTAAGTTTCACAGCACAATCCAAAGATATAAAGGAATGAGTCGCACCTGTGTCAATAATAGCTACAAGAGGAAAGCCATTAATATAACACGTACCTCGGATCAAACGATCATCTGCAGAAGTCTCAGAACCCGATAAAGCAAAGACCTTGCCTCCCGACTGGTTCTCTTTCTTCGGCTTAGGACACTGTGGACTGATATGACCCACCTCTCCACAGTTGAAACAAGTCATAGTCTTCAACGGGCACTCTGCAGCCAAGTGACCACCTTTTCCACACTTGAAACACTTCTTCTCATTACTGGTACACTCATGGAAACGATGTCCCGCCTGACCACATCTGTAACACTTAGCAGGGGCACTGGAGTCTCCCCCACTAGGTCTCCTCATCCCACTCTGTCTCTGGAAACCTTTGGCAACTGCATACGGTTTCCCACGATCATTCTGATTCTTGCCTTTCCTATCAACCCTCTGCTGATAGCTCTCCGCTCTGGCCTTGGTATCCTGTTCAAAGATCCTGCAACAGTCAACCAGGTCAGAAAACACTCTGATCCGCTGATACCCAATAGCCTGTTTGATCTCGGGACGTAACCCGTTCTCAAACTTCACACATTTTGAAAATTCCCCAGTAGCCTCATCATAGGGAGTGTAATACTTCGACAACTCTGTGAACTTAGCAGCATACTCAGTAACAGACCGGTTGCCCTGCTTCAATTCTAAGAACTCTATCTCTTTCTTTCCTCTGACATCCTCTGGAAAGTACTTCCTCAGGAATCTCTCTCTGAACACCGCCCAAGTGATCTCAGCACTCCCAGCAGCTTCCAACTCAGTGCGGGCAGCAACCCACCAATCATCTGCTTCCTCTGACAGCATATGCGTACCGAATCTGACCTTCTGGTTATCGGCACACTCAGTCACTCGGAAGATCCTCTCGATCTCCTTCAACCACTTCTGAGCACCATCTGGATTGTATGCTCCCTTGAACATTGGAGGATTGTTCTTCTGGAACTCACTCAGTTGACGAGCAGCTCCCAGTCCCACAACATTCGGATTCCCTCCAAGTACTCCAGCTAGCATACCCAGAGCCTCAGCAATCGCAGCATCGTCTCTACCTCTTCCAGCCATCTCTATTCTGAAAACCCGACAAGCTAAACAATAAGTACTGATAGGGTTACACAACACCTATCACGTACAGGGAAACAGAATAATTACGACTCGACTCGACCGACTATGCTCTGATACCACTAATGTAACACCCTTCTAAAATACCCCAATAATAATTAAAACAACAAATATAAATCAGAGTAGATATGCAATTTCAGGGTGTCACACTTGACACTTCACACCATTCACCAAAATAGTTTGTCATGCTCATTTAATAATCAAAATAAAATATTGCACAATTCGCAGCGGATAGAGATCTAATCAATCATACAAACCATGTAACACATTACATGTAAAGTTGTTCAACAACCAAAATGAAAACAAAGTAAAACATCCCGTCCCGATGTTACATCTACCAGAGCATGACCCACTAAGGAACTACACTAGACTCCAAGCACTAGCTTCTACTCAATCACTGCTCGTTACCTGAAACATAGTTGTAAGGGTGAGTTCCTCAATCGATATAATAAGCATTATAAAATATCATGTAATGCTAAGTAATTTAACACATTTCATCACCCAAATCAGATCACACATTCAGCAACGGCAACATCAACTCAAAATCATAATCATGCTCAACCCAACACAAAACACACGTATAATATTGGAATACATCCATTCATATTATACGCCATACATACATTATGCAATGAGACTCCATGCATGCGGTACCGACTATTCGTGAACACATAGTTCAACCTCACCGATCAAATCCAGATACGGCTACCAAGCTCACTAGTCCCACTCATTTGAGACCTAGTGACTCCCTCACTAATTCCTCACCATGGGAATTAGCTACCACCCCAAGGGCTATGCTATGCACGCTAAATCACCTAGCATGCAAACATCAACAACAATCCACAATAACTCACTCACTAATTCCTCACCATGGGAATTAGCTACCACCATAAAGGCCATACTATGCACGCTAAATCACCTAGCATGCAACCGTCAACAACAATCTACAATGGACATATGCTCACACTCTAAGCCATAAACAATCCATCCACAATTGCATACATAACCGATACATTCACAGCATTATGCATACCATTATACATCATCAGCATATTTATCACAGAATCATATTCATATCATGCCAAATAATCAATCACAGTATTAGCACACTCAACTAATACCTATACTGCTCAAAACAACGGGAAATGATCCCTACTATATCATACACCGATATAGGCCAAACGTCAAATATGTACACAATATTTAAATATCAATTTTTCACTTTTCCAACAGTGTTAACCGGTTAACGCCCTGGGTTAACCGGTTAACGCAACACAGAACACGCTTCCTGGCACATTTTAACAGTGTTAACCGGTTAACACCCTGGGTTAACCGGTTAACGCAAGATAGACAGCAATTTCTCATAATTCATAACAGTGTTAACCGGTTAACACCCTGGGTTAACCGGTTAACGCAAGACAGAAAGTTGTTCCTGCGCTAACACGAACAGAATGCAGAATTACCCGCATTTCTCGCCGTCGGAGGACTTCCGGACCTCCGATTTCAATTCCGTAAAAAGCTACACGTCCAGAAATTTACGACTCACCCACATGTAGATTCAATTACAGTTTTAACATAACTTATTCATCACCATTTACAGCATTCCTCATCCCAATTAGGGTCAATTCAATGGCTTATTACTACCCATTACATGTTAACCCATAATACCCATTAACGACGATAAACCCCCCTTACCTGAGTTAATCCGGCAAATCCTTTAACTTCAAGCTTTTCCCTTCTTCAACCCTCGTTCTCTTGCTCTTCCTCCTCGCGCTTTTCTCACTTTCTGTCGCTTTTCTGGTTTTCACGTGAAAAACCCTTTTTACCAAATGGAACTCTTTATATATATTCCAACTTATTATTCCAATAATAATAATTCCAAATAATATTCCAATAATAATCCAATTATTTAATTAAATTAATAAATATACTATTAACTTAATTTAAATAATTATCATATTTTATCGGGGTGTTACAACTCTCCCCCACTAAAAGAGTTTTCGTCCTCGAAAACATACCTCAAGCGAATAACTCTGGATAAGACTCCTTCATCTGATTCTCAAGTTCCCAAGTCACATTGCCACCTGCTGGTCCTCCCCAAGCTACCTTTACCAAAGCAATCTCTTTACCCCGCAACTGCTTCAACTCTCGATCCTCGATCCTCATAGGTGATGTTTCAACAGTCAGGTTATCTCTCACCTGTACATCATCTACTTTGACCACATGCGACAGATCAGGAATGTACCTCCTCAACTGAGACACATGAAAAACCTCATGCAAATTCGCAAGTGACGGCGGTAAAGCGATACGATAGGCTACCTCCCCTATCCTCTCCAAAATCTGATAAGGACCAATAAATCGAGGTGTCAACTTCTTCGACTTCAAAGCTCGACCAACCCCAGTTATCGGAGTAACACGAAGAAGCACATGATCTCCCTCTTGAAACTCAAGTGACTTCCTCCTCTTGTCGTGATAACTCTTCTGACGACTCTGAGCAATCCTCATCTTCTCCTGAATCATCTTAATCTTTTCCGTAGTTTGTTGCACAATCTCCGGTCCAACCACAGCACTCTCACCGGACTCATACCAACATAAACGTGTCCGACATCTCCTACCATACAAAGCTTCAAACGGTGCCATACCAATGCTCGAATGAAAACTATTGTTGTAGGTAAACTCAATCAAAGGTAAATAGCAATCCCAAGCACCTCCCTTCTCCAAAACACAAGCCCTCAAAAGATCCTCCAGCGACTGAATCGTCCTCTCAGTCTGACCATCAGTCTGCGGATGATATGCAGAACTCAATCTCAGCTTAGTTCCCAAAGCCCTCTGCAAACCTTCCCAGAACTTCGATGTGAATCTAGGATCTCTGTCCGAAACAATACTCGACGGAATACCATGCAAACTTACAATTTTCTCAATATACAACTCAGCTAATCTCTCTAACGGATAATCCATTCTGATCGGAATGAAATGAGCCGATTTTGTCAATCTGTCAACAATCACCCAAATAGCTTCAAAATTCTTAATTGTACTCGGTAAACCAGAAACAAAATCCATACTGATACTATCCCACTTCCACTCTGGAATAGCCAACGGTTGCATTAGCCCAGACGGCTTCTGATGCTCAATCTTTGACTTCTGACAAGTCAAACAAGAATAAACAAAACTCGCAATTTCTCTTTTCATTCCCGGCCACCAAAATAACTTTTTCAAATCATGATACATCTTCGTAGCCCCAGGATGAATACTCAGGCCACTACGATGTCCTTCCTCGAGAATACTCTTCTTAAGTTCGGTAACATCCGGAATACACACCCGATTACCAAATTTCAAAACACAATTCTCATCAACTATGAATTCACCACCTTGACCTTGATTCACTAGAGTCAACTTATCAACCAAAAGCACATCGGATTTCTGACCCTCTCTAATCTCATCCAGAATACCACTCGTTAACTTCAACATTCCCAATTTAACACTATTGTGAGTACTCTCACACACCAAACTCAAGTCTCTAAACTGCTCAATTAAATCCAATTCCTTAACCATTAACATAGACATATGCAATGATTTCCGACTCAATGCATCAGCCACTACGTTTGCTTTACCCGGATGGTAATTCAAACCAAAGTCATAATCCTTCAGAAACTCTAGCCATCTCCTCTGTCTCATATTCAGCTCTTTCTGATCAAACAAATACTTTAAACTTTTATGGTCACTGAAAACCTCAAATCTTGACCCGTACAAGTAATGCCTCCATAACTTCAGAACAAACACCACAGCTGCCAACTCTAAATCGTGTGTCGGATAGTTCCTCTCATGAACCTTCAGTTGTCTCGAAGCATAAGCTACAACCTGCTTATTCTGCATCAAAACACCACCCAAACCCAACAATGAAGCATCACAGTAAACCTCAAATGGTTCCGATGGACTTGGTAATATCAGAATAGGAGCAGTAGTTAACCTTCTCTTTAACTCTTGGAAACCTTCTTCACATTTTGAATCCCAAACAAACGCTTGTCCCTTTCTAGTCAACATCGTCAACGGTAACGCCAACTTAGAAAATCCCTCAATAAATTTCCTATAATAACCTGCAAGTCCAAGAAAACTCCTTATCTCAGAAACTGACTTCGGAGCTTCCCACTCAGATACCGCTTCTATCTTAGAAGGATCAACAGCAACACCACCTCTTGAAATCACATGACCAAGAAAACTAACCTCTTCTAACCAAAATTCACACTTGGACAGTTTAGCAAATAACTTCTTTTCTCGTAGAACTTCTAAAACCACTCTCAAATGTTCAACATGCTCTTCTTCAGATTTCGAATACACCAAAATATCGTCAATAAACACCACAACAAACTTGTCTAGATACGGATGGAAAATCCTATTCATATACTCCATAAATACCCCAGGCGCATTAGTCACACCAAAAGGCATTACAGAATACTCATAATGTCCATACCTTGTTCTGAAAGCAGTCTTCTGAATATCCTCAGTTTTCACACGTATCTGATGATACCCCGATCTCAAATCTATTTTGTTGAACACACTCGCACCAACTAACTGATCCATCAAATCATCAATCCTCGGCAAAGGATATCGATTCTTGATCGTCACTTTATTCAGTTGCCTGTAGTCCACACACAACCTCATAGTACCTTCTTTCTTCTTAACCAATAACACTGGTGCACCCCACGGCGACACACTCGGACGAATAAATTTCTTATCCAATAGATCTTCCAGCTGACTCTTCAATTCAGCTAACTCAACAGCAGACATACGGTAAGGAGCCATCGATATCGGCCTAGTACCAGGTACTAAATCAATCGAGAACTCAACTTCACGCTCTGGCGGTAATTCATTCACTTCTTCAGGAAACACATCAGGAAAATCACACACCACGGCTAGATCGCAAATCACCAGTTTATCTTTAGCCTCCAAAGTCGCTAACAGCATAAACAACTCTGCCCCATCCGCTACTGCCTCATTCACCTGCCTTGCTGCTAGAAACAAACTCTTTCCTTCCTCAATCTCAGGAAAGATCACCGTCTTATCAAAACAGTTGATATAAACTCGGTTAAACACCAACCAGTTCATACCCAGGATAACATCAATCTGCACTAGTGGAAGACACACGAGGTCCATCCCAAAGTCTCTACCAAAAATACTCAAAGGACAATTTAAACAAACTGAAGTAGTAGTCACTGAACCCTTCGCAGGAGTATCAATCACCATACCCCCATTCATCCCAGATATTTCTAATTTAAGTTTCACAGCACAATCCAAAGATATAAAGGAATGAGTCGCACCTGTGTCAATAATAGCTACAAGAGGAAAGCCATTAATATAACACGTACCTCGGATCAAACGATCATCTGCAGAAGTCTCAGAACCCGATAAAGCAAAGACCTTGCCTCCCGACTGGTTCTCTTTCTTCGGCTTAGGACACTGTGGACTGATATGACCCACCTCTCCACAGTTGAAACAAGTCATAGTCTTCAACCGGCACTCTGCAGCCAAGTGACCACCTTTTCCACACTTGAAACACTTCTTCTCATTACTGGTACACTCATGGAAACGATGTCCCGCCTGACCACATCTGTAACACTTAGCAGGGGCACTGGAGTCTCCCCCACTAGGTCTCCTCATCCCACTCTGTCTCTGGAAACCTTTGGCAACTGCATACGGTTTCCCACGATCATTCTGATTCTTGCCTTTCCTATCAACCCTCTGCTGATAGCTCTCCGCTCTGGCCTTGGTATCCTGTTCAAAGATCCTGCAACAGTCAACCAGGTCAGAAAACACTCTGATCCGCTGATACCCAATAGCCTGTTTGATCTCGGGACGTAACCCGTTCTCAAACTTCACACATTTTGAAAATTCCCCAGTAGCCTCATCATAGGGAGTGTAATACTTCGACAACTCTGTGAACTTAGCAGCATACTCAGTAACAGACCGGTTGCTCTGCTTCAATTCTAAGAACTCTATCTCTTTCTTTCCTCTGACATCCTCTGGAAAGTACTTCCTCAGGAATCTCTCTCTGAACACCGCCCAAGTGATCTCAGCACTCCCAGCAGCTTCCAACTCAGTGCGGGCAGCAACCCACCAATCATCTGCTTCCTCTGACAGCATATGCGTACCGAATCTGACCTTCTGGTTATCGGCACACTCAGTCACTCGGAAGATCCTCTCGATCTCCTTCAACCACTTCTGAGCACCATCTGGATCGTATGCTCCCTTGAACATTGGAGGATTGTTCTTCTGGAACTCACTCAGTTGACGAGCAGCTCCCAGTCCCACAACATTCGGATTCCCTCCAAGTACTCCAGCTAGCATACCCAGAGCCTCAACAATCGCAGCATCGTCTCTACCTCTTCCAGCCATCTCTATTCTGAAAACCCGACAAGCTAAACAATAAGTACTGATAGGGTTACACAACACCTATCACGTACAGGGAAACAGAATAATTACGACTCGACTCGACCGACTATGCTCTGATACCACTAATGTAACACCCTTCTAAAATACCCCAATAATAATTAAAACAACAAATATAAATCAGAGTAGATATGCAATTTCAGGGTGTCACACTTGACACTTCACACCATTCACCAAAATAGTTTGTCATGCTCATTTAATAATCAAACTAAAATATTGCACAATTCGCAGCGGATAGAGATCTAATCAATCATACAAACCATGTAACACATTACATGTAAAGTTGTTCAACAACCAAAATGAAAACAAAGTAAAACATCCCGTCTCGATGTTACATCTACCAGAGCATGACCCACTAAGGAACTACACTAGACTCCAAGCACTAGCTTCTACTCAATCACTGCTCGTTACCTGAAACATAGTTGTAAGGGTGAGTTCCTCAATCGATATAATAAGCATTATAAAATATCATGTAATGCTAAGTAATTTAACACATTTCATCACCCAAATCAGATCACACATTCAGCAACGGCAACATCAACTCAAAATCATAATCATGCTCAACCCAACACAAAACACACGTATAATATTGGAATACATCCATTCATATTATACGCCATACATACATTATGCAATGAGACTCCATGCATGCGGTACCGACTATTCGTGAACACATAGTTCAACCTCACCGATCAAATCCAGATACGGCTACCAAGCTCACTAGTCCCACTCATTTGAGACCTAGTGACTCCCTCACTAATTCCTCACCATGGGAATTAGCTACCACCCCAAGGGCTATGCTATGCACGCTAAATCACCTAGCATGCAAACATCAACAACAATCCACAATAACTCACTCACTAATTCCTCACCATGGGAATTAGCTACCACCATAAAGGCCATACTATGCACGCTAAATCACCTAGCATGCAACCATCAACAACAATCTACAATGGACATATGCTCACACTCTAAGCCATAAACAGTCCATCCACAATTGCATACATAACCGATACATTCACAGCATTATGCATACCATTATACATCATCAGCATATTTATCACAGAATCATATTCATATCATGCCAAATAATCAATCACAGTATTAGCACACTCAACTAATACCTATACTGCTCAAAACAACGGGAAATGATCCCTACTATATCATACACCAATATAGGCCAAACGTCAAATATGTACACAATATTTAAATATCAATTTTTCACTTTTCCAACAGTGTTAACCGGTTAACGCCCTGGGTTAACCGGTTAACGCAACACAGAACACGCTTCCTGACACATTTTAACAGTGTTAACCGGTTAACACCCTGGGTTAACCGGTTAACGCAAGACAGACAGCAATTTCTCATAATTCATAACAGTGTTAACCGGTTAACACCCTGGGTTAACCGGTTAACGCAAGACAGAAAGCTGTTCCTGCGCTAACACGAACAGAATGCAGAATTACCCGCATTTCTCGCCGTCGGAGGACTTCCGGACCTCCGATTTCAATTCCGTAAAAAGCTACACGTCCAGAAATTTACGACTCACCCACATGTAGATTCAATTACAGTTTTAACATAACTTATTCATCACCATTTACAGCATTCCTCATCCCAATTAGGGTCAATTCAATGGCTTATTACTACCCATTACATGTTAACCCATAATACCCATTAACGACGATAAACCCCCCTTACCTGAGTTAATCCGGCAAATCCTTTAACTTCAAGCTTTTCCCTTCTTCAACCCTCGTTCTCTTGCTCTTCCTCCTCGCCCTTTTCTCACTTTCTGTCGCTTTTCTGGTTTTCACGTGAAAAACCCTTTTTACCAAATGGAACTCTTTATATATATTCCAACTTATTATTCCAATAATAATAATTCCAAATAATATTCCAATAATAATCCAATTATTTAATTAAATTAATAAATATACTATTAACTTAATTTAAATAATTATCATATTTTATCGGGGTGTTACAGAATTTATATAGGAAAATTAAATTTTAAGTTAAAAATATGATGGGTAGAAAACAAGTCAAAAACAAATAAAAATATAATGTTGTAATGTTAGGATAATTTAAATTTTTGAACAACTTAAATTTATTTTACATTTATTTAATTATGTTAATTTTGAAAATATTTTTTCAATTTGTTAAATTTTAGTTATCCAACCCTTAAAAATAATTTTTAAAAACTATTTCATAACTAATACATAAATACAAAATTTAAAAAATTTAAAACTATTCATAAATATAATAATTTAAATTTTAAAACCTAAAAATTATTCATAAATACAATAAAAATTCAAAACTAAACAAATTATTCATAAATACAATAAAGTAACCTACAAATAAATTAAAACTAATACAGAACTAGAAATATAGAAGAGATAAATAATTACAATAATTTTAATATTTTTTTATGTACAGTGCATGTAAAGAAACTAGAAAAGCAAGCACAAATAAAACCAAAGCAAAAGCGGTGAGAAAAGAGAGTACAAAACCAGCAACAAGAAAGAAGAAAAAGCTCTAAACCAACCCAGGAACCAAGCTCAACCAACACATCACTAACACCAAACCATGCAACAGACGAAAACACACATCAAGCTACTAATGACTCATACGCATGATGTGATCATTCTGTCATTCATAATAGGAATAAGAGTACGTAGATTACTTGACAAGATACAACTATCAAAAACAGAAAGATTGGTTTATCTAGGATTCACAATATATGACTTATGAATGAAACCCCGTGTCATGTGCCATGTGTAGTCATATAAATTCAGTACGGTAGAAGTGGAGGCATCGCCCTTCTCCTCATATGTTCCGGATATAAAGTTCTGATGATGAAAGCAACGACATGACTAAGAAACCATAATGTATATGTAATTAGTTTCAATGATTCGCCCCAGTTAGTGTGATCTGGTAACAACATCAACACCAAAGAAACCAATGAAAGGGAACCAAAGACTTCCATGAGAATAGTGTTAATGATGAAGTGTATATGAAAAAACCTAAGCTTAGCCAAAAATGTGAAGAAGCAGTAAGCAAGACAGCTAGCAATGGATGCTAAAGTTGTGTTAGGATGAATCTGAAAAGGGGTTGGATTTTGAGGATATTTTAATTGGAGAAAACCAAGGAGAACAAAAACGGCAAAGGCAATAAGTGTGTGAAGTGAATTATTTTGTTCTGCCATGTTATTTATTTGGACGTTGTTACTCAAGATATTGAAAAACACTTGAGAAGGTATGAAATGGGATCTTGCTCTTCTCACAATAGGATCCATATTGAGTTAAAAATGACAACTCAGTTGAATAAAAAAAGAATTGGATGAGTACAGGAATGTTGTTGTATTATATATAGTAAAATTTAACAAGCATGAGCTGATACGCACGTCTTAGGACTGGAGGAGATTCTGTGATTTGCATTGGTTAGTATTGTCCTAATTCTTTGTAACTTCTTAGAGTGATTGACACTAAACTTTACACGTTACTGTTCTTTTTATGATTAAAAAATAAAATGTATATAATTTATTTTTCATAACACTTTTATCAATTCATTCATCCTAAAATATGTATTATTAATTACTTATTTTATAATCATGTAAGTTTATTGATTATTATCCTATATTTTGTTGTTTAACAAGTAGTGAAAATAGTTAATAAATTATAATTAAAATAAATACGACAACCCAATCAATTCAAAAACCCAATTCGAATTTAAAAATTAGTTTAAATTTAACAAATAAAATTGTAATAATTAAAAATAACATATTAAAAATATAATTATATAATAACAAAAATTGAAACAAATTATAATTATTTTAACATTTTATCTTTATTAAAAAAAAAGACAATAAGAAAAGTTTTGGACTCCTCTAAAATTTTGAATAATTGAGTTGATTGTTTCTAGGTCCTGAAAATAAATGGTTAATAACACAAAATATAAAAAATAATTGGTTGATAAATTAATTTCTTAATGACATAATATTTTACTTATGTAATAACATTTTTTATTTTTTGTTTAATTTTTTTTATTATAGTAAAATAGTTTGAAAAAAACAGTTTTTTTGTATAAATACAATAGTATATTTAACTTTGTGGTCCACCTAAACTATTTAAAAATTGTATTTTTATGATTTATTTTTTTAATAAATTAATAGTTTTCAACTAAATTGACTTCACATTTTTATTAACTTAATTTTTTCCTTTGATTTGTAACATGATTTTTTAAGACGTTCGTACACAATTGTTTTTTGTTTCATATGTTATTTTACTTACCGATTCAAGTTTATATTTTGTTAATAAATCACATTTTTCATTTAATTAGTATAAAGTGAGAGAAAGCCTTATAAAAAGTCGAGACTAAAAAGTCATGTGTAGTTTATGTGCACTTCTCTCGTCAGCTAGGGTTTCTGATTTTGCAGGGATTATGTGCTCTGTCGGGATGACGTTCCTTTTCGGTGGATTAAATTCCTAATCTTAGGATTAGGGACCATCCTGTAAGGTCACTGAGGCTGAGGGGTTGTCTTTTCCCTAAGAATCGCTTTCTTATGATGCGATAAATTTTGTGGCCGAAATTTGGGATCTGTCCTTTAGATTTAGGGTTTCATGGCACAACAAGAGGAGGGATTTGAGATCGTAAACCCAAGAAAGGCTCTCGATCCAAAAGAGAGTCGCGCTAGTAACATTATGGGCCTTAAGATTCAATAGGTGATCAAAGACCTTGAGAATGCTCATTCTCAAACAGATTCCGAAAGAAAAATAGAAGTCTTATGAGATCAGTTTCAGCTACAAATACAAAGAGATAACAAGATTTCATACAAGAATATGGTCACTGGGGAATCTTGCAAAGCTCCAGGTATCCTCATTCAGGAAGAGGAAGTGATGGCGGAAATTGATGAGGAAGAGAATATGATTTGTATATAGCATAAAGTAAGAGGCTATGAATCTCTAGAATTTGTTTTATTCATGTTGGAAGAAAAACGAATAGCGAACCTTGGGAAAAAGGAATCATTAACAAAATGCTTGGACGGAAAATAAGTTTCAAGGCTCTTAAAATCGTCTTCAGCATCTGCGGGAGAGAAAGAGAGTGTTAAGCATTGTTGATCTTGGTCAGAACTACTATCTTGTCACCTTTTCTTGTGAAAAGCATCACCAAATGAAAGGCACATGGCCCATATATGACCACTATCTCACACTGCACGAATGGAGTCCCAACTTATGTCCTTCAAATGATATTGTTGAACAACTGGTTGTATGGGTTCGCATTTCAAGTCTACCTATTGAGTATTATGATCAAACGGTTCTTACCTTCATTGGCAAGGCTATCAAGGTGGACAAGAAAAGCCTCCCAATGGAAGGGGGAAGTATGCGAGACTCTGTATTCAAGTTGATCTTTCCAGACCCCTCCTTGCTATGTTTGCTATTAAAGCTCGTCACTACACAGTGGAGTATAAAGGCCTCAATTTCTTGTGTCTTAGTTGTGGGAAATATGAGCATTATGTCAAGAATTATCAGGATAACGTTCATGTTGAACATGACAAGGAAAATAATAAGGGATATAAGACATAATGAAGCTAAAGGTGGTATTTCTAAACCCAAGTCTCAGGCTATCATAAAAGGTCTATGGATGTTCGTGAAAAAAACGAGAAGAAGGAAAATAAATAACATAGTGGCCATCCTAAATACGATTTTAAAGAAAGGCATGAAGGAGACTAGCAAGAGTAAAGGATCTCGTTCTTCAGCCTTGCTAGAGGAATGGGAAGACAAAAATATGGATACAATAGTGAGACAGGAAAGAAAGGAATATCCTTCTGACAAAGATAAGATTTCATCTGGCAAGGATAAGTAAAGTATGGAAGAAGCTAAGGAAATTCATCAGGAAGTCCAGCAATAGACATAAGGATCCCAATAGAATAAACAAGGCAAGACATGAAGAAAGAAAGGTGTTAATATGTCTAAAAGTTTGGATATGTTATCAAAAGGAATAAATAAGGAGAAAATTAAAAGGGGAACTTGGAATAAAATCAGGAAAAAATTGGGCAAATTCAAGTCTACTATAGAGGTGAGGGAGTTTCTAAGTATCTGTCAGGTGGATTTGAGCAGAGACTCTGATAAAGGTGCATATACTGGTGTGCAACCTTGATTACAAAATAACCTAGATAAATTGGGACCTAAATTGCTAAGGGCCCATGAAGCCTCTTCTGAGACCTTTCTTCCTTATTTTCTAGGGTCTTCTATCACAAGTGACCCTAGCATAGAGTCACCTCAAGTCAGTTTTGACTCTGAAGGTGGCGACAAGGTTCAGAAGGCTAATGAAGATGTTGAGATGGTGGCTGAAACACCACTGAATAAACAAGGCATTTAGGAATTTTCAGTAACTTCTATTGACGATTGATCAACTATCTTGTATGTTTTGGAACTATATGGGAGATGACAACAAAGTTTTCTTTCGTATGTGCAACGTATACGTAAAAGATAATCTTTTTGATATTATTGTTATCATGGAGATCTAAGTCTGATCCTAGGAAACTCCAAGATTCATTTGGTCGTATGGAATTAAATGGTTTTCCAGCATTGAGGTTAGAGGTTATGATGGTGGCATTGCAATGGGATGGAAAGAGGATATGGTGCATATTCATATTCTGAAGCTTCATTTCCAATATATTCACGTTCTTGTCCGAACTAAGGATGGGCTTAACTGGAATTTAACAATGGTTTATGCCAGCCCTAGGTAGGATAATGAAAAATGCTTATGGAAAGGTCTTGGCAATATTGTCCATAACATGTCTAATGGGTGGTTTGCGGCACGTGATTTCAACGATATTTGCACATATCAGAGAAGCGCGCGCGCGCGGCGAGGGGGGGTATGTTGATGCTTCTAGACGCAATTATAGAAATTTCCAAGATAGAATTAACACTTTCTCTCATATGGATCTTGGATCCATAAGTTACAAATATACTTGGCGTGGCCTGATTGGTCAGGGAGGTGAAGAGTTTTTGATAAGCTTGATAAATGTCTTACAACGACATTTGGAAAACCATGTTTCTTGATGCTCATATTAAAGGGCTTCACTGACTTGATTACTCTGATCACCATCTCATCTGCATTCATCTTTTGGATAAAGAGCTTAGTATGAGGAATAGAGACTTCAGGTTTGAAAGTTCCTAGATGGTGGAAAAGTCCTTTGATATTTTTCTCAAGGTGACTTGGAATAATAGTGCTAAGCTTAGTGAAAATCTGAAGACCCTCAAGGAGCAAGATGCTTAGTGGAATTCGCACAGCCTTAAGATCATTAACAAGGAGAAGAATAGGCTTTTGGGGCGAATGAAAGGGACTAAAAAAATATCAAGGAGGAGGTGACCATGCTGAGCTGAGGAAATTGGAGAGGATTATCCAAAATAAGATTGACAGGTTGTTGTACCAAGAAGAGCTTATGTGGTTCTAACACGCCAAAGTGAAATGGACATTGATGCTTCTAGACGCAGTTATAGAAAATTCCAAGATAGAATTAACGCTTGCTCTCATATGGATCTTGGATCCATAAGTTACAAATATACTTGTCGTGGCCTGATTGATCAGGGAGGTAGAAGAGTTTTTGATAAGCTTGATAGATGTCTTACAACGACATTTGGAAAACCATGTTTCTTGATGCTCATATTAAAGGGCTTCACTGGCTTGATTACTCTGATCACCATCTCATCTGCATTCATCTTCTGGATAAAGAGCTTAGCAGGAGGAATAGAGACTTCAGGTTTGAAAGTGACTAGATGGTAGACCAGTCCTTTGATATTTTTCTCAAGGAGACTTGGAATAATAGTGTTAAGCTTAGTGAAAATCTGAAGACCCTCAAGGAGCAAGATGCTTAGTGGAATTCGCACAGCCTTAAGATCATTAACAAGGAGAAGAATAGGCTTTTCGGGTGAATCAAAGGGACTAAAAAAATATCATGGAGGAGGTGACCATGCTGAGCTGAGGAAATTGGAGAGGATTCTCCAAAATAAGCTTGACAAGCTGTTGTACCAAGAAGCGCTTATGTGGTTCTAACACGCCAAAGTGAAATGGACGTTGATGCTTCTAGATGCAGTTATAGAAATTTCCAAGATAGAATTAACGCTTGCTCTCATATGGATCTTGGATCCATAAGTTACAAATATACTTGTCGTGGCCTGATTGATCAGGGAGGTAGAAGAGTTTTTGATAAGCTTGATAGATGTCTTACAACGACATTTGGAAAACCATGTTTCTTGATGCTCATATTAAAGGGCTTCACTGGCTTGATTACTCTGATCACCATCTCATCTGCATTCATCTTCTGGATAAAGAGCTTAGTAGGAGGAATAGAGACTTCAGGTTTGAAAGTGGCTAGATGGTGGACAAGTCCTTTGATATTTTTCTCAAGGAGACTTGGAATAATAGTGTTAAGCTTAGTGAAAATCTGAAGACCCTCAAGGAGCAAGATGCTTAGTGGAATTCGCACAGCCTTAAGATCATTAACTAGGAGAAGAATAGGCTTTTCGGGTGAATCAAAGGGACTAAAAAAATATCAAGGAGGAGGTGACCATGCTGAGCTGAGGAAATTGGAGAGCATTCTCCAAAATAAGCTTGACAAGCTGTTGTACCAAGAAGAGCTTATGTGGTTCTAACACGCCAAAGTGCAATGGATGGTTGATGGTTATAGGAACGCTAAATTTTACCATACTAAAGCTGTTTAGAGGCGCAGAATGAAGGTGGTCAACATGATTAAGGATGATGATTGCAGGTGGATTAAGAATGGGGAAAGAATAATAGAATTATGCAAAACCAATTTCTAAAATCTTTATACCACCTTAAGATCTTGAATGGATCAACACAGAAAGATCCTTGAGGCGGACCTCTAGAATTTGGAGATCAAGCAAGCTCTTTTTAGTATAGTGGCTCGGAAATACCCTGGGCCCCAACGGCTTCCTGTCAGGGTTCTATCAAAGCACATGAAATATAACAGGGGATAATATATGTTGTTTCCTCAAGATCTTGTGGTTGAAATAATCTATTATTACTATTATTCTTACGAGGTTTTGATCCCTCATTTTTATGTTGGTACGTAGGCATAAGACTGAACTTCCTGTCAAACACAAAAATGTAAATAATGAAATCTTTTCTCATCCACCCATTCTAATTTTTAGCAAACATCATTTTCAACTAAAACACCTGCACACAAAAAGGGCTCCCTAGGAGTACCTAAGACACTTTGGGTGCTAATACCTTCCTCTATGTAACCAACCCATTTCCTGTAATCTCTGACATTTTATTTGTTGTGATTTGAAAACTTATTATCTTTGGGTTTTGTTCATACTTTTTCCCTTTTCCTTTGGAAACAATAAAAGCACGGTGGCGACTCTTGTTTTATTGATGTTGAGTTAACCAGTAGCTCGATGGTCATGAATTTACCGCTACAGAAAGAAAGTGGTGACTCTGTTGGGGAGTAGTCCTAAGTGGGTTTAGCCTAATTTTTGTGTGCATGATATTTGTTGATATTTGATGTTTGTTTGTATATATTGTGTGATACTCTCTGTCTGTTATGCTTGGTGATCTCTGTGTGGTGAGATAAGTTCTAACCCAAACTTGAGTTCAATTAAGGTAGGAGAATGGTATAATCATGTTCGACTCGTATGGAGTAGTCCTTAACGAGTTGGCTTGAGATCCATTCACTCAGTGGAGACCCCTTTGGAATTACTGATGTCACACGACTAAGTCGTGGATAGAAATTAAAGTCCGAGAAGCTGAGGACCGTAGAACATCTAACCCAACTTGGCCTATTTAGGACGTAGTGCGAAGACTGTTCAAGTGTAGACTTGATAACTGTTGTTACGCGATACTACACTCAGACGATTTTTTCTTGAGAATATTATGGGTTGATGAGTCATTCATCCTAACCTGTAGTATCTGATAGATGGGATCATGACTTTGGGAACTTTTTAGAACATAATCTACAGGTTTTTATCCTTAGTACACTCCTTTAGGATGGTTCTTAACCTGACTTCATGCTCGTGACTCACAACAAACCCTTTAATTCTCGGTTGATCCAATCGGTTATCGTCAAAATCAATGGAACCTGGGTGTTGATAAGGTGAAAACCATAATCCACCAAAATGGGTGATTGATCTTGATGATGATTTGATCCATCCTGTGACCTTTATTTGTGTTTGTCTTGTGTGTGATCCCTTGTGTGTGATTGTTGCATTCATGCATACATGCGCATCATAACATTCATCACGCAATAAGATTTTCAAGGAACTAAGGTCATATTTTCAAATACTTTTCAGACCATGGATTATGGACGAAGGAACACTAAAAAGTACAAGTTCATATGTCCCAACTTGAAAGAGCTAAGGAAGCTATCATCCTTTGTATTAGATCCCTTGGATTTCAAGCAACGTCATGGGAAGCTTTTATCTGTGCTGTCTACTAAAGTCGTGGAAGGACTCTTAAGTGTCTTGGTCCAGTTCTATGATCCTCTTTATCGGTGCTTCACTTTTTCTGATTATCAACTCATGCCCATGTTGGAAGAGTATGCCCATCTCTTGGGTATACCTGTATCTAACAAGGTTCCTTTCAGGTCATAATCGATGCCTTTCATTTAAAGAAATTTGAGATTTATGCTAATATAACAAAGAAAGGAGGGGTTCGAGGGTTAAATTCTGAGTTTCTCATTGGTAGAGCTACTACTTTTGCTCAAGTTGGTAGCATGGATGCTTTTGAAGCCATATTTGTCTTGCTCATCTATGGTTTAGCTTTGTTCCCTAACATTGACAGCTCCGTTGATGTTAACGCCATTAGGATCTTCTTGATTGGGAATCCTGTTCCGACTTTTTTGGGTGACACATATTTCTCTTTGCATTTAAGAAATTCTAAGGGTGGTGGAATCGTTATGTGTTGCGTTCCTCTTCTGTACAAGTGGTTTATTTCTCACTTGCCATAAACACCAATATTCTTGGAGAACAAGCAATGTTTATGGTGGTCTCAGAGACTAATGTCTCTCATTAATGATGATATTATTTGGTATTATTATGCATGTTATGTATTAGAGAATATTGACAGTTGTGGTGAGTTCTCTAATGTGCCCCTTACTGGTACACAAGGAGGAATCAACTACAACCCTGCTTTGGCTCGTCGTTAGCTTGGGTTCCCCTTGAAATATAAACCTAATAACGTTCGGTTAGAAGGTATATTCTATAAAGAGGGTACAAATCACCAAAATTTGAAGAGTAGAACGGTGCATGCTTGGCATAATATTCATCGAAAGGGAAGAGCCGAGCTTGGTCCGTGCAATTGTGTGGCTTTGGAAGTTTACACTACTTGGGTGAAGAAGAGAGATTTGGAGCTTAAGATGCCATAGGCTTGCGAAATACCTATATCTATGATTGTGGTTGCGCCATCAACTCTCCCTAACCAATATGTAGAGGAGTTGGAAGACGCACTCGCCAAGATGAAGCAAGAGAGAGACCTTATTCCAATCCATCATATGGATCATTTCCAACTCTTGCTTCTAAACATATATAATCTTATTATAATTTGTTTAGTTAAGTTTGACCTATTATTTTAGAAATTGGATATTAAAATTATCCCATCGCACCTTACTAATATAGAACATGCACCTCGCGTAGGCGAAACCTACATTATTCGATACTAGTCTTGATGAGTGCTAAAACATGGAAAGCATAAACTTAATATTTAATTTGAGGGTATTTGCAATCATTTTGATCTCACCGGCTTATTTATCATATAAATCGCCTCTCACATGCATCAACATACATTCACATGCATCAAAATACATACAAAATGAAACAGTTATGTCCCCTAGCGCAATTGTTCTCCCAAGCCAATGAGAGAACCTACGCTAACCTAATAACGATCTAAGCTTATCCAAGCAAGATCTTCAAGGTTGTACTTTTTTGATATTGTATTCTTCTCTTTCTTCACAATATTACATTACATAAAAGAAACCCGTTTTACATACGAGGGAGTGAGATGAGAAAAAAAGTTACGTTAAGAGATTAAAAGAGAGGCACGACACGCAAGTCGTATTTTAAAATCCCAAAAACAAAAAAGAAAAGAAAAATTAAGGCCATAACTGATCACCACAAGACAATAATAATAAACACATTATTATTATTAATTTAAATTCTGTTAATTAAATAAACCAAATTAAATTTTGGCGATTGATCACACTACACATAGTTAGCCAGAAGTTTCGCTGCCCGGTCAGCGGACGGTAGTTTTGCTGACTGTTCAGCGAATGGGGATCAAGGGGACAGCACCCCCTGCGGGGTTGTTAGGGGAAGCGCCCCGACACAAATTTTTAATGAACAATTCATTTGAAACCAATGTGGTTTTTTGCATCAACACTTGATACTTTAAAGCACAACTCCTGTGTAGTCACAACCCTAATCACATAACTCTTTGACAACACAACCCTTGTACCTTCATGAACCCTAATGCAATAATTTCATATCGTCAAACACACCTCGATTGATAATTCAATATGATTGATCAACATGTCATTACTTCACCATACTAATGTCGAATTTCGAAGCAAATGACCATTGATCTCTCAAAGGAATATCAATCATTAAGTGTTTGACTGAACGAAATAGAAACAATATATTATATATACCATATTTTGCATCAGAATTACTTATATCATATATATAAATTGATTGATCTCATTTGTGTAACCTATGGACGACCTACGTATCGCTGCTTCACCATACTAACGTCAGATTCTGAAGCATAGTCAACATCAATCATCCAAATCATAGACACATGATGCCAAATTTAATTACTCATTTATTATTTAATTCATTATGTCTTTTAATCGTATTAATACATAAAATATATAAAATAAACAGATCTCAGATGTATGGTTTCTTAAGTGGCTCTAATACCACTGAAGGAAAATTGCGATCCAAGACGCAGTGAAATTTAAAAAAAATCCTTTAGTGATCCTTACGAATGGGCATGATCAGTGATAGAAATTGTTATCTCTTGTGGCGATTGAAACCTTTGATGCAGATCTAAGGAGTGATCACGAGCGTTGAATGGTGACAACACCTCTACTCAGTCCACACGAACAGATTCCTTCAGTCTCAGTGCTAGCTGCTACGAATGAGGGCTTTGAGTGTGTGTGTGTGTGTGTGTGTGTGTGTGTGTATGTGTATGTGTGTGTGTGTGTGTATGTGTGTGTGTATGTGTGTGTGTGTGTGAGAGAGAGAGAGAGAGAGAGATAAAGAGAGAGAGAGAGAGAGAGAGAGAGAGAGAGAGAGAAAGAGAGAGAGAGATGAAATTTCATCAAGTTAAATGCTTCTACGTAAGGGTTCTATTTATATAACCACTTGTGTGGGTTGTAAGCTGAAAAGCCCACTTAAGTATATGTGACCCATATCTTATGGTATACCGAAAATCACTTAAGCACGTGGTACCTTATCATATTTCATATTCTACTTTAGTGCACCATACCTTACGATGTTCTACAATTCACTTAAGTGCACCGTACCTTATGGTGTTCCTTATTTACTTTATCTCTAATTAATTTGTCCTTTTGTATGTGACCTTGTAGGTTTTCGCGACATTGACAATTATATTAAATCACATATTTAACAGAATAAACAGTGAGTGATATCTAGCAACACATTACTACTACCCAAGACACGAAAATATGATGTGATCTAACAAATACATTTTTTGTGATAATACTTGTGTGTAAATTTACCCTTCTTTCCCTTATGTGTATATTGAACACAAGGCATAGACTGTGTCATCCTTGTCCAGTTCAATATTGAGCCCTTAGACATTTATCCTGTTACGCAGGATGGGAAAATTCTATCTAGGTCACTCATGTCCCACATCATGCTTTGTGGAGTACCCATCAACTGCCTTTATGGTCATCCAGTTACGGACAATGTTTGATCAAAAGTAAAGCACTCGACTCTACATCTAGGGTCCATAGTGGTTTCAGGTCGAAGGGTGGTATACACAACTATCACCATGAGAATACCTTATGACACTTTGCATAACATTCTATATAGTATTCTCATAGCAGGTCAATCAAGTATAAATATTACTCATAATATTCATACATATGTTTAAGACTTGATAACTCCTTATCCGTGATCCATGAGATGTGATCACCAGTCTATATACATAATAGTCTTAATGCTTTAATTTTATCCCACTTCACAATAAAGCTCGACTATAGATACTTTAAGAATATTGTCCTTATGTTTAATGTGATCTCATGATTAAGTCACACTTAATACATTAAGCGGATTAACTATTATAGGTACTTTATTAGACAAACATAATAAAGAAAAAACCTTTTATTATTAATAAATAATTCGATCTAAATACCAAAAGTATTGGCCTGTAGGGCTTACACCAACAAGATCTCTCCTTATGAAATATTAAAGAAAAAACAACCAAACTTACCTTATATAAGAACTTGGGGCTGCGTGGCTTATGTCGTAAAAGTCTGTATCAGAAGCGAGTTAAACTCGCTAGTAGAGCCTATGAATGTGATTCATTTTGTATGCAACAAACAATAAGGTATATCGGTGTTATGACCTAAATGCTAAAGTGATCAAAGAATTGAATTATGTTTAATTCTATGAAGATAAATTTCCTTTCAAATCGAGAAATAGTGAGGCACGGAATCGAATCACATTCCTTTGATAAGAAGCATTAAAAGCAACAACGAAGTAGAAACAGAACTTCGACGAAGTAAATGAGTATGAGTTTCTAAAGACTATGGGTCCTTCTAAGGCAGTTTGGTAGAGCTTCTGCACAACTTGGATACCTCGAAACACCTCCCACAATCCTATTTATAGAGGTTTTGCGTCCTTCTAAGGTATCCAAGTTGGAAAGGAGAGTGGAGGGAAAGTAGGTAGAGAAAAACGGTCCAGAACTGCCCACTAGCGCAGTTCTGTTACTGCATGATAATGGCGAACTCCGTTAGGGGAATGGCGAACGAAATTCCTTCCATACTTAAGTGACGGGATAGGAAATGGGGATGGCGAACAACATCTAGCAGGTGGCGATTGCCATCTAGAATGTGGCAAACTCCATCTGCTCAGAATGGTCAAAACCAACTCTTTTGCTCCTTTTTAGCGCCTTTTTCGCTCCTTTTTCGTGAGGCTTCCAAATCTCCAATGAAATCGGCTAGCAACTGCAAAACAAATAAAATGGAAGTAAAAGGAGATAAAATGCATAAAAATATATACAAATAACATATGAAATGAGCCTCAAAATACAATACAATTTCTCGTTATCATTTTCCCACAAAGGGATCTCAGCTAGCAAACATCTTAACCAACTTACTTCTTCACCAGCAGTCGCTAATGCTATCATCTCAGACTCCATCATGGACTTAGCCAAGATAGTCTACTTATATTATTTCCAAGATACATCTCCTCCATCTATACTAAATATATAGACACTAGTTACTTTCGAATCACCTGATAAGGTATTCCAATTTGCATCATTGTATACTTCAAGTATAGCAGAAAATTTCTAATAATACAAGCTGATATTCCTGGTCCTTTAAAGGTACTGCATGACTCACTTAATAGCTTACCAATGCTTATTACTCGATTTATTAGTAAACCTGCACAACAAACCTATGACATATGCAATGTCATGTCAAGTACAATCAGTGGCATACTTGAGACTGCCAATGATGCTCGCATATTCTATTTGTCTAACACTATCACCTGTGTTCTTAAACGATTTTACTTGGATCATATGGTGTACAAGCGTGTTTACAATAAAAGTAGTTATATTTATTTAAGATCTTATCTATATAATGAGATTGATCCAAAGAAATTCCTTTTTTGGATATAGTGATCTTGATTCCAAGAATCACACTCACTTCTCTGAGGTCTTTCATATCAAAGTTGTTGCTAAAAAATAATTTCACATCATTAGCGACCTGAATTTTTTATCCAAATATGAGTAGATCGTCTACAGAGACATATGATAGTGCAAATGTGATTCTGATATTTGTAATAAACGCATTTTTCACTTTCATTCACTTTCTACCCATTCGATATTATTAAGTTATCAAACTCTTCATGTCATTACTTAGGATCTTGTTTTAGACCATACATAGATTTATCTAACTTACAAGCCTTATTTTCTTGCTCATGAATAAAAAAACCTTCTGATTGTTCCATTTAGACTTCTTCTTCTTAGTCACCATTTAAAAAAGTTGTCTTGTCATCCATTTGGTGTACTATTAAGTTATAAATAGAAGAAATTGAAATTAGTACCCTAATGGATGTAATTCTAGTGACTTGAGAAAAAATGTCGAAGAAATCTATATTTTCTCATTGCATAAAACCTTTGGCCACAAGGCGAGCCTTATACTTATCAACAATTCTAGCAGGTTTTAGTTTCTTTTTCGAAACTCATTTACAACCGATTAATTTGCAACCAGGAGGTAAGTCTACTAAGTGCCAGGTCCTGATAGATTCTAGAGAATTCATCTCATTGTTAATAGATTCTTGCCATAAATATACATCCAAAGATGATAAGGCTTCTTGAAGATTTGATGGATCTTACTCTACTTTATAGGCCGCATAATTGGGCCCATATTCTTTAGAAACTCATGCTCGTTTACTTTTTCGAAGTTTTGTTTTTACTTCGTTGTTGCTTTTAATGTTTCATATCACCACAAGTCGTATTTTAAAATCCCAAAAACAAAAAAAAGGAAAATTAAGGCCATAGAACGTGTCATGTGATGTGATCTGACAAATACCTTTTTTGTGATAATACTTGTGTGTAAATTTACCCTTCTTTCCATTATGTCTATATTGAACATAAGGCATAGACCGTGTCATCCTTGTCCAATTTAATATTGGACCCTTAGAAATTTATCCTGTTACGCATGATGGAAAAATTCTATCTAGGTCACTCATGTCCCACACCATGCTTTGTGGAGTACCCATCAACTGTCTTTATGGTCATCCAGTTACGAACAATGTTTGATCAATAATAAAGCACTCGACTTTATATCTAGGGTCCCTAGTGGTTTCAGGTCGAAGGGTGGTATACACCATTATCACCATGAGAATAACTTATTACACTTTGCATAATATTCTATGTAGTATTCTCATAGCAGTTCAATCCAGTATAAATATTACTCATAATATTCATACCTATGTTTAAGACTTGATAACTCCTTATCCATGATCCATGAGATGTGATCACCAGTATATATACATAATAGTCTTAATGCTTTAATGTTATCCCACTTCACAACAAAGCTCGACTACAGATACTTTAAGAATATTTTCCTTATGTTTAATGGGATCTCATGATTAAGTCACACTTGATACATTAAACGGACTAGCTATTCTAGGTACTTTATTAACAAACATAATAAAGAAAAAATGTTTTATTATTAATAAATAATTCGATCCAAGTACCAAAAGTATTGGCCTGTAGGGCTTACACCAACAAGATCTCTCATTATGAAATATTAAAGAAAAAACAACCAAACTTATCTTATATAAGAACTTGGGGCTGTCTGGCTTATGTCAGAGTTCTATATCCGAAGCGAGTTAAACTCGCTAGTAGAGCCTATTAATGTGTATTCATTTTGTATGCAACAAACAGTAAGGTATATCAGTGTTATGACCTAAATGCTAAAGTGATCAAAGAATTGAATTATTTTGAATTCTATGAAGAGAAATTTCCTTTCAAATAGAGAAATAGTGGGGCACGGAATCGAATCACATTCCTGTGATAAGAAGTACTGAAAGTAACAATGAAGTAGAAATAGAACTTCGACGAAGTAAATGAGTACGAGTTTCTAAAGACTATTGGTCCGATTATGCGGCATATATAGTAGAGGAAGACCCATATGACATCGCATTTAGAAGGTAGAAAAACTTCTAAAAATAGGACTATGGGAGGTGTTTCAAGGTATCGAAGTTATGCGACATATATTAGTAACAGAAGGACACAAAACCTCTATAAATAGGACTGTGGGAGGTGTTTCGAATTATCCAAGTTGTGCGGAAGCTCTACCGAATCACATTTTAGTATTAAGCATAAATTTACTTGTAAAAGTGACAATAACTAAAATCGAGGGATTGACACACTAGTTTTTCTTTATTTTCATTGTACTCTTGGATCAAGAACAAGTCTGTCGGCATTTTCAATTCAATTCAAGTTCCCGTTTTCTTTAATTTCAGGTTTTCTTTTTACCGCTTTTAATATTTGTATGTTTTAGTGTTTTTATTACTTGCATGCCATGTTGTTCTTAGTTTTGAATTCTTTAATCATGTTGTTTTCAAATAATATCATGCCTTTCTAAATTATTCTGAGTCTGGCGTATGAGGATCATTGTTACCGACAGGACTCGGTAGAAATAATAGGCACGAATATCTAATTTAATTATGTTTTGGATTTAGTTTTCAAATGTATGTTTTACTATTTTGGCACGAGAGTGTGAGACAAATCAAGGTTCAGTCCTATAGCACGAGAGTGTGAGGAAGGAACCGGATAATGGAAACTAGGCATCGATCCGGAAAACAATGAGAGCGCTTTAGGCATCATTTAAGATCTCATTTACTTTCAAAATACGCTTTCTAATTAGAACGGGTGAGCGAGAGCAAAATCCTATGGTTAAGAGGTGTGATCTTTGTCAATAGCCCGAGAGTGTGAGACGGGACCTTTAAGTCGATATTTTCTACATAACGCAATAGAATCATATTTAGTGCCCAAATTCTAGCTAAGCCCTTAGGAACGCGGAATCCATATTTCGGACTCGTTTTTATCATAACTTTTAAACTGTTAGAAATTAGTATTTTTATTCCCGTTCATAACCTTATACCCTTTAGCCTTAGCTTTGTACTACCACAATAGGTGACATTAGTTTGACTATTAGTATCTATGAATTCGATAATCTTTTAAAACTACATGATAGGTCGTGCACTTGCAGTCATCATCCGACAGACTCGTCTGGTCGCAATCAAGTTTTTGGCGTCGTTGTTGGGGACTAATTAGTCAATGTTGTGATTCCTTTGTTATGCGGTATAGACTAAGGCAACAAATTTTCTTTTTTTCCTTTGTTGATTGTATGTCAGACAATCTCTCTCAGAGCAAGGAGTTAGAGCAACCAATTGATGATATCGAACGTTATCTAAATCTAAAACGCCGATGTCATACGGTGAACTGACTTTATGTGTTTTTGCTTTGGAAAGTAAATGTCGCGGTTAGCAAGAGTCGCCACCGACTTTTCTTTTATCCAATAAGGAAAGGTGGAAAAGAACAGGAAAGACCTTAATTTAGATTTTGGATTCGGGAGGTACATTATACAAAGGGAAGGTGTTAGCACCCTTTGTATCCATGGTTATCCATGGGCTCTTAATTGCTTGATCACTTATATTATTTTTCTTGTTTGAAAAAGTGTTCGTGAATTGTTTAGGAAACGTTTTGAAAAAGAGAATTTAACTTTGTAATGATTCTCGTATGAATGTATACAAAGTGGTTATCTCGTTTAGTTTTGAAAATGGTTTAGAAAAATATAACTCAGTAATGATTCTAGTATGAATGTATACCAAGTGGTGATTTTCTAGTATTTGTGAAATGTGAAAAGTATTTTTTTTATTTATGAGTAAGCAATTAAGAGTTATACCTACCCAAGGTCTTTACGGGCATTTCCTATCCTTATGAGGGTAAAACTGTCCTTACTATTGAGAAGTAAGTAGTTTTATCCTTTGGATGTAAAAGGGTCATCGTAGGGTCATCGATTGGTCATTGAAGGCAACAGTTGTGAGGATACCTTAGCATTCGAAGGGACAATCATCATTTAACCGTAGGCTACACCGAAGGGTCATCGAGGGACAAAGGCAACATTCGAGGGACTATGATGATTTAACCGAAGGGTCTTTGCTAAGTGTATCCCCATATTCGCGGGACATGACCACAATACTGTAATACCGTAAAGCAACAAAGAGAGGTCCAAGATCACATATTCAAAGGCCGCATTTTACAATCAATTAGGTAATTAGGAGGAATCCCCACGTTAAAATTAGTACATTAAGATCAATTAAGCCATTTAGGGTGGATCTTCGCCATAAAATTAATACATTAAAATCAATTGAGTAATTCAGGGTGAACCTCCACAAGGGTACCCCACAAATAAAGTGGGATACCTAACAAGCAATCTTTTCCTGGGGTATGTGAACCTTTACAAAACTCAACAAAACATGTCAGAACACCAAATCACGGTGCAATTGAGGATTACACCACAAAAAAAAGATCACAACAGTAAATAGGGTCGGGTAAATGATGCATGGCTATGATAAAACATGAGTGAAAAATCAGAACAGAAAAGTCAGCTACTGTCACGTTCGCTCCTGCCTCGCCTAGCGAAGGCTTAGCGAATACTCGCTGCATGCTCGCTTAGCGATGTGCTAGTGAGCGGCTGCGGATTCTGGTTTTGATATCAGTACAATTTCAACCAATTTTATGCCTTATGGCTTTCGTTACAGCAATTATATGGTTAATCATTTAAGGTATTCAGGTACATACTAAAATTCACATGCCAAACTTAAGATATTTTCATAAATTTAATCATAATGCCATATGCAAATTAAGAACATAAGGCAGTAATAGCAATGTAAACCTGTTTGCGACTGAATTGCGACTTCGAATCGGAAAATCGGATTGAATTGGGCAGAGGTAAACCTTGGTGCCGCCGAGTTCCTTCAGGGTTTGCCTCCCGTGAGTGTTAGGGTTTGCTTGCTAGGGTTCTCCTTTCTCCGTTTTCGTTCTCCCCTTTTTCGTGACTGAAGTGTCGGTATTTATAGTGATTGTGGTGACCTAATGGGCTCAGATTGAAGCCCGAAAATTCTGATATATCGCAAGCTTCGCTAGGCGAAGGAGTTGCTCACCTAGCGAGCAAGCCAGTTTGGGCCTTTTTCTGGATTAGGTGCTTCGCTAGGCGAGCAGCATAACGAAGGGTTCGCTAGGCGAAGGAATTGCTCGCCTGGCGAGCAAGCTAGTTTGGGCCTTTTTCTGGATTGGGTCCGTTGTGAGCTGGGCTTTTGTTCCTTTAAGGTCAGTGCCTTGCAGAATAAGTCGGAGTACTTCGAGAAATGATTTGCAAGATTAATGGGCAAATTTTGGGGTATGACAGCTGCCCCTGTTCAATATTCTTGAACCGAGAGAGTTAGGGTGGCAAGTATGCCGTTCGTGGTCTGGAGGTGAAAGATTATTGAACACTAGAATGCCCCACAGATTTGCACTTGTCAATTAGTCTTGATGGAGATGGGCTTAAAGATGCCATCCAGGAAGTTTGATGATGAGAGCTTCAGATTGTGTCGTACGTTAGACGATATCTGAAGACATGGATGGCACACTGGGTCGTACGTTAGACCGTATAGTGAGTCCTCCATTATGCTGTTGATTTTGCTGGGGAGTCAGAGTGTGTTATACGCTATTGGGGATAAGGGATCAGAATAGATTGTACGCTAGATCGTATCTGAATTGCAGAATGAACCGTCCGTTAGGCTGCATCTGGAGAGGTAAAGATCAGAACGGATCGTACGGTAGATCGCATCTGAGTAGCGGACTGAGTCGTCCATTAGGCGGGTGACTTCACTGAGGATGAAAGATCAGAATGGATCATACACTAGATCGTATCTGAGTAGCAAAATGAGTTGTCCATTAGGCTGTATCTGAGATATAAGGGTCAGAATGGATCGTATGCTAGATCGTATCTGAGTAGCAAACTGAGCCGTCCATTAGGCTGCATCCGGAGAAGTAAATGCCAGACCGGATCGTACGCTAGATTGTATCTGAGTAGCAGAAAGAGCCGTCCGTTAGGCTGAATCTGATGATGAAAGGGGTAGTCGTACGCTAGACTACACTTCAGAAATGTACCGTACGCTAGGTAGTATCTGAGGACTTGAAGGTCTAACTGGGTCGTAAATTAGACCGTATTGGAGTAGTTGAAGGTCAGAATGGATCGTCCGTTAGATCGTATCTGAGTGGAAGGAGTCATATGTTGAGCTGAATTAGAATGAACCGTACGTTAGACTGTATCTGATCGTATTTGTAGATGCTGTATTTGCAATAAATGGGCGGGATGGGCTTAAAGATACCATCCTTAGGAGGATAATTAACCTGAAAAATAAAGTTAGCTTCATGCCATGTCATGATGCATGAGATGTTTTATGCTTTTGACAATAAATGCGAACAATGTATGCATGCGTATGCTGTGAAATGATGTAATGAATGAATTATGCATCTGAAAAGTTCTTCCCGAGGACTCTACTGGGGAAATAAACCTCAGTCTTCTGGTTGGAGATACTGGTATCGGTGATCCTTTCTTAGCTGGGGATACTTGATTCTATCTGATGGTAGAAATATTTAACAGAAGCCCGGCTGGGGGTGGAAGAGATGACCAATTCGTCTAGTAATGCCAATTGCTTTTGGGGAATAACTGGCTTTGCTAGGGAATAGAATTAGCAACGGATTCATTGGAAAGCATGGTTAGACCTTTTCCTCGATCCTGAAGTCTTGTAGTGATTGCTATTTCTATTTTATGCATGCATTTTTGGTACACATCGATCATATTCAAATGCACATATCAATTCAAATTAAATCAATGGACGTTTATGCAAACAAAACAGAAAATGTAAAAACAAAAGCATCTTTTTGGAAATAAAATTATATTGATTTGAAAGAGGGCCTATAAACAGGCAATTTGTGTACACGGAGACAAAAATCCTAGTAAGAGGAAATTGTCGAGGACATACAAAAAAGCTATGAAGGAAAAGCCCTGTTGATTTTAATTCTACTACTGTCATTATGTCTTCAAGCGTCTCATCTCCTGCTGTCGGATAGAATTGATTGCTTGTTCAGTCCCTTGAACTTGGATAAAGCTGTCTGAGAACGGGACATAGTCATACGCTTTTAATCCCTAATTTTTGCCTGGACCGCCCTTTCAGGTTTTCAGTCCATCAGGATACCCTTTTTTGCCCAAGCCGCCTTTTCAGGTTTTCGACTTGCCGGGTGTACATTTTTATATGTTTATCCCTAATTTTTGCCCGAACCCTTTTGGTTCGCCGGGATGTCCTTACTTTTGCCTAGGTACGTCGACCTAGCGGGTCTCTTTTATGCGTAGTATTTTTTAACTATGTCGGCGTTCACGGGATGTGGGAAGTCTTCGCCATCCATCGTAGCAAGTATCATGGCTCCACCAGAGAATACCTTCTTAACTACAAATGGCCCTTCGTACGTGGGAGTCCATTTGCCCCTGGGATCACCTTGTGGTAGAATGATACGCTTTATCACCAATTCGCCGATTTGATACACCCGTCTCTTGACCTTTTTGTTGAATGCTTGGGTCATGCGCTTCTGATATATTTGCCCATGACAAACAGCCGCGAGTCTCTTTTCATCAATCAAATTTATCTGATCGAGTCGAGTCTGAATCCATTCATCCTCATCTAAACCCGCTTCTTTCATGATTCTTAGAGAGGGAATCTGAACTTCCACAGGTAAGACGGCTTCCATTCCGTAGACTAAAGAGAAAGGAGTTGTCCCTGTCGAAGTTCGTACTGAAGTGCGATAACCATGAAGAGCAAATGGTAACATTTCATGCCAGTCTTTGTACGTTACTGTCATCTTTTGTATGATCTTCTTGATATTCTTATTAGCAGCCTCCACGGCGCCGTTCATCTTTGGCCGGTACGGAGAAGAGTTATGGTGTTTTATTTTGAACTGCGTGCAGAGTTCAGTAATCATCTTGTTGTTCAAATTAGCACCATTATCAGTGATAACTCTTTCAGGAGACAACAGGTTTCTCAGCTGTATATTTGATAGAATCCATCTTAGAAGTCAATAAAGTGGTATGATTCAACATATACTGTCTTAGTCGGCGAGCAGCCCAAGCCAAAGCATAGCAAGCTTTCTCGAGCTGTGAGTATCTTGTTCCACAGTCGGTACCTTTTGCTAAGGCAGTGTATGGCATGCTCTTTTCGACCAGACTCGTCATGTTGCCCCAGCACACCCTATTGAATTTTCTAACACGGTCAAATACAAGATTCGAGGTCTTCCTTCAACTGGTGGCATCGGAATTGGAGATTCCTGGAGATATTTCTTGATTTTGTCATTCATCATTCCATACCATCTCTTAATTTTTCTTTTTTAGTCATTTGAAGATGGGTTTGCAGGTAGCAGTCAAGTGTGGAATGAATCGGGCAATGTAATTCAAGTGTCCCAAGAAACCTCTGACTTCTTTCTTGTCTACCTTAGTACCCAGATTTACAATTTCGATGGATTCCTCGTGCGGCTGTATGGTCTTTTCTTCTTGCAGTAACAGTCTGGCAAGTTCTCAGGTACTTCACAATCTTCCTCACTTCCATCCTCGGCTTGGTAGATCGGATTTTCAAAGTCATAATAAATAGTAGTAGAACTATTATCAACAGGATCCAGAGTGGATATCGATCGGAAAATTGTTACGTGAGTGTGTGCAAGAAAACATAGCTTGTTTGAAAGACGACAGGAAAGATAAAGAGCGCAATATTTGAATGCAAAAGGTCCATTGATTTATTGAATGTAAATATGCTTATGAAAATGACAAAACCCTTGAAAAACTAGCTATTATGCCCTGGATATAGACACAATGCTTTGAAACACAAAAATAGCAATAACAGTTACTCCTGACTAAAGGAAATCGGGATAGTGTCTTCGGCCTTCCAATTATTGAGTCCGTCACCAATTGTTGGGAAAATCCAGCTATCCAAGTCACAATCGTTATCAGCATCTTCAACAGCATTGACAGTCTTGTCATGATTAGGCAGAGGAGCAGTGATGTCATTAGGAGTCCCCGGAGGATCAGAGGTAGCCGCCTGTATCTTTCCACTTCGAATGCCGCTTTCAACATGTTCACCTGTCAATATAAGTTCAATGAAACCCAATGAGGAACTTCTCAATAGATGGCTGTAGAATGGGCCAGTCAGTGTGCTCATGAACATGTCTACTAATTCTCGATCAGTCATAGGGGGTTTGACTCTGCCAGCCAAATCTCTCCATTTCTGAGCATATTCTTTGAAGCTTTCTTTAGAGCCCATAGTCATACTCTGCAACTGTAGCCGAGTAGGTGTCAATTCAGAATTGTACTGGTAGTGCTTGTAGAAAGCTGTCGCTAAATCAGTCCAGGTGCGGATGTCAGAGCTCTCGAGCTGATAGTACCATTCCAACTGTGTGCTAGACAGACTCTCTTGGAAGAAATGGATCCATAGCTTCTTATCAGTGGTATATGGCTGAATCTTTCTCACATAAGCTCTCAGATGCATTTGAGGACAAGATGCCCCATCATACTTAGTGAAAACGGGGACCTTGAATTTGCGGGGAATGACCACATCAGAGACCAGACCTAAGCTTTCGAAATCCAGACCGGGTGCCTTCTGACCTTCCATAGCTAGCATACGTTCTTCCAGCAGTTTATACTTATCACCTTTTGGAGAGTACTGCTCATTCTCATAATCTTCATCGTCATCCTCCTGGCTGAAGAGATCAGCATTTTTCTCTTCTTGATCCTTCGGCGTGCTGATCTTGACTCCTGTGGCCTATCCTCTAAGCCTTCTTCCCAGGTTAATGTAACTCACAGGTTTCTTGTCTTTCTTCTTTTCGAGCAAGAGAGCCTTCAGTTCCTCCTTCCCCCTGGATAAGTTCAAGATCATCTTCTGGAGTTGAGCATTCTGAGCCTGGAGATCTTTGACAATTTGTTCGAGGGCCATTTTTCTGTTTGCAGGAAAACCGTGAGAACATTGATCCCTTTAGAGTACCTGCTATGCAGTGTTATGTTATGCTATGCAATGTATGAAATGTTTTCAAGGACTTTTGGAATTTAACTTTGCATAAACTACCAAAAAAAGAAACTTTTTTTTTTTATTTTTTTTTATTTTTTTTTACAAAATAGAGAAAAGTTAAATCCCTAAGTCCTCGAAATGGTTAGTACAATGCCATGATGTTATGATGTCTTGATGTTATGATGTTATGTAAATAACAAGCACAAGCAAGTCACACAACAATCATTCCTAAGTTTTAAGGCTTGCATGAGTTCCATGGGTAAGTACACTCCCCACTGAAGTTTGGTTGGTTCAACCTGTCCTAGAATAATAACCGGGTTCTAGAAGGATCTCCAATCATTGACCTTCCTTTAAGTCCACTTCAGTGCAACACCAAGTGGTTGACCGAAGCTTCCCTAAAGTCCAATCTCAAAGAGTGTAGTATCGAGTATCAACCAACCCCAGTCGGAACCGAAGTCAGTTACCTCACTACTTTCTAATGGCTAGGATGAGTCAATTAGGGTTCTAAAGGTCTGGTTAATGTTTTGATGACACCACGCGGAAGCCAAATTTTTCCTCGAGTAAACATGAGGAACATCAGGACATCCAAAGTGTCACATTAACCGTAGCCATCATTTTGACCATTCCAGTATACGCCGGATAGTCGCGATGATCTATTGCTACTTACCTAAGGTACACTAGATCCGGGTGTAGGATCTTTCACTCAAGCCTAAAATACCCAAGCAATCCCTTAAAAGTAAATCAGACAATTTGAATAAGTGATCTTGTTTTTCAAGGTAACCTCTCTTTTTAAGGTATCCCCAGTAGAGTCGCCAGTTCTGTCATACGGTGAACTGACTTTATGTGTTTTTGCTTTGGAAAGCAAATGTCGCGGTTAGCAAGAGTCGCCACCGACTTTTCTTTTATCCAATAAGGAAAGGTGGAAACGAACAGGAAAGACCCTAATTTAGATTTTGGATTCGGGAGGTACATTATACAAAGGGAAGGTGTTAGCACCCTTTGTATCCATGGTTATCCATGGGCTCTTAATTGCTTGATCACTTATATTATTTTTCTTGTTTGAAAAAGTGTTCGTGAATTATTTAGGAAACGTTTTGAAAAAGAGAATTTAACTTTGTAATGATTCTCGTATGAATGTATACAAAGTGGTTATCTCGTTTAGTTTTGAAAATGGTTTAGAAAAATATAACTCAGTAATGATTCTAGTATGAATGTATACCAAGTGGTGATTTTCTAGTATTTGTGAAGTGTGAAAAGTATTTTTTTTTATTTATGAGTAAGCAATTAAGAGTTATACCTACCCAAGGTCTTTACGGGAATTTCCTATCCTTATGAGGGTAAAACTATCCTTACTAATGAGAAGTAAGTAGTTTTATCCTTTGGATGTAAAAGGGTCATCGTAGGGTGATCGATTGGTCATTGAAGGCAGCAGTTGTGAGGATACCTTAGCATTCGAAGGGACAATCATCATTTAACCGTAGGCTACACCGAAGGGTCGTCGAGGGACAAAGGCAACATTCGAGGGACTATGATGATTTAACCGAAGGGTCTTTGCTAAGTGTATCCCCATATTCGCGGGACATGACCACAATACTGTAATACCGTAAAGCAACAAAGAGAGGTCCAAGATCACATATTCAAAGGCCGTATTTTACAATCAATTAGGTAATTAGGAGGAATCCCCACGTTAAAATTAGTACATTAAGATCAATTAAGCCATTTAGGGTGGATCTTCGCCATAAAATTAATACATTAAAATCAATTGAATAATTCAAGGTGAACCTCCACAAGGGTACCCCACAAATAAAGTGGGATACCTTACAAGCAATCTTTTCCTGGGGTATGTGAACCTTTACAAAACTCAACAAAACATGTCAGAACACCAAATCAGGGTGCAATCGAGGATTACACCACAAAAAAAAAGATCACAACAGTAAATAGGGTCGGGTAAATGATGCATGGCTATGATAAAACATGAGTGAAAAATCAGAACAGAAAAGTCAGCTACTGTCACGTTCGCTCCTGCCTCGCCTAGCGAAGGCTTAGCGAATACTCGCTGCATGCTCGCTTAGCGATGTGCTAGCGAGCGGCTGCGGATTCTGGTTTTGATATCAGTACAATTTCAACCAATTTTATGCCTTATGGCTTTCGTTACAGCAATTATATGGTTAATCATTTAAGGTATTCAGGTACATACTAAAATTCACATGCCAAACTTAAGATATTTTCATAAATTTAATCATAATGCCATATGCAAATTAAGAACATAAGGTAGTAATAGCAATGTAAACCTGTTTGCGACTGAATTGCGACTTCGAATCGGCAAATCGGATTGAATTGGGCAGAGGTAAACCTTGGTGCCGCCGAGTTCCTTCAGGGTTTGCCTCCCGTGAGTGTTAGGGTTTGCTTGCTAGGGTTCTCCTTTCTCCGTTTTCGTTCTCCCCTTTTTCGTGACTGAAGTGTCGGTATTTATAGTGATTGTGGTGACCTAATGGGCTCAGAATGAAGCCCGAAAATTCTGATATATCGCAAGCTTCGCTAGGCGAAGGAGTTGCTCGCCTAGCGAGCAAGCCAGTTTGGGCCTTTTTCTGGATTAGGTGCTTCGCTAGGCGAGCAGCATAACGAAGGGTTCGCTAGGCGAAGGAATTGCTCGCCTGGCGAGCAAGCTAGTTTGGGCCTTTTTCTGGATTGGGTCCGTTGTGAGCTGGGCTTTTGTTCCTTTAAGGTCAGTGCCTTGCAGAATAAGTCGGAGTACTTCGAGAAATGTTTTGCAAGATTAATGGGCAAATTTTGGGGAATGACAGCCGAATCAACAATTTTCATATTAAATACGATCTTCTAGATCCTAATATCCCATTTTCACAACCAGAACCAATCATGGCTGAAAGACCACAAAACCGTCTGTTGAAGTATTATGTTGTTCCATCGTAAACAGAACCACATAACAACATTGCTGCCTCTGCCATCAATCGAAACGATTTTGAGTTGAAACCTTCGTTGTTATCATCCTTTCATCAAAACCAATTTTTATGTAGTCCTACAGATGACCCTAACTTACATTTGTCAGTGTTTGTACAGTACACAGACACAATGAAAGCAAATTGTGTCAGTTAAGAAGTGATTAGACTACATCTTTTCCCTTTTTCCTTAAGGGATAAAGCTAGAGCTTGGCTCCAATCTCTACCTTCAAACTCAGTAACCACATGGGACGAGTTGAAGAAAGTCTTCTTAGCCCAATATTTTCCACCAAGCAAAACATCTATGCTAAGAGCTCAAATCAACGAATTTAAGAAAAAAAGACAAGGAATCTCTTTTCGACGCTTGGGAGAGATACAAGGACATGATGCGACTTTGTCCATGCCATGGACTTGAAGAATGGCTGATTATCCATACTTTTTATAATGGTCTATTGTATAACACTAAGATTAATTTAAGCATTACCACTGGCGGAGCTCTAATGGACAAACCATATGGTGAAGCTTATGAATTCATAGCGAACGTGCCTCAAAATCATTTATAATGAGGAGGTGAACGCGTTGCTGTAGAAAAATTAACTCCGAAAAGCAGAATGTACGAAGTCAATGGCATAGACTGTGTCAATGCTAAAGTGGATGTGCTTACTCGAAAGATTGAAAGCTTGGCCATAACACCAGCAACTATCGTAGCTGCTATAACACCAAACTGTGAATTATGTGGAACCCCTAGGCACACTAATGCTGATTGTCAGTTATTGGTTGGTGTTCCCACCGACCAAATAAACTATGCTCAAGGAAACCCATATTCAAACACTTACAATCCTGGTTGGAGGAACCATCCGAACTTTTCCTATAAAAGTAACAATGCTTTGTTTCCACCAAACCCAACACCTGTTATTCCACCTGGCTATCAAAAATGAACCCATGTTGCTCCACAAGCACTTAGAAAGTCAAATTTGGAGATCATGATGGAAAACTTTATGAATGCCCAAGCTCAACAAAATAAAGAATTTGAAAATCAAAATGCTCATACGAGTGAACTGATGAAACAATTGTCAAATAAGTTTGATGTTATGGCTATCCATAACAAAATGTTAGAAACCCAAATCTCCCAAGTAGCCCAACAACAAGCCGTAATAGCAGACCCAGCTGGAGTATTTCCTGGTCAACCTCAACCAAACCCAAAAGGCCACACTAACGCTATCACACTTCGGAGTGGAACAAAATTAGATGAACCAATTGACCTCGGAATCCAAAATCCGACCATGTATCAAAATTTCGGTAAGGGATCCGAAAAGGTAAACGAACCAATCAATGATGGAAAAGAAGATGAAAGCGGATAGGCAAAAGATATAGAACCACTTTATGTTCCTCCGCCACCATACAAACCACATGTGCCTTATCCCTGAAGACTTGTTAAATCAAAAAATGAAGGACAATTGAAGAAATTCGTAGAACTTATAAAGTAACTTAATATAACCATACCATTCACAGAATCCATTATGCAAATTCCCTCGTGTGCTAAATTCCTTAAAGAGATTCTATCCAACAAGAAAAAACTTGAGGACAATGAAACCGTTATGCTTACTGCAAAGTGTAGCACTATCATTCAAAACAACATGCCTCATAAACTGAAAGACCCTGATAGCTTTTCCATACCATGTGTAATCGGAAAGTTTATCATTGAAAAAGCTCTATGCAATCATATGGGAAAAACTCAATCTAGGATAATTAAGACCAACAACGATGTCTCTACAACTAGCTGACCGTTCCATTAAATTTGTTGTAGGTGTGCTAGAGAACGTTCCTGTTCGTATATGACAATTCTATATTCCTACCGACTTTGTAATAATAGATATAAAGGAGGATTCCCATATCCCTATTATTTTAGGAAGACCCTTTTTAGCCACAACCGGAGCCATCATAGATGTGAAGAAAGGAAGGCTAACATTTGAAGTTGGAGAAGAAAAAGTTGAATTTCTCTTAGCTAAATTCCTACAAGCACTAGCTATATACGACTCATGTTATTTCTTAGACGTCATCGACGAATGTGTGAAAGAAATGGATAAGGGCCCATTTAAGTATACTGAAGTACTAAATATTCCAACACCTCCTATATTCGAAGGCGATAATTGGCGTGAACCATACGTAAATGACAGTCTGAGAGAATGTCTAGCACTAAACAGTTATAGTCAACGCTGACTTAGGACATATAGAAACCGAAAAGTTACTCCATGTCTTAAGAAAGTATCCAACAATCCTAGACTAGTTATAGTCAACAGTGACTTAGGACAGATAAAAATCGAAAAGTTACTCCATGTCTTAAGAAAGTATCTAATAGTCCTAGGCTATAACATCTCTCACTTAAAAGGAATAAGTCCATCTATATGTATGCATCGCATTATGCTAGAGGAGGATTGTAAAACCTCTAAAGAGAATCAGAGAAGAGTAAATCCTATCTTGAGTGATGTAGTAAAAAAGGTAGTACAAAAGCTATTAGAAGCATGAACCATATACCTGATATCCGACAGTAACTAGGTCAGCCCCATACATGTCGTTCCAAAGAAGGGAGGTGTTACCGTTGTTAGCAATGAGAAGGGAGAATCCGTAGCAAAAAGAACTCAAACCGGATGGAGAATAAGCATAGACTATAGAAAATTAAATAAATCCACTCGTAAAGATCACTTTCCATTACCCTTCATTAACCAAATGCTTGAACGACTGGCTACACATTCTCACTTCTGCTATTTAGATGGATACTCAGGATTCTTTCAAATTCCTATCCGTCCCGATGACCAAGAAAAGGCTACTTTCACATGTCCTTATGGTACATTTTCCTATCGATGAATGTCGTTTGGACTGTGTAATGCCCCTACAATATTTCAGAGATGCATGATGTCGATCTTTGCTGATTTTATAGACGGTGTGATGGTAGTATTTATGGATGAATTCTCTGTTTGCGGGCAAAGCTTTGAAGGATGTCTTTCGAACCTAGAAATGGTATTTAGATATGCATTAAGGTCAATCTCGTATTAAGATGGGAAAAAATGTCATTTCATGGTCCGACAAGGAATTGTACTTGGGCATGTCGTATTCGATCGAGGAATTGAAGTGGATAAAGCAAAAATCGAAATTACAGAACATCTTCAACCTCCGAAAACAGTTAGAGAAATTCGCAGTTTCTTGGGACACGTTGGTTTCAACCGACGATTCATTAAGGATTTCTCTAAAATAACTAAACCACTAACGGGCTTATTGATGAAAGAAGTTGAATTCATATTCGACGAAGAGTGCTTAAAAGCGTTTGAACATCTAAAAAATTGCTCTTATTACCGCACCCATTATGAAACCACCTGATTGGAGTAAGCCATTTGAGATGATGTGTGACGCTAGTGATTTTTCTGTTGGCGCAGTCTTAGGACAAAAAGAAGATAAAAATCTACATGCTACTTATTATGCAAGTAGAACCTTAAATGACGCGCATATGAACTACTCCACCATAAAAAAAGAACTCCTAGCCGTTGTCTTCGATTTAGATAAATTTCATTCCGACTTAGTAGGAGCAACAATAATTATCTATACCGACCACGCCGCAATTAGGTACCTGTTAAGTAAGAAGGATGCTAAACCGAGACTTTTAAGACGGATCCTGCTCTTACAAGAATTCAATCTAGAGATCAAAGATAAGTAAGGCACCGAGAACGTAATAGCAGATCATCTCTCTAGGATTGAGGATCTAAAACCCGAACAAGTGCCCATCAATGACGATTTCCCCTACAATCGACTTGTAGCCCAATTAGAAAGTGAAAGCGAAACGATCGAATGCTCTTTAATACATAATGACACAGAAACTAATGAAGTTGTGGAATCTATGTGCACTAAGACCACCCTGCCATGGTATGCTGACTTTGTCAACTACTTAGCAGCTAAAGTGCTTCCACCAGACCTAACATACCAGCAAAAGAAGAAATTTTTCCATGATCTTAAACATTATTATTGGGATGAACCACTACTTTTCAAGAGAGGTGCCGATGGTGTTTTCCATCGATGTGTCCCCAAATCGGAAGTAAATGATATCATATCTCACTGCAACTCGGCATCCTATGGAGGGCACACAATCACCTCGAACACTTGTGTGAAGATCTTACAATCTGGCCTCTTTTGGCCTAATCTATGGAAATATGTCCATATTGCGATTAAAAATTGCGATCGGTGCCAACGCACTGGCAATATCATCTGGACTCTTTTGGCCTAATCTATGGAAAGATGTCCATATCGCAATTAAAAATTATGAACGGTACCAACGCATTGTCAATATCTCTAGACCCGATGAGATGCCACTAAAAGGTATCTTAGAATTAGAAGTCTTTGATGCATGGGGTATAGATTTCATGGGTCATTTGCCATCTTCTTTTAGTAACAAATACATACTCGTTGCAATTGATTACATATCAAAATGGATCGAGGCAGTAGCCTCCCCCACTAATGATGCACAAGTAGTGATTAAACTTTTCAAGAATCAAATCTTCCCTCAATTCGGTGTACCAAGACCCGTGATTAGAGACGGAGGATCTCACTTCATTTCCAAAATCTTCGAAAGATTGTTGTTGAAATATGGAGTCTGACACCGTGTAGCAACGCCATATCACCCTCAAACAAGTGGGCAAGTTGAAGTTTCTAATAGAGAAATAAAACAAATTTTAGAGAAAACCGTTGCAAACTCTAGGAAAGATTTATCTACAAAAATTCATGAAACTCTGTGGGCTTATAGGACAGCTTACAAAACCTCGATAAGAATAACACTATTCACACTAGTTTACGGTAAATCATGTCACCTGCCTGTGGAACTCGATCATAAATCTTATTGGGCCATTAAGACCCTTAACATGAATTAGACAGCTGGAGGCGAGAGAAGAATTTTGGATATCCATGAACTAGAAGAACTTAGACTAAATGCCTATGAGAATTCCCGTATTTATAAGGAAAGAACCAAACAGTGGCATGACAAATAAATTACAAGGAGAGAATTCAATGAGGGTGACATAGTCCTTCTCTTTAATTCTCAACTCAAATTATTTCCAGGAAAACTTCGTTCTAGATGGTCAGGCCCTTTTAAGGTCACGAGAGTTTTCTAAAGTGGAGTTGTGGAAATAAGGGGTAAAATCAATGAACCATTCATTGTAAATGGGCAGCGACATAAGCAATACCACAATGTATAGAATAAGGATTTCTGCATAAGCTACAATATGGAAGAGCTTCCCTCTTTGTCAAAAGATTAGCACCGCTCCAAGCGATGTTGAGCTCCCGACATTAAACGAAGCGCTACGTGGAAGGAAATCGATGACCTTTAATGTTTATCTTTTCTTTTTAGTTGTTTTCATTTTCATTTTTATTTTTATTCTATGTTAGTATTTTAATTGTCATCGGTATTTTTCCCTTTGTTGTTAAATTTCAGTCTGTGTTTACTTTATAGTCGATATATCGACGTGAACATGTATTACTCCTACCTTTAATTAATGTACTTTCCATTTCAGTCAATTAATTTATTTAATCGCTTATTATGTTCATTCTTGCAAATTTTATGCTTCTTAATTATAGCTATTAATTTTAAGTAACTATTTTATAGCCTTAATAGGACTTACTTGCTTTAATCTTTAGAAAATGTCAAATTGCGAATTTTAGGTTAATGGCGTTTGCCATTAAGCTAATGGCGTTTGCCATTAAGCTAATGGCGTTTGCCATTAAGCTAATGGCGTTCGCCATTAGCTTCGATTTTAAAAGGCCCAACAATTTAGGCAGATGGCGTTCTCCATATGCCTAATTGTGATCGCCATATCATGAAAATAAACAATTTTCCTCTCTTTTCTTATCCCTCCTGTGCGTTTTCCAAAACCCTTCATTCAAATCCATTGAACTTCCTACTCTAATCATTATTAAATCAAACCATTCAACTCCTAACCATTCCACTTCTTCCCAATCATTATAAATTCCCTACCACCCACTTTCTAACTTCACAATCCTTTCCATTCACTCTTCTCTTCTCAAAACACCATAACCTTTTCTTCCTATTCCTTTTTCCTTCATTCCAAATGCCTCATATTGCAGTTAGACAAAGAAGAGAGATGGAATATATGGGAATTGCATTCACCGGGGGAATCGATGGAGAGAATCAGAGGAGAAGATAGCACAAACTCTTCAAGAGGGACATCTTAGCAACGCGGTACCTCGATGATACTGCTCTTCGTGATTTGGGTTTATTTGACAATGTCCATTGGATGCTTAATAACTTAGGTATGTCTCACTTTCTTACTTTAACTAGTCCTACATATATTCGACTTGCCTACGAGTTCTTAAGCTCTTTTTAGTACACCACCCCTATAGGAGGATCCCGTACCACTGGCACTGCACACTTTAGGATGTTCAATAGAAGTTATGCTATTAACCAAGACCAACTGGCCGATTTACTTTCGTTCCCTCATGGAGACGAGTTTCATGCCAACACCCTTTAGAGAGCGAATGGGAATCCAACGCTCTCGACTTTTGGCACTAACTAACGGGCAAAACAACACCGACTGGGAAGGCCTTAAATCTACCGCTATTCAAAACCCGAAGATTCGGTATTTGCACCGCATTTTAGCCAACATTATTTGTGGTCGAGAGAATACCGGAAATGTAAATTCTAGAGACCTTTTTCTTATTTATTGTGCCTTGTCTGAAACAAAAGTTAACCCGACACCATTCTTACTAGCACATTTCCAGTCCACAAGTGTTCGGACTAAGGGTCCTATTTGTGTTGGAGGGTTTATTACATCCATAGCCCTTTCTTTAAACTTAGGCACGGAGTTGGCTACGCTTGAGCCGTTAGAGACTCCTTTTGTCGACCTTGATTATTGTCGTAGCATGCGCCTTATTAAGAATAAACCTGACAGAAAATATTTTCTGATGATTAGATACCGAGAGGTTAGGGGAGTTACTTTACCTTGCGCCGCACATATCGACGTGCGAATGAGTGATAATTGGATTTGTGATCTTAACACCCACGATCCCGATCATATGGAGCAAGATGCTTCCCACAATGGCACCCATGTGTCGCAACCTGAAAAATACAGTGCGAAAAAAAACAACCGGCGAAAGAAAAAGACAGGAGAGTCGCCACCGTGCGTTATTCATCCCAAAGGAGGGAAAGGAAACGCTCGAAGTAAACCTGAAAAAGGAAAGAACAAGACGGGGTCTCGCAACCAAATCTTGGGTTCGGGAGTCGGTTATGCGAAGGGAAGGTATTAGCACCCCTACGCATCCGTAGTACTCTACGGGATCCACTTTTGTAGTTCTTGTCTAAAGGGTGTGAGTTTATCTTGTGCTGTTTGCCAAAAAAAAAGGGTTAAATGAAAATGACTCGCGCGGATGTCGCATCCACTGCATACGTATCTCATCTGAATATGAGAATCAGAGTCTTCGTAGCTCGGCTGACCTATGGGTTGGGGGAATGTGTGCTCGCTAAGACATCGCGTCTTATGCCTACGTATCTCATCTGGAATGAGAATCAGAGCAAGCCGTAGTTCGGCTAACTACGGGGTTATGGATTGGGTTTTGGACGAACAACGTTACTACGCAATCTACCGGATGCTCGACCTTTGGAGACTTACTCGCCTGTAGTAGAAGGAGTAAACGTGTTGCTTTGGGTTTTAGGGTTTGGGATGCTCGAGGGCAAAAAGGCAGTCCTTGACGAAGGAACCGCGCTACCTGCATGGATATGAATACAAAACACAAAACATGTATCTCAAAGTAAAATGCCACCAAGTGGCTCAAACATTGCCTCCTATCGAGGTCTTCCAGCTAAGAAAGCGATAAAGTATGAGAAAGGGAAAAAATTACCACACGGATAAAGATCCGAAGCTATAGCAGTTAAAGGGGCAAGAAACCCTGAAATGTCTCCAGCTGGACCGTCAAAGGAAATCAGTCAACACGAATAATCAGAATAAAACTCCAGGGGGTATCCCACAAATAAAGTGGGAAACCACGCGAGTGTCTCTGCGAAAGCCATGTGAGCCCTCACAAAACTCGACAAAGGGTTAGAGCAACAGGATGAAATCAAGAGAAAACAATGCCATGGAAACACAAGACAGGTTAGAATAAACAAAATAGGGTAACCCAGAGTTGCCCCTAAATCAAAATGTAACCACATGAATAATTCCATCAAAATTCACAAAAGGCTCACAAAAAAGGTATCAAATTCACCCATAATACCTCATACATTTAGAGCATTCAAATAAAAGGCATAAAGATGATGGATATAGGGCAAACCTGATTGGAGAGCTTGATTGAGATTGAGTTGCACCCGTGTGGTTTACAAGTTGAGTTCCCTTCAGGGTTTGGAGGTTGCTCTGAACTATGTTGGCTTTTCTCTCACTATCTTTTTCCTCAGGGTTTTGCTTCTCTTCCTTCTTTCTCCAGTGAATCTCCCAGTGTAACTCCAAGTGTAACTCCAAGTGTGTTTTCCTCTACTGAAACTTCAGTATTTATAGACTGATTTTCGTGGGTAATGGGCTCAAATGAGGGAGACCCAAGTCCAAAATAATTTGTTATATTTTATTTATTTATTTATTTATTTAATTAATTAATTAATTAAATTATTATTTTTTTTTTTTTTAAGTTTTTTTTTTAGTTTTTTTTTTTTTTCGGGAAAAATGAAGGGTAAATTTTGGGGTATTACAGCTGCCCCTATTCAATCAACTGGAGACCCGGAAAGAAGATGGCAGCTGCTTTCGTACTTTCAAGGTATCAAGGGATTGAATACAATAAAAGCCCAAAAATTTGCACTGAAGTGAAGTGAAGTAACAATGTCTGTCAGAATCAGCAAAGAGGTGGTCTTGAAAGAAGAATTCGTCTGGTACGGTGAGAGTCAGTTTGAATATCGAAAAAGAATGTTAAACTGGATACCAAAATAAATGGTAACACAGAAATAACCATGGCTTGAATGCCGCTCATCAGTCTGAATACTGGAAAGGATTTCGATCTGAACATCGGAAAATGGGCCTGAATGCCACAAGTCGCATCGACCTGAACGTCGGAACCTTCTTCGATCTGAACATCGGAAAATTGGCCTGAATGCCACTTCGATCTGAATATCGGAAAATTGGCCTGAATGCCACTTCGATCTGAATACCGGAAAACTGGCCTGAATGCCACTTCGGTCTGGATACCGGAAAACTTCATGCCTGTCAGCATTGGCAGAAATAGGGAATGATAATAGAGGCGGCGCATGGGCCAATGACACTTGCTGGGGATAACAAAGGTAAGTCATGAACAATCTTCAGTCTGAGTACTGGAAACAACTTCTAGCTTATCACTTGGGATACCGAGAATGTTTTATGCTTACATGCGTATGTTTGAATTTTTCAATGGCGTAATGCTCCATGAAAATGGAAATGCTACGCGATTTGGAAGGATGCAATGCAATATGATTCTACATGCAGGGATGCGAAATACTGGGTAGAATGCCAAGCTGAGGCAAGGGATCTGCTGGAGAAATGATCACCATCTTCTGGACCCTGGCAAGGCTGTTGGAGATGCACAGCGCAAAGAACTCTGTGGGGAGATGACTAGCCATGCGGTGTTCTGGCCATACCGAGACTCTGATCAGGGAAAGAATGGCATTGGAAGCCTGCTACTGAGGAAAGCTACAATGGTTCTGGCAACCACGATTTGCGAGAGATGACTCAGCAGGGGGGGCAAACACTGATACGGTACCGAGGTTCTGGCATTGGGATTATCGATCTGGCATCGAACTCTAAGGAGCAGCCACTTCTGCTGGGAAGATACAGTCTGGCACTGTCAACTCCGCTGGGGATATGTAGTCTGGTACTGTCAACTCTACTGGGGAGTGTATGTCCTGAAACAACCGCTTGGGGAAGTACGGTGGCGAGAAATTGCTGAGGATTGAAGAATCCAACGCTCTGATCAGCTCTGCAGGGATAAGACACCGAATTTGTCTGTTGGTGACTTCACTGGGGAAGATATTCACGGTCATCTGCAGGGGATTTTAAGGAAATGCCCCGAGGGCATCTGTTCTGAATAGACGATCCAAAGCACTTAAAATTTACAGCAATTTTAAATGTTTATTAAGCTTGTACCTGTAAAGCCCTTATGTGTCATGATGCAATGTTTATCAAAAATTCGGACGTCATTTTTGCAAACAAAACAGTAAAATGAAAATGAAAACAGAGATATACTGAATAACATGATTTTATTGATTGAATGGCCTCTGAATAGGGATTTACATTAAGAAGCAATCCCTGGAAAGAGGTAATCGCACAATAGATAAAAACAGAAATTAATCTAATGGCAATGTGAAATGGATTTCTATTGGGTTCCAATTCCGCTATGACTTGCTCGTCTTCAAGATCCTCCAGATAATCAGCCTTCTGAAAGAGTGATTGGACTGTTTCCTATCCTTCAAAAATTTCCAGTCATTGGCACGAGATGAGATTCAGAACTACTCAGAACGCAGTCATTCGCTTAATCCCTAACTTTTGCCTGGATCGCCCTTTTCGGGTTTTCAATCCACCGGGATACCCATTTTTGCCTAAGTTGCCTTTTCAGGTTTTCAACTTACCGGGTGTACAATCTTTTTTTATTTTTGTCCCTAATTTTTTCCCGAACCCTTCATTTTCTTGGTTCGCCGGGACGCCCATTTTTGCCTGGACTACTCTTTTTTACTGTCCAGCGGGTCTATTTTATGCGAAGTATTTTTTAACTGCGTCTGAGTTCACAGGGGAAGTGAAGTTTTCACCATCCATAGTTGCAAGCATTAAGGCCCCACCATCGAAAACCTTGGTGACAATATACGGTCCATCATAGTTAGGAGTCCACTTGCCCCTGCGATCTGTCTGAGGAGGAAGGATCCTTTTCAACACTAAATCTCCGACTTGGAAACAACGAGGATGCACTTTCTGATCAAAGGCTCTCTTCATCCGACTCTGATACAACTGCCCATGACAAATGGTTGTCATTCGCTTCTCTTCGATAAGACTCAACTCATTGAACCTTGTCCGAATCCATTCGGCTTCGTCTAACTTGACATCCAACCAGACTCTTAGAGAAGGAATCTCCACTTCAACAGGTAGGACTGCTTCCATACCATACACCAGGGAGTAAGGGGTTGCCCCGGTCGATGTACGTACTGAAGTGCGGTACCCATGCAAGGCGAAAGGTAGCATCTCATGCCAATCTCTGTACGTGACGACCATCTTCTGCACAATCTTCTTTATGTTCTTATTTGCCGCCTCAACAGCGCCGTTCATCTTAGGGCGGTAAGAAGAAGAGTTATGGTGTTTTATTTTGAACTGCGTGCAGAATTCAGTAATCATTTTGTTGTTCAAATTAGCACCATTATCAGTGATAACTCTTTCAGGAGACAACAGGTTTCTCGAATAGATATTTGATAGAATCCATCTTAGAAATCAATAAAGTGGTATGATTCAACATATACTGTCTCAGTCGGCGAGCAGCCTAAGCCAAAGCATAGCAAGCTTTCTCGAGCTGTGAGCATCTTGTTTCACAGTCGGTACCTTTTTGCTAAGGTAATATGTGGCATGCTCTTTTCGACCAGACTCGTCATGTTGCCCCAACACACCCTATTGAATTTTCTAACACGGTCAAATACATGATTAGAGGTCACCCTTCAACCGGGGGCATTAGAATTGGAGATTCTTGGAGATACTTCTTGATTTTGTCATTCATCATTCCATATCATCTCTTGATTTTTTTCTTAGTAATTTGAAGATGGGTTTGCAGGTAGCAGTCAAGTGTGGAATGAATCTGGCAATGTAATTCAAGTGTCCCAAGAGACCTCTGACTTCTTTCTTGTCTATTTCAGTACCCAGATTTACAATTTCAATTGATTCCTCCTGCGGCTGTATGGTCTTTTCTTCTTGTAGTAACCTGGTAAGCTCTTCAGGGAGTTCACAGTCTTCATCACCCTCTTCTTCAGCTTGAAAGATTGGATTTTCAAAGTCGAAGCGAGCCATAGCAGAACCGTTATCAATAGGATCCGGTGACGTGCATCTGTATGAGTGATGGTATGTGCTTATGAGTGTGAACAAGAAGTGAAAACTAAACAAAACATTGCCATTTTTTTTTATATTTTGAAAAACTGCAAAAATAGAGAGACAGGGAACGAAATATTTGAATGCAAAAAGACGTCCTTTATTTATGATGAAAAATGCAAGTGTCACATAGATGGGCCCTACAATGAGTCATTACGCCCTTGGGCGGAACGTAATACTTGGATATGCATGAATAAACAAAGAAAATTACTCTTCAAAAAGAGTGACTTGGATAATCTCCTCAGAAGACCAATTGTTGATGACTTCACCCGGGATCCTCGGACGCACCCAGTTGTCAATGTCACAATCACTATCCCTATCTTCTTCGTTGACTGCAGAAACTTGACCATACTGAATGATGCCAGCACTGGAGAAAGTGATCGGCCCCTGAAGTGTTGTAGAAGTCAAAACTGGCTGATACCCAATCCCGAACTTATCTTCTTTCACTGGTAATTCCAACAGACGCCCCCAACCGGGAGCAACACCTGAATCCACCACAGCCCGTGCCTGCTTAAAGGATGAGATAGAGGCACCCGCTTTAACCTCTTCCACCGGAGTTGCATCCTTGATTTGAACTGACTCAAAAGCCTGACACAGAGTCTCATGAATTTCACCTTCTACTTCTACATACTTGAATGTAGACAGGTTACTGACCCGGATGTCCTCCTCACCACAGACGGTGATAATTCGTCCATTGACCGGAAACTTAATCTTCTGATGTAGAGTTGAAGAGACTGCCCCAGCATTATGGATCCAAGGACGACCCAGCAGGCAACTGTAGGAAGGATTGATATCCATCACGTATAAGACAGTGTTGAAGGTTTGTGATCCAATCAGAATTGGCAATTCCACCTCTCCACACACCGATCTCTTAGAACCATCGAAGGCTCTCACAATAAGATCTGAAGGTTTCAAGACCAAACCCTCTACTTCTAACTTCGACAGGGCTCTCTTGGGTAGCATATTGAGAGAGGAGCCTGTATCCACCAGAACATGCGATAGCACGGTGTCTCTGCATTCCATCGAGATGTGCAGAGCCTTGTTATGATTGCGTCCGGCTGGTGTCAAGTCAGAATCGGTAAAACCCAACCCGTTGCCTGCATGCACATTGGCGACGATCCCTTCTAGTTGGTTTACCGAGATCTCCTGAGGCACATATGCGGCATTAAGAACCTTCAGAAGTGCCTCCCTGTGCGCCTCCGAACACAACAGGAGTGAGAGAATGGATATCTTGGACGGAGTCTGAATCAACTGATCGACTACCTTGTAATCGCTTTTCTTTATGATTCTCAGAAGCTCGTCCACATCCTTTGCAAAAGTGGGCTCAGAACTTCCCTGGGGTGCAGAGGTATCCCCATTCACGGCTTGCTTGCCTTTGGTTTTCGCCACAGCATCAGCATTATCAGCTTGGGTAACCGGTGGTGAGAACAATCTACCACTCCTGGTGAATCGCCCGTTCCTCCAACATTATCCACTGTGGGACCGTCAAGTTCAGGCTTCTGACCCTCTTCTACTTTCAGTGGCCGTTCCACCCCATGATCGTGGGTGTATACATTCCCCCCATAATGCCACGGAATGGCCCTTTCACTGGTGAAGGGTAAAGGACCAGGGGTTGTGATGGTCATAGTAGATCGTCGCACTGGTGGCACGGGTTGCGCTTCTGGCACACTGATCTGATTGGTTGGGTAGAAAATAGTGATAGTAGCAATATCACAGTCGTACTCAGAAATCTCATTCATTGAAATGCAAGCATCCGAAACATCGGAATCAAGTTCAATTACATCATTATGGATTACAGAAACCGTAGGAACAACATCTGCGAATTCATCAGTAGCATCTTCAAACTCTTCTTCCTCAACCCCTTCCACAGACTCTTGGACAGACAAATCTTCAACCTGGAGGATACCTTTGTCGAGTAAGGCCTGGATACCCTGCTGTAGCTTCAAACAACCTCCACTCTGAGTAGCACAATCCAAACAACCCTTCCCACAACCGGGGAAAACGTCGGCCTTCAACAAGCATCCTTTGACATCCGACAATGGAGTCTTCAGCTTCAACACATCCTTAATGGACTTGGCTTTTCCCTCTACCAAATTAACGTTCGCACCACCATGCTGGGGCATGAGATTGTTGACGACATTCGGAGCCGGTGCAAGGTCGATGGCCTTTGAATCTATGAGGTCCTGAACTACGTGCTTAAAAGCTTTGCAGTTCTCAATGTCATGGCCAGGTGCCCCAGAGTGGAAGCTACACCTAACGTTGGCGTCGTAACCCACCGGAAGTCTACCAATAGGAGGAGCCAGAGTGCGCAATTGCACAAGTTGTAGTTGTTGAAGACTAGAAAGTAACTGGGCGTACGACATTGGAAGGGTGTCGAAACGCCGGTCCATCATCCTTTGCCTCTGTTGATAAGCGGGTTTGTTACCCGGTTGTTGCTGCTGTTGATACTGAGCTGGTTGACGTTGTGATTGTTGTTGTTGTAGTGGTGCTGCAGCTGGAATGGTCACCCCTGCGGCAGTACCTGTTATGCAAGACATGCTAATGAATATGCAAATGCAATGACATGTTTATCAATTCCAAAGGTATTCTACCCCCTTGATTCCAGTCTCACATTTGATAAACAGTGTAAGAAAAGACTAAGCCGTTGATGAGAACCAAGAAAATTCCAACTAGAATCAAGTGGAAGATATAAACCCCACAGAAATGGATAAACATGTGTGAATGATTATGAATGCAAAATGATGTGATGCAAAATGATGTGAATGCAGTGCAGTGGCATGGGAATCAGGATTGCTGTATCTGCTTGAACATCTGTCAGGTTGCACTGTCTGGAGAGAAATTAAGAGTACACCAAACAAAGGTCATGGGATGGGTCATGTTATCCTTAATATCAACCACCCATTTTGGCGGATTATGGTTTACACCTTATCAATACCCGAGTTTCATTGATATTAAGGATACCTGATCGGATCAACCATGAATCAAGGGTTTGTCGCAAGTCACGAGCATGGAGTTTAGGTTAAGAACCACCCAAAAGGAGTGTACTAAGGTTTAAACCTGCCAAACATGTTCTACAAAAGGTTCCCATAGTCATAATCCCATCTTTCGGATATTATCAGAGGAACGACTACTCGTATTCCAACAATATTCTCAAGAGAGACTCTTATGAGTGTAGTATCGCGTAACAATCGTATCAAATCTTACATTTGAACGACTTTCGCACTACGTCCTACGAATAGGCCAAGATGGGTTTGGTAAACTAAGGTCCTTGGCTTCTTAGGTCTATATTGGAACAAGTAATGTCTAACCACAACTTACTTATGTGACATTATTGATCTCAACATGACCTCCACCAAGTGAATGGGCTTGCAAGTCAACTCGCTAAGGAATACTCCACACAAGTTGACAGGACTATGCCATTCTCCTATCTTAAGTGCACTCGAGTTCGGGTATAGAACTCATCTCACAAAGATCACCAAGCAGCCAGCCAACAGAAACAACAATGATATATACACAATGCAATAAGGTAAAGCAGGTAAATAAATAACTGTACAAAAGCATGAACACCCAATAAACAAGAAATCACACAAGCTAGGAGGGACTCGCTTAGGGAAGATGGACCAGCAAGAGGTCAACTTCTTAAATGTCCCCAGCAGAGTCGCCAGCTGTCGCAACCTGAAAAATACAGTGCGAAAAAAAACAACCGGCGAAAGAAAAAGACAGGAGAGTCGCCACCGTGCGTTATTCATCCCAAAGGAGGGAAAGGAAACGCTCGAAGTAAACCTGAAAAAGGAAAGAACAAGACGGGGTCTCGCAACCAAATCTTGGGTTCGGGAGTCGGTTATGCGAAGAGAAGGTATTAGCACCCCTATGCATCCGTAGTACTCTACGGGATCCACTTTTGTAGTTCTTGTCTAAAGGGTGTGAGTTTATCTTGTGCTGTTTGCCAAAAAAAAAGGGTTAAATGAAAATGACTCGCGCGGATGTCGCATCCACTGCATACGTATCTCATCTGAATATGAGAATCAGAGTCTTCGTAGCTCGGCTGACCTATGGGTTGGGGGAATGTGTGCTCGCTAAGACATCGCGTCTTATTCCTACGTATCTCATCTGGAATGAGAATCAGAGCAAGCCGTAGTTCGGCTAACTACGGGGTTATGGATTGGGTTTTGGACGAACAACGTTACTACGCAATCTACCGGATGCTCGACCTTTGGAGACTTACTCGCCTGTAGTAGAAGGAGTAAACGTGTTGCTTTGGGTTTTAGGGTTTGGGATGCTCGAGGGCAAAAAGGCAGTCCTTGACGAAGGAACCGCGCTACCTGCAGGGATATGAATACAAAACACAAAACATGTATCTCAAAGTAAAATGCCACCAAGGGGCTCAAACATTGCCTCCTATCGAGGTCTTCCAGCTAAGAAAGCGATAAAGTATGAGAAAGGGAAAAAATTACCACACGGATAAAGATCCGAAGCTATAGCAGTTAAAGGGGCAAGAAACCCTGAAATGTCTCCAGCTGGACCGTCAAAGGAAATCAGTCAACACGAATAATCAGAATAAAACTCCAGGGGGTATCCCACAAATAAAGTGGGAAACCACGCGAGTGTCTCTGCGAAAGCCATGTGAGCCCTCACAAAACTCGACAAAGGGTTAGAGCAACAGGATGAAATCAAGAGAAAACAATGCCATGGAAACACAAGACAGGTTAGAATAAACAAAATAGGGTAACCCAGAGTTGCCCCTAAATCAAAATGTAACCACATGAATAATTCCATCAAAATTCACAAAAGGCTCACAAAAAAGGTATCAAATTCACCCATAATACCTCATACATTTAGAGCATTCAAATAAAAGGCATAAAAATGATGGATATAGGGCAAACCTGATTGGAGAGCTTGATTGAGATTGAGTTGCACCCGTGAGGTTTACAAGTTGAGTTCCCTTCAGGGTTTGGAGGTTGCTCTGAACTATGTTGGCTTTTCTCTCACTATCTTTTTCCTCAGGGTTTTGCTTCTCTTCCTTCTTTCTCTAGTGAATCTCCCAGTGTAACTCCAAGTGTGTTTTCCTCTACTGAAACTTCAGTATTTATAGACTGATTTTCGTGGGTAATGGGCTCAAATGAGGGAGACCTAAGTCCAAAATAATTTGTTATATTTTATTTATTTATTTTATTTATTTATTTAATTAATTAATTAATTAATTAATTAATTAATTAAATTTTTTTTTTTGTTTTTTTTTTTTTTTTTTTTTTTTTTCGGGAAAAATGAAGGGTAAATTTTGGGGTATTACACCATGCATACGCCACACCTTCTTTTCCTTACTCTTTTGCAGGCACCTCATCTAGATATCAGCCCTGCGAGGAGTATGACTACACCGTCATGAGGACATCTCTTGATGACGTCCTAAGTGAGCTTAGACATCGGAATGATGATGATGTGGACTGTGATGTGCTACTTAAGCATATTCAGAGGCAACAGGAGGAGATGAGGGTCACCATTGAACAGATCATAGAGACTTAGCTTGACTTTTTTGAGTGGATCGAGCTCAACATGGGTGACCTCATCGAGAATATGAATGGAGTGCATATGGAAGTGGCAGGTATGAGGGGGTACATGCAGCATGTGCCCAATCTTGTATTTGGTAGAGGAGGTTTTGCGCGACACAGAGGCCACGACCGACATCACTGACCCCCTACCAGGTTTCACTACTCCTTTTTCCGCCTTGCACTGAAACATTGAGGACAATGTTTGGTTCAAGTATGGGGGAGGAGACTTACCGCTTTTCTATTATTTACTGTTTTATTCTCATTAGTTTCCTACTTAGTTATTTTTAGCTTTTGTTCGTGTTAGTACCTTAAGATTGGCATTAATTTTGTAAAACAAATAATGTACTCACCTCTGTTGTTTTAATATGTTGGGTTGAAGAAGTTCAACATCTGGACCAACATGTCATGTAAGATGTCACGACATCGGGACTGTGACATCTCACATGTGTATCAAACTGAATCAGTTAATTCTGGTTTGGTTTGTGATTAATTAGGAGATCTGGGGAATATCCTAACTCCCATGTGAAGATCTTGAAGATTCAATCAGAAGATTTGGTGAAGATATTTGGTAAATATACAGTTTCCAAATAGGGAGATCTTTTAGGAAATAAAAGATTGATTGAAGACCTTGATTGGAGCAGAAGATTTTTGCCAGCTCTGTAACAGCAAAGAAGAAGATTTGCTGCGATTTTTGAAGGCCCAAATCCAGTTGGGTGGTTAGGTTATAAATAGGAGATTGTAACCTAGGTTTTGCAAGCCTCAAACAATGTAAAAATTAGAGGTGTGTGTATGAGGTAAACCTCCGAACCTGTGGGAAGGTTACCAAGTGTTTCTCAGTGCTTGAAAGCATGAGATTATGTGTAACTCAAAGCCTGTAGGCAAGAGTGATTATGTTCTTGAACGAAGCTGTGAAGCATGTTCAAGATGTTTTAAAAATACATGGTAATTGTAGTGATAGGAATGGAAACTGGAGGTTTCTATCTAGGAGTTCCTAGGTATAGATTGCATTGGGTAGGGATTAAGTGAAGAGTTGTAAACGGGGGAGTTTAACTCTGAATTAATACTGCTAATAGTGGATCTTCTTCCTGGCTTGGTATGCCCCCAGAGTAGGTAAAGTTGTACCGAACTGGGTTAACAATTACTGGTGTTTTTACCTTCTGCACACTATATTTTGTCTGTTAAAGTTCAGTCTGTTTCTAGTCTGTTTATGAGGGAAATAACAGACTTGACACATAGCCTGCAGTCTGATTGCAAAACAGAATGTTATGACATTCATTATTGACTGCTGTTACTGATAGACTGGTTAGTCTGTTACAGTTTATCCATCTGTAATGTTGAGATAGATGATGTTCAAAACAATGTTGAGACATCGTGCTTAGAACTGGGCAGGATCAATAATCATAAGGGCTATGTTTGATTTCTACTGTGTGTGTGCACTAGATGGACAAAACTGGATGTTCTTATTTCCATGATGGTATATTATCAGATGTCTAGACATCTGTGACTGAGTGCATATCAGTACTAGATTTTAATTGTTATAACTGTCTTGCTGTATTAGTAACAATGTTGGATCAGATGTCATGACTTCGTGTAGAACATTTGAACTCTGACTATACCAGAATTTCAATTGGTATCAGAGCAGGCATCTTGTTCTGTTTCTGGATGAGGTCCATGGGTGATACTTTCTGGTATCTTGCAAGGAGTTATGCCAGTACTGTTGTTGGAACCTGTGGAAGATTTTGTGTTTCCCCTGAATGGTCCCTTGAAGTAGGTGGTTGGACTATTCATAACAGGAACTATGTGTACCTGTCTCTGGAGGTTGGCAATTGGCCTTTATGTGGAACAACTGTGCTAGTATTGAAACATATTCAAACTTGGTATGTTCTTGGAGGCTGATCTGGTGAAGTGTGTGGTCACAGGTTGAGTTGTATTATGATTTCCACTGCATAATACCTGGCAAAACTCAAACTCTGATGTAGTTTCCCCTCATGTGGATGAAAGGCGGCTGTGTTCAAGATTTCATCATAATCTACTGAAGATGTAAAAGATACTTGAGTCTCCTCAAGTCCACTCATGATGACGTTCTCACTTCAGGATGGTAAGAATCACCTGATCACTGATTCTTTTACTCTCTTGGGCAGTGTATATGAAGACCTTGAAGACTTTCAAGGAGGATTTATTCCAAGGAGGTGGAACTAATGTTCTAGGCGATGTTAGAACATGTTGTTCAACAAGTATGCAGCTGCTGGTTGAAGAGAAGATGTTTTTGGGTGTCAAACAAAGGGATACTTGTGTTTGGAACCTACTCCTGACCTGGAAGAGGAGACATCTGTGGGAGCTAAGTTGACAAGAGTAGGGTCAACCATGAGTATGCTCAAGAAGGTCACTTTTAGAAGTTTGATATCTAGAAGTGGAGTTGGTTGAAATGTGACATTGTGCAACCTCATGCTGTCTGTCTTGGATAGTTGCTCCTGGAAGTACTATGTTGTGTTGGAAGACATGTCCCCTGGATGTTAGAAGTCAATAATGGGTCAACCTGATTGCTATATCATTTAGGAGGATTAGGACCATGAATCTTGTAATTCAAACACCACGCTCAGAAGTGACAGTTCTGTCAAGGAGTGAGAATATGAAGATTCAGAGATTGGTTGAGGTAGTATGCTCTGGCAATGCATACCTTCCATTGACGAGTGTTGTTGTCTTTCACTAGTACTTATGGTCAGCTGGAGTCTGATTGGTGTGATTGGAGTATGTAGAGGTTTAACTCAGAGAGTTAGTTGCCACCAATAAGGGTGATGTATGTCTTGGTGAGACAGTTGGGTACAGTGCATGGATATTGGTGTGCAGTTTCCATGATTGTTAATTTGAGGGGGAGTTTTGGTTAACCTCCTCACGTATTGGTCAGCCTAGGGTCTGGTTGGCTGTTGACCTGTGTCACATGGGTTCTGGTAGTTGTGTGACACATTTGCAAGGAAGAATTCATCTCTCTCATTCCTAAGGGTGAATTTAATCAGGGAAGTTTTTCAAAACTGTTGAGGTGCTTGCAAGCAGAAGATGCTGACACTAGAAGAGTATTTTCAAAGTATTCTTATGGTAGAAGTATCTGAAAGGAATATTGGGAAAGGATTTAAGATCAATGTCTACTTGTGCCAAGTACAAGTATTTAATTGATTATCCTTGGAGCTCAAGATAACTGATGTTTTTAAAGATGTTGGAACATCTAGTCTTCAAGACCCTGTGCAGAATCACAGGAAGGATAGTACACTGGAGTATGATCTATCACTTTGGTGGCAGCAAAAGCATATGATCTCTGAAAAGGTTTCCTGGCAAGAAACATGTCCAGCCTTGACGTGTACAAAAAGAAGAAAACATCATAGTCCTGATGGTGGTTACTTGGATCAGTTTACTTCTGATCTAGGTAAGGAAGTGCATTGGCTAATGCACACTGTGGAGTTAAGAATAAGTGGCAGTATTCTTGACATCATGGAAACAACTTTGCTTGAGGAAGTGGAATCCTTGGTATAGCTGAAGGGACAGTTTCTAACTGGTCCTTCTGAAGACTCATGCATCAGAGTGTCTGAGGTCTTTGGAGAAGAAGCAGGGATTCATCAAGGTGTGAGCTTGGATGACTTAACTGCAAACCTGCAAGATGGAGGATGTCTACTCAAACTTGGTTCCACAATCAAGTCTATGAGAACATTGAACTCTTGTTCTGTGAAGGGAGGAAGTTCTTTCAAGTGGTAGAAGAAAGAGCTTAATTCAACAACTAGATGTCAAAACACAAGGTTATGACATTTGGTTCAACACCAAAATCTTAGTTGGTGAAGTGGCACATCAACTTGAGATAGAAGGGTCTACTGGGTTGTAGATTGGATACTTCAAGAAGCTTGAAGGTATAGTCTCACTTGGAAGGTCAGAATATCTTTGGGAGAAGTCTGATAAACGTGGAGAGGTCAAAGAATGGCATTTGACTTTTTTCATATGAGGATTCATGAAGGAGGTAATCAACCAGTGGCAATTGGTCTATCTCAGAAGTGAGTTCGTAGGATCAAGATAATCAGCTTATGGCAGCTGATTATTCTTGAGGAAGGTCTGAGATAAATTACTTTGAGCAGTAAAGTAGTAAGTTGAAGACATAATGAGGTGTTTCCTTTTTCATCTCTTGGAGCTTGTGGAAGGAGTTTTGAGCTATCTATGGAAGATTATCTCTTGTAATGGGATGAGAATGTATATGTCCCAATTTGTGTCTGGGTTCGTGTGGATCAAGCCAATGACTCAGTGGTATCTGAAGACTATCAGATGGTGTTATGTTGTGAAGTGGTTTGCTGTTCTGGTTATAAGAGAGATTGAAACAGAGTATGAATGTGTTCAGCCAAGAGGGTTGAACAGAGGGCGTGCTCTTGAAGACATGAAGATGCGTCTTATGTTTTCCATTCATCAAGTGGTCTGGGTTCTCCTTAAATCAGGAAGTTTGTAAAGGTCCAACATTGGGGTGTTGGATATGTCTATCTCCATATTTCAAGAGGAGAGTTGGTTGTTCATTACAGGGGAAGTTTTGTCTTTGCACTGCAAGTAATCATTAAGCTTGTGGTCTATGTGTTCTCAGATAACAAGGTATGGAACCTTGTTAGTTAGTGGGATGATATGGTGTGTATCAAGGCTGACTGAGCAGAAGAATGTCTGACCGAATGTCATGACATTGCCTTGGACAATATTGTTATTTCCTTCTGAAACTTACAGTCATAAGGGAATATGGAAGCAGATGTCAGTATGACATTCTGGTTGGTACAGGTGCTGGAGCTACAGTAGCTGTTATTTGATGTATGCACAGATTTAGGGGGAGAAGAAGTACCCTTGTGCATTGAGCATTTGTGTGTCTTACTAGTTGCATCCATAACTAGTAATTCTGTTGTTGTTGCACAGTTTTAGGGGGAGGAGAAGTACCCTTGTGCATATGTGTATTACTAGTAGCCATAGCTAGTAATTGTTTTGCTTCTGCTGCTGATTAAACTACTGTTTAATGGCTTAACTGCTGATAGTTTGCCTTGTGAACAAAAAGGACAGAGTGTTCACAAGATGTCAAAGGAGATGTCTTAACAGAAGATATCCTATGTTCCTGCTGGAAGTTATATAAGGAAATATGGATGTGTGATGCCAGATGTCAAGCTACCACTGGAGGTGAGAAAGTGGTCTTAGGGAATGGTGACAGGGAGAATATATGGAGAATGCAGACAAAAGCAGTATCAAATGTTAAGACATAGCTTGTAACGTGTCTGACAGCATTTATGGAATAGTCTTGGAACTGTTGTTTCTGGAAACAGTCAAGAGCTGTAAAAGGTATTCAAAGATTGTCTGGGATATTGGTGGTGATTCTCTGACTGATTCTCAGCAAATATTTATGAATCTTGACCAAGCATTTACTCCTACCGTTAATTCCTAAGCATGGTCTGGCCTATTTAAAGGATGTTTCAGCACTTCTCTTCTCACAAGAGCGACATTCCATTCCCTCTAAACCATGGGGTTTGTTAAGATCTGGGCATACTGCTCCTGGATCTGGTTTTGTGAAGGTGTTTTATATAAATGTTTAGCTAAAAAGGGGGAGAGAAACGTTGTCCTGAAGATGCACCAGAAGCAAGCAACATCTGGTAGCAAGGAGAAGAGGGATTCAGACACAAAAATCACTAACTGGGTTCATCAGTTGTGTCTTGTGATCTGAGTTAAGAAGACAGTTGTGTTTTGTGATCTGAGTTACATTATCTATGTACTCAGCATTACATATTCTTCAGAAAGCCCTACCGTTGAGAGGAAGGATTGTGGTGGAGCTGATCCTTGTACATCTTCTTCCTCATGTACACCAACAGTGGTGGTGGCAATGGGGCTGTCAAGGACAAAGAGGAAGTGCAGACCCATACGGGGTTATTTGTTTAAGCTAAAATTTGCCAAAGGGGGAGATTGTTAGTACCTTAAGATTGGCATTAATTTTGTAAAATAAATAATGTACTCACCTCTGTTGTTTTAATATGTTGGGTTGAAGAAGTTCAACATCTGGACCAACATGTCATGTAAGATGTCACGACATCGGGACTGTGACATCTCACATGTGTATCAAACTGAATCAGTTAATTCTGGTTTGGTTTGTGATTAATTAGGAGATCTGGGGAATATCCTAACTCCCATTTGAAGATCTTGAAGATTCAATCAGAAGATTTTGTGAAGATATTTGGTAAATATACAGTTTCCAAATAGGGAGATCTTTTAGGAAATAAAAGATTGATTGAAGACCTTGATTGGAGCAGAAGATTTCTGCCAGCTCTGTAACAGCAAAGAAGAAGATTTGCTGCGATTTTTGAAGGCCCAAATCCAGTTGGGTGGTTAGGTTATAAATAGGAGATTGTAACCTAGGTTTTGCAAGCCTCAAACAATGTAAAAATTAGAGGTGTGTGTATGAGGTAAACCTCCCAACCTGTGGGAAGGTTACGAAGTGTTTCTCAGTGCTTGAAAGCATGAGATTATGTGTAACTCAAAGCCTATAGGCAAGAGTGATTATGTTCTTGAACGAAGCTGTGAAGCATGTTCAAGATGTTTTAACATTACATGGTAATTGTAGTGATAGGAATGGAAACTGGAGGTTTCTATCTAGGAGTTCCTAGGTATAGATTGCATTGGGTAGGGATTAAGTGAAGAGTTATAAATGGGGGAGTTTAACTCTGAATTAATACTGCTAATAGTGGATCTTCTTCCTGGCTTGGTATGCCCCCAGAGTAGGTAAAGTTGTACCGAACTGGGTTAACAATTACTGGTGTTTTTACCTTCTGCACACTATATTTTGTCTGTTAAAGTTCAGTCTGTTTCTAGTCTGTTTATGAGGGAAATAACAGACTGGGCACATAGCCTGCAGTCTGATTGCAAAACAGAATGTTATGACATTCATTATTGACTGCTGTTACTGATAGACTGGTTAGTCTGTTACAGTTTATCCATCTGTAATGTTGAGACAGATGATGTTCAAAACAATGTTGAGACATCGTGCTTAGAACTGGGCATGATCAATAATCATAAGGGCTATGTTTGATTTCTACTGTGTGTGTGCACTAGATGGAGAAAACTGGATGTTCTTATTTCCATGATGGTATATTATCAGATGTCTAGACATCTGTGACTGAGTGCATATCAGTACTAGATTTTAATTGTTATAACTGTCTTGCTGTATTAGTAACAATGTTGGATCAGATGTCATGACTTCGTGTAGAACATCTGAACTCTGACTATACCAGAATTTCAGGTCGAGTCATACATGTGTTGTCGAGTCCTATTGCGTGATATTTTTATTTTATTTGAAAATTCCCTTAGATTTGACCCTCAATGATAAAAAAAAATTGTGTTTTGATTCAATGGCATGACACATCTTTAGTATAGTCTGTTCCTCATTTTTAGGATTTGTTAGATAGACTTGGGAAAATGTTGATAATATCGGTACCGTCCTAACAACCTAAATTATCTTAGTATGCAACATTGATTTGAATAACCATTATGCCAAGATCTTAACTCTAAGTTTGTTTAAGTAACCCCTTGAGTAGTTTATACTAGCAGTCAACACCATCCTAAAACACACATGAGTAAGGAAGCTGGTGCAAATAAGTGTATGATCTCAAGCAATATATATATATATATATATATATATATATATATATATATATATATATATATATATATATAATGAATAATATCTGTGATAAGATTTGTCCCTTCTAAGTTAGGTGATCCCCACCCGATCATTTAGCCCAACGGTACGAACTCTTAAAAATTCAGTTGATACTTAAGCAAAATTTGTTAGGTAAGTGCGAAAAAGTTGAAAACGAGGTTGTAGTCACTAACAGGTTCACCTACCTTGAATGTGTATGGATAACGGGCTTAATGTGATTGCCCTAGAATTAAAAAGATGTTGAAAAAGAACAAAGACTGTAGGTCGAGTTATAATGACATGATTCAAATTGGTTTTGCATAGTGGGGAGTTTTTTTCCGTGAAATGCGGATGTGTGTCACTGCGATATCCTTGTTATCGGTATCTAGTACCTATTTATCTAGCATTAGCCTAGCAATCTCGTACTATTTAGAGTGTTATCGTGCCTATGTTTCAGACATTGTACTTAAGCGTTTATCATGTGCGTTGGGTGATTGCTTGAGGATAAGAAACAGTCTAAGTGTGGGGGAATTTAATAACGAGAAATCGTATCGTGTTTTTAGGCTCATTTCACATGTTACCCGTCTATGCTTTTATGCTTTTCATCTCATTTTACTTTTGTTTTATTTGTTTTATAGTTGCTAGCCGATTTCATTGGAGATTTGGAAGCCTCGCGGAAAAGGAGCGAAAAAGGAGCTAAAAAGGAGCAAAAGAGTTGGTTTTGACAATTCTGAGCAGATGGCGTTCGCCATCCCCATTGCCTGCCACGTCACTTAAGTATGAAAAGAATGGTGTTTGTCGTTCCCCTAATGGCGATCACCATTATCATATAGTAACAGAATTGCGCTAGTGAGTAGTTCTGGACCGTTTTTCTCTACCTATTTTCCCTCTACTCTCCTTGCATGATCAAAGGAAGTTAGAAGGACGCAAAACCTCTATAAATAGGACAATGAGAGGTGTTTCGAGGTATCCAAGTTATGCAGAAGCTCTTCCGAATCGCATTTTAGTATTAAGCATAAATTTACAAATAAAAGTGACAATAACTCATATCGAGGGATTGTCACACTTATTTTTCTTTATTTTCATTGTACTATTGGATCAAGAACAAGCCTGCTGGCATTTTCAATTCAATTCAAGTTCCTATTTTATTTAATTTCAGGTTTTCTTTTTACCGCTTTTTATATTTGTATGTTTTACTATTTTTATTACTTGCATGTCATGTTGTTCTTAGTTTTGAATGCTTTAATCATGTTGTCTTCAAATAATATCGTGCCTTGCTAAATTATTCTGAGTCCGGCGTATGAGGACCTTCGTTACCGACGAGACTCGGTAGAAATAATAGGTTAATTATGTTTTGGATTTAGTTTCCAAATGTATGTTTTACTGTTTTGGCACGAGAGTATGAGACAAATCAATGTTCAGTCTGATATTGTGAGAGTGTGAGGAAGGAACCAGATAGTGGAAACTAGGCATCGATCCTAAAAATAACAAGAGTGCTTTAGGCATCGTTTCGGATCTCATTTACTTTCAAAATACACTTTCTAATTAGAATGGGCGAGCAAGAGCAAAATCTTGTGGTTTTAAGGTGTGATCTTTGTCAATAGCGCGAGAGTATGAGACGGGACCTTTAAGTCGATATTTTCCACATAACGCAATAAAATCATATTTAGTTTCCAAATTCTACCTAAGCCCTTAGGAACGCGGAATCCATATTTCGTACTCGTTTTTATCATAACTTTTAAACCATTAGAAATTAGTATTTTCATTCTCGTTCATAACCTTATACCCTTTAGTCTTAGCTTTGCACTGCAACAATAGATGAAATTAGTTTGACTATTAGTCTCTGTGGGTTCGATAATCTTTTAAAACTACACGATAGCCTGTACACTTGCAGTCATCATCCGACAAACACGTTTGGTCGCGATCAGAAAACCTATGCTAATTGTGTTAATCCATTGCGATAGTACCACAACTATTATTGCAAAAATTTGGAACCATTATTATAATGGTAAAAGACGTCAAATTAGAAGAAAGAACAACACTGTTAGAGATTGTATCTATAAAGGAGCTGTAAGAGTAGATCATGTACGTACTGATAAAAATTTAGCAAATCCTTTAACGAAAGAATTAGCTAGAGAGAAATTCCAGAATATATAAAATAAGATGCCTATGAAGAAATGAGTTTCTCGTGATGGTAACCTGACCTAAATGACTGGAGATCCCAAGAAATAAGTTCAGTGGGTAATAAGAAGTTGTGAGTAATATGAGATGAACGTGCGAGTATAAATAAGTAAAGCGTGAATACTTAAGCAATAAGAGGATGAGATAATAGAAACTCTTAATGAGATCTATACTCTGTATGAGGGAGTACCTGGGCTACATGAGTAATCTTGATAGACTCACATATGTAATTTGGAACTTAGGTCGATTCTTATGGAATTTCGAGGCAGAATTCCTAGAGCCTTCACTAAATTGGGATACACGTGCATGACTATTAAAGCACGAGCTATTAGAATACACATTAAGAAAATGTTGTATGCGAGTTTGACGTCTGAGATAGAGTTCAAGACAATAGTGTCACTCTTGTTGAATAAGACTATACCTGCTATGTAGAGGTTCAAGTTGTAGACATCTTTGCTTATACACACTATCTTAGAAAAGTTTGATGTTCATTCTAAAATCACCTTATAAATTCAAGTGGGGGTTGTTGGAATACTTGGAATGATGAGAACTTCGAATGGGGACTTGGAAGAAGTTAATGACATTAAATTGGAAATAAATGAGCACAAGTATGAGCTAGTATATGTTTATTAGTGAATTTGAAAAGGTTCATTAAAGTCCCACATAGGAGGGAGATCACTGTTTAGTAGTGTTTATATACTCCATGTGGGCAAATTAGGTTGGTCCTCAAGAGGGACCCAATTTTGTGGTTGGGTGAGAACACACTACCATGAAACATAACACGAGCGCCAGCTCTCGCCATCCGACCAGTCGGCTCAGCTCTTCTCGAGTCAGTCCAATTTTAAGCTTGTGCTTTGATCCAATATGGTACCCGAAATGATGAAATATTATCATTTATTACTAATTAATCTATTAATCGTGTGCAATGTAAATTAATTAATTATTATTAATTATTAATAGTATGTTGTAATTTAATTACAAAATAACTAATTATTAATTAATTAACGATAACCTTGATTATTGACCAAGACCTCCACGTATGGCCTTACTGATCAAGTGTCCTCGCTTCCTCCCATTATTTTTTCTTCACTCGGGTGATCCTTGACTATAAATAGCTGTTTTCCCATCACTTACAACTCTCCAGAATTATGTATTCCGTATTCCGAATTTTCTATTTTGTCTCTCTCGACTCCACTTCTTCTTGAATTTTCTTTTCTATTTTCGAGTGGCTTGCTTGCACTATCTGCAACTAGTTTATACAAACAACACCATCATCGAGTGGTTCAACACCATTAAAAAGTGTATTTTTATAACGATCACACACCATCAAGTAGTGATCGTATAATTGAACTGAATTGTTTTATCCTAGAGGTGGTACGATAGTTCGATTGCTTTGCATAATTTTAGACAGTGTCGTAAAACGTCTTAAAAAGAACGAACTAGTCCGTGACTCGACCTGATAATTTCTTATTTCGCTGATTTTCAAATCCGTGAAATAACAATGACTCTATTTCTTTCTTTGTCGACATTTGTCTAACCGCGTTCTAAAATCAATCTTGTAAAATTATTCTGGAAGTTCCGTACAATTGTTTTGTTCATGCATGAATATAATCCTTTCAAATGATTATGGAGTAAGTTTGAAAACAGAATACAACCATATGGAAGGTATCAAAGGCATGGTTTTAAATTGCGGACCGCATCATCCGATGCGGCCGCAATATTTCGGTTGCGGTCAGCAACGCATTGGCAACATACAGCAATTGCTGTGTGAACGGAAATCACACGCAACAACCGCATCACCACCGCAACTGCCGAAAACCAACCAGAAACCAAGCTCAACCAACACATCACTAACACCAAACCATGCAACAGACGAAAACACACATCAAGCTACTAATGACTCATACACATAATGTGATTATTCTGTCACTCATAATAGGAATAAGAGTACGTAGATTACTTGACAAGATACCACTATCAAAAACAGAAAGATTGGTTTATCACTACGCCAAATAAGGGAAAAGAGGGCGCTTATTTTGGCCTATAACAACGCTTTTAAGCGCCCTCTAATCTGGCGCTGGCATAGGTAAAGACAGCGCTTTGTTCTCCTGGAGAAAGCGCTGTCTAAAGTGGCCACATTATAGTGCGCTTTAAGAAAAAAGCGCCCTCTGGATTGGTCCATAAAGGGACACCTTAGAGGGCGCTTTCTGGAAAAAGCGCCCTCTAAAGTTGTCAGTGTAAAGTGTTTAGAGGGCGCTTTCTGGAAAAAGCGCCCTCTAAAGTTGTCAATGTAAAGTGTTTAGAGGGCGCTTTCAGGAAGAAGCGCCCTCTAAAGTTGTCAATGTAAAGTGTTTAGAGGGCGCTTTCAGGAAAAAGCGCCCTCTAAAGTTGTCAATGTAAAGTGTTTAGAGGGCGCTTTCTGGACAAAGCGCCCTCTAAAGTGTTAGTTATTTTAAAAAAATTTGTTTGAAAAACAGTGGATATATATTTAATTGGTAACCTGTTCGCATGCTGCAAAAGTGTAAAATTCATATTGATTTCATCATTTAATCCAATGTTATACACCATTAATCCATTGATATATACAACATGAATCCATTTATATACAACATTAATCCTCTATATATACAACATTAATATATGATTCTTTGATCAACAATATACAACAACATATTCTCAAAGTACTACAATTAAGAGAATAAAACATAGCAACCAACACCCAGTGACCACTGTATCCAAAAGCTGTCTAGTAGTTCTAACCAATACTAAACAAAAACGCCCATCCACCCATGGTGGCAAACATGTTCTGTATATCCAAAAGCTGTCTAGTAGTTCTATCGCACATCCATACAAAATAAGGCTCAACCAAAACAACAGATGGCAGCATAAGTAGTCCCCTGCAAAAAGAACACGTCCAAATGCAAATAACACAGAACTGTCAAAAGGCGATTGAGCAACATATAGTAAACAATGGCATAAAGTTAAATGACATAGCTAATATTACCTGAATTCCTGCATGGCTGTTAAGGTAAAAATCAAATTCCCTAGGGTGACAAATGCTGGTGTCTACCACGGTTCCTTTGACAATTTAGAACAACAAAATCAGCAAAAAGTGATAAATTCAAATGATAATATATACCAGCTGCGTTGAGAAATATATTGAAAAAACCTGGCATAATATTTCCACTTCTATCGGTATCTTTGGGGTTGACAGGAAAGAGACGGGTGTGATGTCTCTTTTGGACCACTACAAAAGTAACTTTAGGTAGATACCCATCCTCTATTGAGACACAAGCCTGATGAAAAAAAATTAAAAATTAAACGCAGAGAATTTAGTGGTGTATTTTATGAACGACAAAGTAACAAGAAATCAACTTTGAGAAGTCCTAAATTCTGCCTACAATACAGGGTTGCAAAGTTGATGCAACAAAAAACATATAACAATATATGGTAAGTACCTGTATCTCCGACCATATTTTTTCTTTGCCAACCTTCAAGTCCGGACTTCTCCAATTATCACATGTAATCGGAATATGTTGTCGAACAAGGAAACCAATGTAACTTGCCAACATTGAACCCTTATCTTTTGAAGATAGAATTGATATATGTTTAGATGGACATGTTCCATTGTCGTAGAGGGATACTTTCAAATATCCAGCATCATCATCTACGCGAATGAGGCTTGACGACAATAGAGCATCTCCATCTAAACAAATATCCAGCATCATCATTTTACCTGTAAAAAAGAAAACAATTAAAATCAGATGACAAATGTAAAAACAATTAAAATCATAAAAGTCATTTTACCTGTAATAAAGAAAACAATTAAAATCATTTGACTTGTACCTTTTTCACTAAGTTCTCTTTCTTTTCTTGGTTGGAATATGTTCTACATGTCTCTTAACAACACGGACGGTTGGATTGATCCAAATACCCTCATTATGATCATTTCTAATATATGAATCATTTGATATAATATTCTCATCTTGATCATTTCTGGTAAACGATTCAATCTCAACATCAATATCACCTTGATCTCCAGTGTTTTCATCAATTACTTTGTTGGAAAAAAGAACTATAGACCATTTCGTACTTTTCGGATCATTGACATAGAACACTTGTCTAGCTTGAGAGGCTAGAATAAAAGACTCATCTTTGTATCCCACCCAATTAAGATCCACTTGCAAAAATCCTGACTTATCCATTCGAATGCCGTTATTATTTTCAACCCACTTGCAACCAAATATAGGAATCTGAAACTTCTCATAATCAAACACCCAAATGCGCTCGATAACACCAAAATACGACAGATTTGCAAATTTGGGGTTTAAGTCCTTCACACTTGATATGTGCATTGCTTCAGCTACCACGGTGACACCACTATTCCGCATAGTACTTTTATCATCTTGTTCTTTGGTATAAAATGTGTATCCATTAATCGCGTATGCGCTATAAGAAAAAACATGGAAACTTGGACCATATGCTAAGCATCTCAACCTTTCTGTTATTGAAGCGGGATCTGAATAATACTTTGAATAAATATGATCCTTAAACCAATGTATAAAATATCGATTGTGCTCTCGTACTATCCAATTTTCATTTCTATTGGGATTTAAACCTCGGAGAACATCCTTGTGAATTTCAACATACGGCTCAACCTCATTCTCATTGTGCAGAACATACAAATGCACTTGATCCCGTTCGACCCTTGATACTGCCACGATTTTATTTCCAATTAGATTTTTTCCTTCTTTCTTTTCGACAAGCTGAGACTTGGGGAGTCCGATTGACTGAACATTAGACAAATATTCAGTACAAAACTCAATCGCTTCTTCAACAATGTATCTTTCAACCATACAACCTTCTGGTCGACTTCGGTTCTTCACGTACCCTTTTAATATTTTCATATAACGTTCAACAGGGTACATCCATCTCATATAAGCTGGTCCACACAATTGTGTCTCTTTCACAAGATGAACAACTAGATGTACCATTATGTCAAAAAATGATGGAGGAAAAAACATTTCAAGCTCACACAAAGTAATAACGATTTCTTTTTGCAACATTGGTAAGATCGCAGGATTGATCACCTTACTGCAAATTGACTTGAAGAAAGAACACAACTTAGTTATAGAGCTTCTTACTTTTTCTGGAAGAATAGAACGTATACCTATTGGGAGAAAATGTTCCATTATAACATGGCAATCATGGGTCTTTAAACTCTTTAACTTGAGGTCTTTCATAGACACAAGTCTTCTAATATCTGAAGAGTACCCTTCTGGAACTTTAACTTCACTTAGAAACTTACACAATGTTTTTTTCTCCTTTCTAGATAGAGTATAAGCAGCAGGCGGTAGATATGTTCGTTTTCCTTTCTTCAAGGGTCCTAATTCAGTTCTTATTCCCATCGCTATCAAGTCCTTTCTTGCCTTAAGGCCATCCTTAGACTTTCCTTGTATATTGAGTAACGTGCCAATAACACTTTCAAATATATTTTTTTCAATATGCATAACATCAAGAAAATGTCTCACATACAAGGACTTCCAATACGGCAATTCAAAAAAAACTGACCTCTTCTTCCACCCACTTTTGACAAGTGTGTGGGCAAAAGGCTTGCCAAACTGAGTATCCAAATCTTTCACCTTTTCAAAAATTTGATCACCCGTCAATATAGGTGGAGCTCTGCCTTGTTCTGTCTCTCCATTGAACGCCTTTCTCCATCCACGGTAGTGATGATTTGAATTTAAGAATCTCCGATGACCGAGAAAGACATTATTCTGACCAAACTCCAAGCGCTTCCAATCTGTTTTATCTTCACAAACAGGACACGCACATTGACCTTTTATGCTATACCCTGATAGATTTCCGTATGCTGGAAAATCATTAATTGTGCCAAACAACATCGCCCTCAAGTTGAAACTTTCTTTCCTATATCCATCATAAACCTCCACACCGGTCTCCCACAAAATCTTTAAATCTTCGATTAAGGGCTTCAAGTACACGTCTATGTCATTCCCTGGTTGTTTAGGTCCAGAAATCAACATAGACAACATCATGTACTTACGCTTCATACATAGCCATGGAGGTAGGTTATAAATCATAATAATCACAGGCCATGTACTGTGTGAGATACTCTGGATACCGTGTGGGTTCATTCCATCAGTAGATAATGCCAAGCGAAGGTTTCTTGATTCTTCTCCAAATTCAGGATAATCATTATCAATTTTCAACCACTGTGGTGAATCCGCCGGATGTCGATACTTTCCATCTATAATTCTTTCATCTGCATGCCAGGTCAAGTGTCTTGAATCGGTTTCACTACGAAACATGCGTCTAAATCTCGGAATAACAGGAAAATACCACAAGACCTTTGCTGGAGACAACTTGTTCTTATATCGCGAGACACCGCATTTAGGACACTCATTTAACGATGCATACTCATTTCGAAACAAAACGCAATCGTTTGGACATGCATGTATCTTATCATAGCTTATGCCAATAGAGCACAACATCTTTTTGGTCTCATATGTTCGATTGGGAAGAACATTATCCTCAGGAAGCATATCTTTCAAAAGGGCTAATAACTCTGTGAAACTTTTATCCGACCACCCATTGCCTGCCTTTAAGTTGTACAACTTTAATACCGCAGACAATCTTGTGAATTTAGTGCAACCATCATACAAAGGTTTCTCTGCATCACTTACCAACCTCTCAAACATTTCGGGACAATCCTTAAGATCTCCTTCAAGTGCTTCTGCAATCTCTTCAACTCGATCACAATCGTATGTATCTGCGCCACTATAGTTTGAGGCATAGGTCGTACTATCCCCCGGTTCAACATTCTCGTTACTTTTCTCACCATGCAAATTCCAACATGTATAACTTCGATCAATTCCATGCCTCATTAGATGCGATGTCAACTGAACTGCGTCAACCCGTTTCCCATAACAACAACCCAAGCAAGGACATATCATTCTACTGGGGTCTTCGGCGTGCGCAACGACAAACTTAACGAATTCTGATACCCCATTCTCGTACTCTCTCGACAATCGATTGGAAGACATCCATGTATTATCCATTACTAATTAGAATAAATAAAAAACAATTTCAGAAGAGTTCAAACACATTCGGACCTAGGTTTCTAATGATACTGGTGTTGACACAAAATCAGATGTTCATAGGTCGTATAACCCATTGCATCCGCAATCATGGTCACTAAAAACCAACCGTCAATTTCCTAGTGCATCCGCTATCATGGTCGAAACAAACGTAGAAGGAGGAAACGCGCAGTAATAAGGTAAAACAGAAATTGGGCAAAGCTAAAACAAAGCAATAACATAAAACAGTAATTGGGAAAAGCGTGTACCTTTGATTGGTAGAAGGAGGAAACGCGCATGTAGATCTAACAGAGGTGGAAGGAAAACGCCTCAGAACCCTAACGTGAAAAAGAACGCTAATAACAGATAGTGAAATAACAAAACGCGCAGTATGTTATAATTTTAATGTTTACTAAAGGGGACATTAGAGGGCGCTTGTGGAAAAAAAGCGCCCTCTAAAGGGGGCCTAAGAGGGCGCTTATGAAAGCGCTCTCTAAGGCTTTCCATAAGCGCTTTATAAACTGGAAATGTACATGGACTTAGAGAGCGCTTTTTCAAAAGCGCCCTCTAAGGGTAACCTTAGAGGGCGCTTTCACAAAAGTGCCCTCTATTGTTGTCCCTCCATTTTTTTTTTGGCTTCACTTTAGAGGGCGCTTTGTTACAAAAGCGCCCTCTAAAGGGGGCCTAAGAGGGCGCTTCTAAAAGCGCTCTCTAAGGCTTTCCAAAAGCGCTTTATAAACTGGAAATGCACATGGACTTATAGAGCGCTTTTTTAAAAGCGCCCTCTAAGGGTAACCTTAGAGGGCGCTTTCTAAAAAGCGCCCTGTATTGTTGTCCCTCTATCTCCTCCTTATTTTTTCGCTTCACCTTAGAGGACGCTTTATTACAAAAGCGCCCTCTAAAGTGCGCTGTCTATTCCAGTTGTTCGCTCCTTATTTTTTCTCTTCACTTTAGAGTGCGCTTTTGTAATAAAGCGCCCTCTAAGGGGCGCTGTCTATTCCAGTTTTTGGCGTAGTGTATCTAGGATTCACAATATATGACTTATGAATGAAACCTCGTATTAATTCAGTACGGTAGAAGTGGAGGCATCACCCTTCTCCTCATATGTTCCGGATATAAAGTTCTGATGATGAAAGCAACACATGACTAAGAAACCATAATGTATATGTAGTGAGTTTCAATGACTCGCCCCAGTTAGTGTGATCTGGTAACAACATCAACACCAAAGAAACCAATGAAAGGGAACCAAAAACTTCCATGAGAATATTGTTAATGATGAAGTGTATATGAAAAAACCTAAGCTTAGCCAAAAATGTGAAGAAGCAGTAAGCAAGACAGCTAGCAATGGATGCTAAAGTTGTGTTAGGATGAATCTGAAAAGGGGTTGGATTTTGAGGATATTTTAATTGGAGAAAACCAAGGAGAACAAAAACGGCAAAGGCAATAAGTGTGTGAAGTGAATTATTTTGTTCTGCCATGCTATTTATTTGGACGTTGTCACTCAAGATATTGAAAAACACTTGAGGGGTAATCTCCAGAAATGAGATCTTGCTCTACTCACAACGATATCCATATTGAATTACAACTAACAACTCTGTAGAATAAAAAAGAAATTTGATGACTGCAACATACGTGGTTAGATATGGTTTTATATTTATATAGAGTGAAATTTTTAACACACGTGTTTGTTTGGGTCGTGTGACCACAAAACAAGATATTGACAAAATAAATTATTTATTGAAGGATTTCTTGTTCTACTAACAACAGTATCCATATTGAGTTAAAAATGACAACTCCGTTGAATAAAAAAGGAATCGGATGAGTGCAGGAATGTTGTTGTATTATATATAGTAAAATTTACCAGGCATGGGCTAATACGCACGTCTTAGAACCGGAGGAGAATCTGTGATGTTGCATTGGTTGGTCTTAAGGACGGAGGTATATGCCCCCACTATGATTTTAAAAAACAAAACCTTAATATATATATATATATATATATATATATATATATATATATATATATATATATATATATATATATATATATATATATATATAATTTATCTAAATAATATATTTTAAATCAATTCAAATAATATTATTGCTATGAATATATTATTAAAAATTAGGTGAAAATCATAAAGTATATCAATAATAGTATTGTTATGGATATATTATTAAACGTTAGGTAAAAATTATAAAGTATATAAATATTTTTTTAGGGTACTGTTCGAAATTGATGTGAGTTTTTTATTTTCAATCAATAATTAAATCAAAATATATTAGACTAAAATATAGTTGAATTGTGTTTTTCTTTATAATTCTAAAATAGTTTTTCCCTAAATCTTTAAAAAAAATTGATTTATAAAATTTTATATTAATATTATGATCTCATAAAAAAATCATACAATTAATCATAATCTCTCTCTCTCTCTCTCTCTCTCTCTCTATATATATATATATATATATATATATATATATATATATATATATATAAATTAAAAAAAGTATTAAATATTTTTTTAGAGATAAATTTCATTAAAACATAAATATAATAGAGATTAATTACTATACATTGTCAGTGTAAAAAGTTTTACACCGTCGGTTCATCACCATCACCCGTTTGTATTATTTTATAGATTTTTAAAATAAAAGTCAAACTTCTTTTAATATCCAACGTCTATAATTAAGTGATGGTGTAAAACCCTTTTACATTGACAGTGTATTTCAATTAATCTCAATATAATATATATTTATGTTTTAAAAATAAATAAAAATAAATTTATATATTAATATATTGTCCTCACAGTTCAAAATCTCTGACTCCGTTGTTCTAGTTCTTTGTAACTTCTTGGAATGATGGACACTAAACTTGACACGATACTCTTCTTTTTATGATTAAAAAGTAAAATAAAAAATATATAATTTATTTTTCATAACACTTTTATTAATTCATTCATCCTAAAATATATATTATGAATTACTTATTTTATAATTATATAAATTTATTGCGTTTTCTAATAAGTAGTGAAAATAGTTAATAAATTATAATTAAAATAAATACGACAGCCTAATCAATTCGAAAAGCCAATTCAAATTTAAAAATTAATTTAAATTTAACAATTAGAATTTTAATAATAAAAAATAAAACACTAAAAGTATAATTATATAATAAAAAAATTGAAATAAATTATAATTATTTCAATTTTTTTATCTTTATTAAAAAAAAGACAATAAGAAAAGTTTTGGACTCCTCTAAAATTTTAGATAATTGAGTTGATTGCTTCTACACATAATCGGTCCTGAAAATAAATGGTTAACAACACATAATATAAAAGAATGATCGGTTGATAAATTAATTTCTTAGTGACATAATATTTTACTTATGTTATAACATTTTTTATTTTTTATTTAAATATTTTTTTATTATAGTTAAATAGTTTGAAAAAAACAGTTTTTTGTATAGAGTAATGCTAACTTGTGCCCTAGGGGCACAAGATAAGACACTCAATTGTAGAAAGTTTTTATTGAAAAAATCAATTATAAAATTAATTTTATAGCTTTATTAAAATCAATACACAATTTCGAACACAAAATTACTTTATTTAATTTTTATTTTGTGCCCCTAGGGCACAAGTTAACATTACCCTTTTGTATAAATACAATAGTATATTTAACTTTGTGGTCCACCGAAACTATTTAAAAATTGTATTTTTATGATTTATTTTTTTAATAAATTAATAGTTTTCAACTAAATTGACTTCACATTTTTATTAACTTAATTTTTTCCTTTGATTTGTAACATGATTTTTTAAGACATTCATACACAATTGTTTTTTGTTTCATATTTTATTTTACTTACCGATTCAAATTATATTTTGTTAATAAATCACATTTTTTATTTAATTAGTATAAAGTGAGAGAAGGCCTTATAAAAAGTCGAGACTAAAAAGTCATGTGTAGTTGATGTGCACTTTTCTCGTCAGTTAGGGTTTCTGATTTTGCAAGGATTATGTGCTCCGTTGGGACGACGTTCCTTTTTGGTGGATTAAATTCCTAATCTTAGGATTATGGACCATCCAGTAAGGTCATTGAGGCTGAGGGGTTGTCTTTTCCCTAAGAATCGCTTTCTTATGATGCGATAAACTTTGTGGCCGAAATTTGGGATCTTTCCCTTAGATTTAGGGTTTCATGGCACAACAAGAGGACGGATTTGAGATCGCAAATCCAAGAAAGGCTCTCGATCCTAAAGAGAGTCGCGCTCGTAAAATTATGAGCCTTAAGATTCAATATGTGATCAAAGACCTTGAAAGTTCTCATTCTCAAACAGATTCCGAAAGAAAACCAGAAGAGCTAGGAGATCAGTTTCAGCTACAAATACAAAGAGATAATAAGATTTCATACAAGAATATGGTCACTGGCGAATCTTGCAAAGCTCCAGGTATCCTGATTCAGGAAAAGGAAGTGATGAAAGAAATTGATGAGGAAGAGAATATGATTTGTATAGAGCATAAAGTAGGAGGCTATGAATCTCCGGAATTTGTTTTATTCGTGTTAGAAGAAAAACGAATAGAAAAACCTTGGGAAAAAGGAATCGTTAACACAATGCTTGGACGAAAAATAAGTTTCAAGGCTCTTAAAATCGTCTTCAGCATCTATGGGCGAGAAAGGGAGTGTTGAGCATTGTTGATCTTGGTCAGGACTACTATCTTGTCACCTTTTCTTGTGAAGAGCATCACCAAACGACGTTAATGAAAGGCACATGGCTCATATATGACCACTATCTCACACTGCGTGAATGGAGTCCCAACTTGTGTCCTTCAAATGATATTGTTGAACAGCTGGTTGTGTGGGTTCGCATTTCGGGTCTACCTATTGAGTATTATGATCAAATAATTCTTACCCTCATTGACAATTTTATTGTCAAGGCTATCAAGGCGGACAAGAAAAACCTCCCAATGGAAGGGGGAAGTATGTGAGACTCTGTATTCAAGTTGATCTTTCCAGACCCCTCCTTGCTATGTTTGCTATTAAAGATCATCATTACACAATGAAGTATAAATGCCTCAATTTCTTGTGTCTTAGTTGTGGGAAATATGGGCATTATGTCCAGAATTATCAGGATAACATTCACTTTGAACATGACAAGGCAAATAATAAGGATATAAGACATAATGAAGCTGAAGGTGGTATTCTAAACCTAACTCTCAAACTATCAAAAAAGGTATGTGGATGTTCGTGCAAAAAACGAGAAGAAGGAAAATAAATAACACAGTGGCCATCCTAAATACGGGTTTAAAGAAAGGCATGAAAGAGACTAACAAGAGTAAAGGATCTCGTTCTTCAGCTTGCTAGAGGAATGGGAAGATGGAAATATGGATACAACAGTGAGACAGGAAAGAAAGGAAGATCTTTCTGACAAAAGATAAGATTTCATCTTGCAAGGATAAGTAAAGTATGGAAGAAGCTAAGGAAATTCATTAGGAAGTCCAGCAGTAGGCATAAGGATCCCAATAGAAGAAGCAAGGCAAGACATGAAGAAAGAAAGGTGTTAATATATCTAAAAGTTTGGATATGTTATCAAAAGAATAAACAGGGAGAAAAGTAAAAGGGGAACTTGGAATAAAATCAGGAAAAATTTGGCCAAATTCAAGTCTACTATAGAGGTGGGGGAGTTTCTAAGTGTCTGTCAGGTGGATTTGAGCAGAGACTCTGATAAAGGTGCATATACTGGTGTGTAACCTTGATTACAAAATAACCTAGATAAATTAGGACCTAAATTGCTAAGGGCCCATGAAGCCTTTTCTGAGATCTTTCCTCCTTATTTTCTAGGATCTTCTATCACAAGTGACCCTGGCATAGAGTCCCCTCAAGTCAGTTTTGACTCTGAAGGTGGTGACAAGGTTCAGAAGGCTAATGAAGATGTTGAGATGGTGGCTGAAATACCAATGAATAAACAAGGCATTTAGGAATTTTCATTAACTTCTAGTGATGATTGATCAACTATCTTGTATGTTTTGGAACTATAAGGGACATGACAACAAAGTTTTCTTTCGTATGTGCAACGTATACGTAAAAGATAATATTTTTGATATTCTTGTTATCATGGAGATCTAGGTTTGATCCTAGTAAACTCCAAGATTCATTTGGTCGTATGGATTTTAATGGCTTTTCCAACATTGAAGTTAGAGGTTATGATGGTGGCATTGCGATGGGGATGGAAAGAGGATATGGTGCATTTTCACATCCTGAAGCTTCATTTCCAATATATTCACGTTGTTGTCCGAACTAAGGATGAGCTTAACTGGAATTTAACAGCGGTTTATTCCAGCCCTAGGGAGGATAATAAAAAATGCTTATGGAAAAATCTTGCTAATATTGGCCATAACATGTCTAATGGGTGCCTTGTGGCACGTGATTTCAACGATATTTTACACATATCAGAGAAGCGCGTGAGAGGGAGGGGGATGTTGATGCTACTAGACGCAATTATAGAAATTTCCAAGATAGAATTAACGCTTGCTCTCATATGGATCTTGGGTCCATAAGTTAAAAATATACTTGGCGTGGCCTGATTGATTGGGGAGGTAGAATAGTTTTTGATAAGCTTGATAGATGTCTTACAACGACATTTGTAAAAACCATGTTTCTTGATGCTCATATTAAAGGGCTTCATCGGCTTGATTACTCTGGTCACTATCTCATCTTCATTCATCTTCTGGATAAAGATCTTAGCAGGAAGAATAGAGACTTCAGGTTTGAAAGTGTCTAGATGGTGGACAAGTCCTTTGATATTTTGCTCAAGGCGGATTGGAATAATAGTGTTAAGCTTAGTGAAAATCTGAAGACCCTTAAGGAGCAATATGCTGAGTGGAATTTGCACAATTTTAAAATCATTAACAAGGAGAGAATAGGCTTTTGGAGAAAACCAAAGGGACTCAAAAAAATATCAAGGAGGAAGTGACCAAGATGAGCTGAGGAAATTGGAGAGGATTATCCAAAATAAGCTTGACAAGTTGTTGTACCAAGAAGAGCTTATATGGTTCTAACACACCAAAGTGAAATGGATGGTTGATGGTTATAGGAACACTAAAATTTTACCATGCTAAAGCTTTTCAGAGGCGTAAAAAAAAGGTGGTCAACATGATTAAGGATGATGAGGGAAGGTGGATTAAGAATAGGGAAAGAATAATAGAATTTTTCAAAACCAATTTTCAAAATCTCTATACCACCTTAAGATCTTGAATGGGAAAACACAAAGAGCTCCTTGAGGCGGACCTCTAGAATTTGGAGATCAAGCAAGCTTTTTTTAGTATAGTGGCTTGGAAATTCCCTGGGCCCCAACGGCTTCCTAGAAAGGTTCTATTAACGTACATGGAATATAACAGGGGATAGTATATGTTGTTTCCTCAAGAGTTGTGGTTGAAAGAATCTAGTATTACTAAGATTAATTTTACACATATTTGTCTGATTCCAAAAACTTATTGTCCCCAAATGGTTAATCACTTTAGGCCTATTGCTATGTGTAACTCTGCCTACAAGTTTTTTACAATAGTGATTGTGAATAGGATGAAGCCTATTATAGACAGTGTGATTACTCCTAATCAAATTGGTTTTATTCATAAGAGAAAATTTTATGAAAACATGGTGGTGGCGCAAGAGATTCTTCATAACATGTGTAGAATCAAAGGAAAAAAAGGTTACTTCGCCATAAAGATTGACTTCGCTAAAGCCTATGATAACCTCAACTGGTTCTTTGTGGAGCATATTTTAATTGAAGCTAGTATCCATGAGATTTTGAGAGATCACATCATGGAAGTTATCTCTACTAACAAAATGCGTGCCCAGTGGAAAGGGGAAAAATGTGAGTATTTTGATGCTAAAAAAGGGCTTAGACGAGGAAATCCCTTGTCTCCTTATCTTTTTGTTATATGCATTGTGATCGGTCACCATTTTACTTGATTTTCATCATGTTCTCGGCCAAAATTCATCAATGTGGTAACCCTTTATGTTGAGTTTTAGTGTTTGAATTTTAAGTATTTCATAGTTGAGTAGTTTTATGCTTATTCTGCTTTTGGTGTTAATTTAAGTTTTTAGATGCGTTTGATGTCGTTTCCATGGTATTGTGCATGTTTCAGAAGTAGTTGAAGAGTCGGAAGTGCCAAGGCAACAATGGAAGAGTGAAAGAAAAAGAAATAAAAAATAGAAGGAAATTCCTGGAGCCAAACACGGCCCGTGTCTCCTGACACGGCCCGTGCTGCAAGAAGACCTTCGTCCCATACAAAAACCAGGGGGCTGACACGGCCGGCCGTGTTGCTTGGCACGGCCCGTGTCAGCAAGTCTGAAGGAAAATCAAAAATAAAATAATTGAAGAGCCAACACGGCCGGCCGTGTTGCCTGGCACGGCCCGTGTTGGCAGATGCGCTGAAGTTTCTGATTTTTGTGTTTTCACTCATGTAAGTGATCCCGGAGGGCATTTTTGACTTTTTGGCTTGGTTGTAATGTGTACTACACTATTTAGACCTAATGGAAAGAAGAACCGAGAGGACGGAACAAAGGGAACGAGAGAATCAAGATTATTGGAGAACGGAGATCATCAAGCGCGGAAGCAATTGAAGATCGAAGCTATCTAATCTCTTGTAATGTCTAATCTTATATTTGTTCTTTCTTTAACTATTATGATGAGCTAAACCCCCCAATGCTAGGGGGGTGTCCCTGAATTGCTTTTGTAATGAACCTTTTTCCTACAATGTTATGAATGTCTATGTTTTTATGAAATCAATTTGTTATAACACGAGTGTAATGCTTGCCGTATTGGAAAATTAGGTATTGAATTGGAGGTAAAGGAGGTCTGACAAATCCCTTTATCACTATGTGTATAACAACATCGCTAATTTCTCTTAGGAATGAGGATCTAATAGTGATGATGGGAAATTCTTGATATTCATACATGGGATTAATATTCTTTTGAATGACTAAGGAATTGGGATTTAAAATTGAATGTTAATGGTTTCTGGCTAAGGAATTAGGGGAAACTACTCTTGAGAACCATATTGAATCATTCGAACATAGATATTATAAAATAAGGATTAAGTTTATTTCAGAGCAATTCATACACCCTTGATCTAGCATGTTTAACTTTTCTGCATTCAAAAATCTCTATTTTGCCTTTATATTTTACAAAGCAAATTCACTCTTCACTTACCAACCAAAGGTTATTTTGTTTAATTGAATCATTATCAACACTGATAGTTCCTACGCAGTCCTCGAGATTGATACTCAGGATAATTCCTTTTATTACTACATCGGTAAAATAGTACACTTGCTATTTTCCCGATCAAGTTTTTGGCGCCGTTGCCGGGGACTGCCAAACTATCAGTTAATAATTATTCAATTGGAATTTTGTTGCTCTGCAACTAAAATTTTACTTTATTTTATTTTATTTGTTTCTTTTCCTTTGCTTATCCTACCAATCGTCTAATATTTTTATGCGAGGTAAGGCCTCAGCTGAATTTCTTTTTGACGCAGAACCAGAACGATCGTTGCGAGCACAAATCAGAAAAGCCAGACACGACAGACTGGAAGTGACAGAAGAACCGCTGATAGTTTCTGATTTTGAGAAAGAGGGAACCGTTTCAATTCATTCGGAACACTCTGATTCTGGAAATTCTGATACCGAGCCTGAAACTATGGCAGATGACCCACCTCTTGTGGAGAGACTATTAGGTGATTACGGGGGAGCAAATGCCCCGCCTGGAAGGATGACAATCGTGAATCAACCAGTCAATGTTGCCCACTTTCAACTTCACCCCTCAACGATACGGCAACTAGAAAGGAGACCTTTCGCAGGAAAAATTAACGAAGATGCCAACAAGCATTTGCAAAGGTTTCTGACTATGACTACGTCGTTAAAGATTGAGGGACATTCTGAGGAAGCTAAGAAGTTGGTCATGTTTCCGTTTACATTGTCAGAAGATGCTGAAGAGTGGTTCTACTCTTTACCTGCTGGAAGCATCACAACTTGGCAACAGATGGAGACAACTTTTCTCAACGAGTACTTTCCGGCCTCTGTGTACATCCGAAAGAGGTACGACATAGTGAATTTTAAACAGAAGGAAGGAGAGTCACTTGGAGATGCGTATAAGAGGTTCAAACGATTGTTGGTTGCATGTCCTACTCATAATATGGATGCAACGGAGCAAATGCAGAATTTTGTAAATGGTCTTCGGCTGAAGACTAAGCAACTCATTGACACAGCAGCTGGTGGCTCAACGAATTTTACAACAGCAACTGGTATTAAAAAGATTATCGAAGCCATTGCAGCCAATGAGCACCTGGAGTTGTATGACCGCAGTGTTAGTCAACCCGAAGGGATAATTGACCTGAAATTGGCAAACCAAGTGGTGAAGATGGAAGATCAAATAGCAGCTGAAGTAGAAAGGAGACTGAAGAAGATGGCTATTGATACCCAAACTGTTGCTCAGGTTCAACAGGTTCAACCAACTCACACTAGTAATTGCGAAATTTGTGGAGGACCTCATCTTACCATACATTGCGTTGCTACCGCACAACAAATTGAGGAGATCAAGTTTCTTAGGCAGAACAACCCTTATTCAAACACATACAATCTGGGTTGGAAAAACCATCCTAATTTCTCATGGAAGGATCAACAAGGAAATGTGCAACAACAACCGCATCAACAACAGTTTCAGCAACAGGTACCAAGAAAAGCTGATTGGGAGCTTGCCATTGAGAAGATGGCCGCTCAAAGCTCTCAATTTCAAGAAGAGACTCGGAGTAATTTAAAGAACACAAGTGCTTCAATTAAGAATCTTGAAATCCAGATGAGTCAGATAGCCCAACAACTAGCGGGCTCTCCACAACAGGGAGTTTTACCAAGTTCTACGGTTACTAATCCAAGAGAAAATTATCATGTGAATGCGGTGACCACCAGGAATGGTAAGTCAAAAGAAATACCTGAGAAGAATTCTGAAGAAGAAGACTTATTGCTTGAAGTTGATCTAGAGATAAAAGAAAATGAGGTTGCAAATAAAGAGGTCACTCATGATGAACGAGTGGTTAAAGATAAAGTGATTGATAAAAAACCAGCCGTCAAACTGCCATTCCCAACAAGAAATAAGAAGAAAGGGCAGCATGAGAAAAACTTTGAGAAGTTCTTGGAAATGTTTAAAAAGCTTGAGCTAAACATTCCTTTCTTGGAGGCGCTTGAGCAAATGCCTACCTACGCGAAGTTCATGAAAGACATCATCTCGAAGAAGCGGACCATAGAAACTAATCCGATTATTCTAACGGAAACTTGTAATGCCATTTTGCAGGGTATGAAGGTTCCGGTGAAAAAGAAGGATCGAGGTTCTCTGACCATTCCGTGTGCCATTGGAGATAGATCCTTCAAGAAAGCTCTAATTGATTTGGGAGCGAGTGTAAGTCTGATGCCGCTGTCTATCTATAAGAAGTTAGGGATAGGTAAAATTCAAGATACGAGAATGACACTCCAGTTTGCTGACCGCTCTGTGAAGAGACCCTATGGGATAGTAGAAGACGTGCTAGTAAAGATCGACAAGTTTGTGTTTTCGGTGGATTTTGTCATTTTGGAAATGCCGGAAGATGAAGAGATACCAATCATTTTGGGGAGACCATTGTTAGAGACCGGGAGATGTTTGATCGACATAGAAGAAGGCACGATGACTTTGAAAGTGTATGATGAAGAGTTAAAAATTGATGTGCGAAACACCATGAAGTACAAGGATGATGTTGCCACTAGTCAACATATTGAGATAATTGATCAAATATGTGAGAAGAAAAATTGCTTGACAACACAAAAATTACCTTTGGAAAGAGTGTTGAGTTTATCAATTTTTAACGAAGAGGAAATAGTTGACGAGAAAGATATGGAAGTAGTAGCCATGATGGAAGCATCACCACCTTTCAAAGGTTATCGACACAACCAGTGGGAAGATTTAAGGCAACCCTTAGTGGAAGAAAAGAAAGATGAACAAAAGAAGGGGACCGAATTGAAACAACTACCGGAAAGCCTCAAATATGTATTCCTAGACACAGAGAGTAAGTGCCCGGCCATCATAAGTTCACATCTAGAAGTTCTTCAGGAAAATAAGCTTGTCAAAGTTTTAAAAAAACATAAGAGTGCTATTGGCTGGTCTATTGAAGATTTGAAGGGAATAAACCCTACAATATGCATGCACAAAATTCTCATGGAAGATGATCACAAGCCGGTTGTCCAACCTCAACAACGACTTAACCCAGCAATGAAGGAAGTAGTCAGAAAAGAGGTGCAACACGGCCGGCCGTGTGAGTTAGCACGGGCCGTGTTGCTCAATTTTCAGAAGCCAATACATTTTCCAGAGGAGCAACACGGCCGGCCGTGTGGTCTAGCACGGGCCGTGTTGCAGTGCGTAACTCAGAATTTTTTTTTAAATTTAGAGACGTTGGAGTGGGGCCCACATGTTTTTAAATACCTTTTACCTCTCCCCCACTCACTTTTCAGCCACTTCATCTCCTCCAACCCTATTTTTCTCTCAAACCTCTCTAACTCCATAACCACCTTCACTTTAAACCTCAACTTTCATCATCATCCAACCAAATTTTTTCAAAGTCCCTTCACAAAAGTTGGGCCGTTTCTCGCACTCTACACCGTGACGGTATTATTTTTCTCTATCTCCACTATTTTTTTCCGCTAACTTTTCAAGTGACCATTATGCCCCCGAAAAGAGCCGACCGAGGAAAGGCCGTGGTAGAGACCTCAAGACCGAGACAAAGGTCCCGGAGGATGCCAAATGCACACGGAATCATTTTTGAGGATGATGATCATGTTGAAAGGTACAAGACACACCTTAAAAGGAAGCTTGTACCTACAAGGTATGTTTGTGATGATACTATGAGTGCGTTAGGAATTCTAGATGATGTATCCCAAATGTTCCACAATTTAGGTATTTTTGAATTTATGCATGCTGATGTGCCTACCTATGAACGCATCACTCTAGAGTTCCTAAGCACTGTTAAATTTAAATTGGAAAAAAATTGGACTGGTCATGTCTATGAATATTTTGGTACTATGAGTTTCCGACTTTATAACGAAGATTACTCGATGTCGGTTATTCAGCTTGGGCAATGCCTCCGGTTACCATTGGTAGGATCCGGGGCAGTGCCAAATGACTTTTCTGCAGGTTCCTTTTGGTCCTCTATTATAGGTTTACCACAGTACGAACCCCGGAGTGCAAAGGCATCATGGATTCAAAACCCGTGCTTCCGATATGCTCAAAAAGGGTTAGCGTTCACCTTGTTCGGACACGGAGATAGTACAGGTGTAGCGGCAAAGCGGGAATTATATTTGATGCATGCCATGGTTAATGAGGAACCAGTGAATGTGGCGGCATTCGCCGCCGACCATTTAGGTACCATGGGGCGTGCCAGCTCAGGAGCCATTTCCGTGGGTGGTATGATAACACAAATTGCTGACTAGTGTGGGTGTAGGCCGGTGTTGGACGGAGAGACCCCGATGCAGGCGTTGGGTAAGCTTGACCTCAATGTCCTGTGCACGCAAGGCATGCTCGAACAAAGCCGTCATGGGTATGTGTTGGTAAGCCGAACACACCGGCTGTTCCGCTTACCGAACACTGATAAAACTAATGTTGATAACAGTGAGAATTGGTTGTATACCTCTGTTAACCCCGAAGAGGCGGGAGAAGATGATTTTCTTGCAGGTGATACGAGGGAGGAAGATGCATCGGCAAGGGAGATGGGTGTTCCTCACCCTCACACCTCTCACCACAGAGGTATGGGAGCCTCCTCTGCTGGATGGACACCCATGGACATGGATCAGTTCCGTGTCGAGCAGGCTCGCCAGGGAGCGGAGATTGATCGGATCGTGACAGAGCAGCTCCGTCAAGGGGCTGCCATTGATGATATTCAAAGGATGATGCAACATATGATGTTGCAATTTCCACAGCACCCTCCTCCGCAGTAAGCACTGTAAGTCCCTCTTGCATTTGGGTTTAAACATTGAGGTCAATGTTTAGTTCAAGTGTGGGGGGGTTCCTTTCATTGTTTTAATTTATTTTCCGTTATGGTTTTTCATTTTTTTAAGTTAATGTTTCTTTGATTTCTTTTATTTTCAACTGTTTGGATGTTGGGTTATAGATTGATGGATAAAAACCAGAGGCGTGATGGAAGGATGGTTAGTGGATGAAAGACACAACCCGAACTTACGCTCCCGAGGCACCCTGGAAATTTATGCAGTCGAAGAAAAACTAGTGTTGGACACAGTGGGATGAAAACTGGATTGAGATAGAAGTATGGTACACCTGAACCAAAAAGAAGCTACATTACACAGAGAGTGCTTTGGAACCTGCAAGTTTACCCACATGGTGAGATTACAAAAAAGCCAAATACTAAGAGATCATCATGAGAGTTAATCCAGGTATGACTCTATCGCTCTGGTTTTGCGTACGTTCTACTGACATAGCACTGCATTATGACACACACTGAGGCACATTTTTGTTGTTTAACCTTGAGCCTTTCCAGCCACCCTTGTACGTTTTATCCGTTGCGAACCCCTTTGAGCCTTTAACCATTTTGTTTGTTTGTAAACCGTTTATGTTACCCTATGGCCAGAAAAAGAAAAAATATATAATAATCTCTTCTACCCTTGCTCGGCATAAATGTTGTGGATTTTGGAAACTATGTCAATTCTAAGTTTGGGGTGGTAAATCTAATATAAAAGGGACAAGTGTGCGAAAAATTGTTACAAGAAAAGAGAAAAGAAAAATTGGAGGCTCTTTGAATGCTCCGGAAAAAGAAGAAAAAAAAAGAGAAAAGAAAAATAGAACTCATCAAAACGCACTTGTCCCAATTAAACGACTTGATTACATTTGAAATACTCAATCAGTTGAGTAAAGTTAAATAGTCGATGTCGAACACCTGTATATCAAAATAAGCACAGGTACAAGAAACATAACAGGAGTGCCGAGCCCAAAAACCCCTTGTGTATCCGTTTGTTGTTTATCCCACCTGTCCTAAGCCCCGTTACAACCCTAAGTCCTCCTAAAGTGTGTGAATTATGTTTGTGCAATAGAAGTAGAATTTATTCAAAAACTAAGAGTCGATATTGCATATACTGAGTCTTTAGTGCTAACCCTGAGAGATTGTGTGAGATGTATGAAAAGCTTGCAGGTAAAGAGGTGCTGGACTGTGAGGTGTAGCGGATAGTTCGGATCGGGTGGCCAACGTCTTGACCATGAAGGTAGGAAACTCGGTGCGAATAACATCGGCTGTATAGTGGTGAAAAAGGAATTTTGGGGTGACCTCTGTTTGTTGTCTCTTGCATCACTTGAGGACAAGCAATGAGATAAGTTTGGGGTTGTGATCGGTCACCATTTTACTTGATTTTCATCATGTTCTCGGCCAAAATTCATCAATGTGGTAACCCTTTATGTTGAGTTTTAGTGTTTGAATTTTAAGTATTTCATAGTTGAGTAGTTTTATGCGTATTCTGCTTTTGGTGTTAATTTAAGTTTTTAGATGCGTTTAATGTCGTTTCCATGGTATTGTGCATGTTTCAGAAGTAGTTGAAGAGTCGGAAGTGCCAAGGAAACAATGGAAGAGTGAAAGAAAAAGAAATAAAAAATAGAAGGAAATTCCTGGAGCCAAACACGGCCCGTGTCTCCTGACACGACCCGTGCTGCAAGAAGACCTTCTTCCCATACAAAAACCAGGGGGCTGACACGGCCGACCGTGTTGCTTGGCACGGCCCGTGTCAGGAAGTCTGAAGAAAAATCAAAAGTAAAATAATTGAAGAGCCAACACGGCCGGCCGTGTTGCCTGGCACGGCCCGTGTTGGCAGATGCGCTGAAGTTTCTGATTTTTGTGTTTTCACTCATGTAAGTGATCCCGGAGGGCATTTTTGACTTTTTGGCTTGGCTGTAATGTGTACTACACTATTTAGACCTAATGGAAAGAAGAACCGAGAGGACGGAACAGAGGGAACGAGAGAATCAAGATTATTGGAGAACAGAGATCATCAAGCGCGGAAGCAATTGAAGATCGAAGCTATCTAATCTCTTGTAATGTCTAATCTTATATTTGTACTTTCTTTAACTATTATGATGAGCTAAACCCCCCAATGATAGGGGGTGTCCCTGAATTGCTTTTGTAATGAACCTTTTTCCTACAATGTTATGAATGTCTATGTTTTTATGAAATCAATTTGTTATAACACGAGTGTAATGCTTGCCGTATTGGAAAATTAGGTATTGAATTGGTAAAGGAGGTCTGACAAATCCCTTTATCACTATGTGTATAACAACATCGCTAATTTCTCTTAGGAATGAGGATCTAATAGTGATGATGGGAAATTCTTGATATTCATACATGGGATTAATATTCTTTTGAATGACTAAGGAGTTGGGATTTAAAATTGAATGTTAATGGTTTCTGGCTAAGGAATTAGGGGAAACTACTCTTGAGAACCATATTGAATCATTCGAACATAGATATTATAAAATAAGGATTAAGTTTATTTCAGAGCAATTCATACACCCTTGATCTAGCATGTTTAACTTTTCTGCATTCAAAAATCTCTATTTTGCCTTTATATTTTACAAAGCAAATTCACTCTTCACTTACCAACCAAAGGTTATTTTGTTTAATTGAATAATTATCAACACTGATAGTTCCTACGCAGTCCTCGAGATCGATACTCAGGATAATTCCTTTTATTACTACATCGGTAAAATAGTACACTTGCTATTTTCCCGATCACATTGACAAACTTTCTCACCTGATTTTGGATTCCGTTGAGGCCAACCAATGGGATTATTTGAAGATTGTTAAGGGAGATCCTAAAGTTTTCCATCTCATTTTCCTGAAGAATTAATTCTCTTTGGAGCGGAAACGGAAAAGCAAAATTATATTTGGTTTGTAAGACCCCAATTTTGACACTAAGATCCCTCATTCCATCTCATCATTTGCATTTGCTTTGGGGTCATACCTTTGCATCCTCCTCACCCTTAATTCATTGGGTTTGAATTGTGAGAGATCACCAAGCATTTGCGATTGTATCATACTTTATTTTTTCTTTATTTACTAACCAAAATACCAAAAATATGTCTAGTGTAGTGTTATTTCTTTTGTAGGTAGTGTGTGCATCCACCCATGCCTCATCAAGCTCACATCTAGGGCTTGAGACCCTTAGTGAAAGATATCAATCAAAGAAAGGTTCAAATTGGTTAAAAGCATAATATATGGATCACATTGTTCTTTATTTGTCACTTTGATCAAGAATTCATCAAGAATGTGAAACTTGTTTGTCATGGAAGCCCTAATTCATTTGGGTATCTTGTGTGCCTTCCTCAGCAAGTTTTCTTAACAATTGGTCAAGTACATCAAGGTATACTCCATTTTACTCCATAATAAGAATATATGATCCTCCATGAGACCCAAAGATCAAAATAACTTCAAGTTTGCAAGTTGGTTCAAGGAAGGTTGACTAGAGAAGTCAACTGGTCAAATCTAGGGTTCCCTAGACCCTATCTTCTACAATATTTGTCATATGAAAATGATTCCAAGATAAACGTTACCCTTTATGACATCCCAAACAACTTTCATGTTGGCATCAAGAGCTAATTTTTCTTGGAAAGTCATTTTTTATGGTGAAAGATTATAGGTTATTTTGTTTGTGCCCTAGATAGAAGGTTAACTTCCAAGAACCATACCTTTCGCAATTTGTATGATATGAAGATCATACAAGTTTCATGATCAATTTAAAGATGTATTATTCAACTTTTCTTATTTGAGAAAGGTCAAATTCCACTTGAAAAGGCATGTACTAAGAGGAAACATTTATAGGTCCATTTGGGTCCTTATCATTGAACAAACAATTTTCCTCAACTTCTAAAATCCATAAATCCATCACGCTAGCTCCAAATGGTGTCAAATTTGTTAATAAATTGAAGAGTATTGAAAGAGATATAAGTTTGAAGAAGGAACCAAAGTCATTTAAAGCTCATACCAAAAGTTATTCAAGGTGGGAAAAGGGGTCATTTGACTTTTAACTTAGAAAATTTTCAAATATGTTTGATTCCTCCAACTTCCACACCAAAATTCATCATGATCCAAGCTCCAAATGGAAAATGTTCCAACATAAAATTATTCATGCTAGCTTTCCAAAGTGTCTAAGATCATGACATTTGGATTACAATTGAGGGGCTTGCGCATGGTTCCTTTGCATGACCCTATTTGGTAACTTTTGAACTCAATTTTCAAACAACTTTGCATGGCTTCATGAAGTGATCTCCACATTAATTGTGCACGAATTTGGACATATTTCAATCATCATTTGGGCCTAAATTCATGCTCATATACCCATGCACATGACTTGCTATTTTTAGATTAAATTTGCAATGGTGTGATTATCACTTTGCATTGCCTATATAATGAGCTCATTGGCCTCAGAATGAAGGAAGGCCCTTGCCCAAGCTTTAATCAACAATCCCAAACCTCCATTGAAAGAATACCTTGAAGGTTTCACTTGAAATAGAGCTTCTAGTTCTCTTTCTGTTTTTGAACTAGAACTCCAAGGATTCAAAGTCATTTGTGTTCTAATCATCTCCTGCGAGCAAGAGGAAGCAAGTCCAGTTCAATTTACATCGAGATCCAGCTTAGAATTCATCACCCAAAAGTGAAATTTCTCAAACTTCAAGTCTCTGTTTCTTTTTCATTTCTCCATAATTTTGCTTGATTTGTGGTTGGCTGAAGTCCTACCAATGTAGACAACAAGATTGAGTTGTTTTGAGGTTAAATTGAAGCAACTCAGTTTCCATACCTCGTTTTTCAATTCCACATATCTTTTTATATAGTGAGACTAGGAATAAATAGAGGTCAGATTCGAGTTCCCCTTGATTTTCTCTTCAAAGCCATATATGATCCATCCATTTTGGTGATGCTTTGGTCCTGATAGTCCAACGAGGTTGACCGGAGAAGATGACCGCAGCTAGGGCTCTAGTGATGCGCTGGCTTTTCCCAGGCCATTTGATCTGGTCCCCAGCTTCTAATCTTAGCCATCCAATCTGATTACCTTGTTTGCTACGCATTGACTCGTGACCAGGGTGGACTTGATGCCCATGGCCATCAGATCTGCCACCTTAATTAATGAGCGAGATCTGATGGCGCTCCTTTTTTCTGATTATTTGATTTTTCGTTTTAGTATTTTAAATAGCTTCTTCTTATTAAATTCATATTAATTTCAATTTTAATCCAAAAAATATGGGACTTTCACCAAAAATCTTTAAATGATGTCTTCTTTCATATTTTGAATTAAAATAATTTTTTGGGTTGGATTTGATATTTTATGTGAATTTAATATTTTTTACTTATTTTTAATTAATTTTAAATACTTCTGACTTTCCAAATATTTCCAAAAATTTTGTCTAAGGTCCTTTGGCCTTGTTTGACCTAAGGTAAATCCCTTGGTCATTTATTTGGTGATTTGAAGAGATTTTAGTTTTTTACTCTTTTAAAATGCATTTTTATTCATTTAAAAATTAATTTTAGTTTGATTAATGGTTTAAATATTATGTTGAGCTATTTGGTTGACCTTGTGTTCTTTCATCTTCTGTTTTGCCTTGGTCATGGTTGATTTGAACTTCCATTTGATCAATACTATTGGATTTTGGGGGTTGATGAAGTGTAAACTTCATCCCTCAAGATGAATGGATAATATTGAAATTCCTCCCTTGATCAAGTTGGGATTCTAGTTCACTTCATCTCTTCATCTTCATATCCTTATTCCCCAATCCATCATTGACCAATGACTTCTCAAATATTCAAATGCTAGTTTATTCATCAATGACCTTATGTCAGATGAATCAACATGAGCCTGATTGAGATAGGTCCATCCCATTTTTATTTTTGTGTGTGGTATGCTTTAGGAGCTTGGTCACATTACCATGTATGCATTAACACCAATATTTTTATTGCCCGACCTCAGATAGTTGTGACTTCTACATAAGTCCAATTATGATTGCTTAACATAGAGCTAAATTTGTTCCAAAGGCATAACATTTTTGTAAGTGAGATTGTAAGTCTACCATTCCTCATGGTATTGTGTGAAGACTTAACCTTTTTTCCATTTGTGAGAGCTAGTGGCATACTTGTTAATTTATCCAAGTTTGAGCCCTTCTCATGGATGATGTCTTGGTTCATGTCTTCATGCTTGTGAGTGGATGGTTGAGTGTTCTCCAAAGAATGACTTAAACGATTTTCTTCTCCCACTAACATTTGACTAACTTCTCTTTATTATTTCTTTACTTTCAATGTCATTTACTTAATGAAATTTAAATTTTAGCACCTTTATCATTCATTATTATTTACATTCATATAACTTGTTTATGTTTCAGTCATTTTTACTTTCCTCACTTGAGTCATATCTTGTGTTTGTATATATTTTGTGTGCCTGTGATTTTGTTTTGTTTGTGGTCTTAGGACATTAAAATACCTAATAACAACAAAAACCCTAAAAAATATATTGGTGGACTGTTGGACCTCTGTCAAAGGCTTGATCTGAAGTTTTGGACTTAGAGTAGGCAACATCCCTGAGCTGTGAAAGGACTTGGCCAATGCCATTATTTGAGACTGAGTTATCTTGGACAATGTCATTCATCTGATACAAGCCTTGAGAGCCATATTGGTTTATCTGTTACTTTGCCTCTGTGTTTAAGTTATTATCTTGATCTTATTATCTTATGATTGTTTCTATGAGTTTGCTACAAGGAATATTTCATCTAATACATTTGAAGACATTAAAGACTGCTTACTTTTGGAGTTCTTGCTTGGATGTTTTAGCTATCTTTATTTGATGCCTTTGGTCTTCATATAAATTGCTTGGATGGTTATGATTGTTGCTTGCTTATTGGTCCAAAGGAAATGGGTTTCTATCTGACATTCTTGTTTTGTGGATTGCATCCCATTGGTCATATATTTTCAACTTTAAACTTTTAAATTTTGTCTATGATAGTCGCTTCATCTCCTCATTTCCTTCTTAAATTTCAAAATCTCTCCCTCATTTTAAAACATTCTTTGTTTGTGTTTTCAACTTAAACTTGTTTTAATGAGTAGAAAATTTGGCCTTATGCCATTGATTTTCAAAATATTTTGTTACTCAAACTTGTGAATAAACTTAATCATATTGACTTTAATTTCAAAAAGATAAAAAGAACTAACAACCTCATATAATCCTTTTGGCTATTTTGTGCCTTTTTCTTTTAAGCTTTTGAAAAATAAAATATTTAGATTTAAGTTATCTTTGGTTGAGATATAATTCTCCCATCCATGATATATTGATTGTAAGTCTTTCCATTTATTAGAGGTTAGTGACATACTTGTTGAGTGAATCCAAGTCGGAGACCTCCCTCGTAAATGTTGTAAATCTCTCATTATCGGTGGATGTTTGGTTGAGTATTCTCCCATTGATAACAATAGATCTTTAAGCTTTTGTTAAAATCAATCCACCAATCTTTGAAATTTTTACCATGAACTACGAAATTATGATCCCTCATTTTTATGTTGGTACGTAGGCATAAGACTGAAAGTCCTGTCAAACACAAAAAATATAAATAATGAATTCTTTTCTCATCCCCCCATTTTAATTTTTATCAAACATCATTTTCAACTAAAACACTTGCACACAAAAAGGGCTCCCTAGGAGTACCTAGCCTAATTTTTGTGTGTATGATATTTGTTGATATTTGATGTTTGTTATTGTGTGATACTCTCTATCTGTTGTGTTTGGTGATCTCTGTGTGGTGAGATAAGTTCTAACCCGAATTTGGCTGCAATTAAGATAGGAGGATGGTATATTCATGTTCGAATCGTGTGAGTAGTTCTTAACGAGTTGGCTTGAGATCCATTAACTCAGTGGAGACTCATTTGGAATTAATGATGTCACACAAGTAAGTCGTGTATAGATATTACTTTTTCTGACTTGGGAGTCCGAGAAGCTGAAGACCGTAGAACATCTAACCCAACTTGGCCTATTTAGAATGTAGTGCGGACACTGTTCAAGTTTAGACTTGATAACAGTTGTTACGCGATACTAAACTCAGACGAGTTTCTCTTGAGAATACTATGGGTTGATAAGTCAGTCATCCTAACCTATAGTATCCATTAGATGGGATCACGACTCTGTGAACTTTTTAGAACATGGTCCACATGTTTTTATTCTTAGTACACTCCTTTGGGATGGTTCTTAACCTGACTTCATGCTTGTGACTCACAACAAACCCTTTGATTCTCGGTTAATTCGATCGGTTATCGTTAAAATCAATGGAACTTGGGTGTTGATAAGGTGAAAACCATAATCCACCAAAATGGATGATTGATCTTGATGACGATTTGATTCATCCTGTGACCTTTGTTTATGTTTGCCTTGTGTGTGATCCCTTGTGTGTGATTGTTGAATTCATGCATACATGCACACCATAACATTCATCACGCAATAATATTTTCAAGGAACTAAGGTCATATTTGCAAATATTTTAAGACCATGGATTGTGGACAAAGGAAGACTAAAAAGTAAAATTTCAGATGTCCCGACTTGAAATAGCTAAGGAAGCTATCATCCTTTATATTAGATCCCTTGGATTTCAAGTAACGTCATAGGAAGCTTTTACCTGTGTTGTCTACTGAAGTCGTGGAATGACTCTTGACTGTCTTGGTCCAGTTCTATGGTCCTTTTTATCGGTGTTTCACTTTTCCTGATTATCAGCTCATGCCGACGTTGGAAGAGTATGCCCATCTCTTGGGTGTACCCGTATCTAACAAGGTGCATTTTAGTGGATTAGAGGAGATTCCGAGATCCCAGGTCATAACTGATGCCCTTCATTTAAAGAAATTCGAGATTGATGCTAATATGACGAAGAAATGAGGGATTCGAGGGTAAATTTTGAGTTTCTCATTGGTAGAGCTACTACTTTTGCTCAAGTTGGTAGCATGGATGCTTTTGAAGTCATCTTTGTCTTGCTCATCTATAGTTTAGCTTTGTTCCCTAACATTGACAACTTTGTTGATGTTAACTCCATTAGGATCTTCTTGATTAGGAATCCTGTTCTGACTTTGTTGGGTGACACATATTTCTCTTTGCATTTAAGAAATTATAAGGGTGGTGGAACCGTTGTGTGTTGCGTTCTTCTTTTGTACAAGTGGTTTATTTCGCACTTGCGACATACACCAGTCTTTTTGGAGAACAAGCAATGTCTACGATGGTCTCACTAATGATGATATTGTTTGTATGATTCTGCATTTGATGGCTTGGATATTATTTATATTTGTGGTGAGTTCTGTAATGTTCCTCTTATTGGTACACAAGGAGGAATAAACTACAACTCTGCTTTGGCTCGTTGTCAGCTTGGGTTCCCCTTGAAAGATAAACCTAATAACATTCAGTTAGAAGGTCTATTCTATAAAGAGGGTAAAGATCCTCAAAATTTGATGAGTAGAATGGTGCATGCTTGGCATAATATTCATAGAAAGGGAAGAGCCGAGCTTGGTCTGTGCAATTGTGTGGCTTTGGAAGTTTACACTACTTAGGTGAAGAAGAGAGCTTTGGAGCTTAAGATGTCATACGCTTACAAAAGACCTATGTCTATGGTTGTGGCTGAGCCATCAACTCTCCCTAACCAAGATGTAGAGATGTTGGAAGATGAACTCGCCAAGATGAAGCAAGAGAGAGACCTTATTACAATCCATCATATGGATCATTTCCAACTCTTGCTTCTAAACATATGTAATCTTATTATAATTTTTTTAGTTAAGTTTACCCATTATTTTAGCAATTGGATATTAAAAATATCCCATCGCACCTTACTCATATAGAACATGCACCTCGCGTAGGCAAAACCTACATTATTCGATACTAGTCTTGATGACTGCTAAAACTTAGAAAGCATAACCTTAATATTTAATTTGAGGGAATTTGTAATTATTTTGATCTCACCGGCTTATTTATCATATAAATTTCCTCTCGCATGCATCAACCTACATTCACATGCATCAACATACAAACAAAATGAAACAGTTATGTCCACTAGCGCAATTGTTCTCTCAAGCCAACAAGAGAACCTACGCTAACATAATAACGATATAAGTTTCTCCAAGCAAGATCTTCAAGGTTGTCCTCCTTTGATATTGTATTCTTCTCTTTCTTCACAACATTACATTATATAAAATAAACTCGTTTTACATACGAGGGAGTGAGATGAGAAAATAAGTTACATAAAGAGATTAAAAGAGAGGCACGATACGCAAGCCGTATTTTAAAATCCCAAAAACAAAAAAAAAAGGAAAATTAAGGTCATAACTGATCACCACCAGACAATAATAATAATAAAATTATTATTATTAATTTAAATTATGTTAATTAAATAAACCAAATTAAATTTCGGCGATTGATCATACTACGCATAATTAGTCGGGGGTTCCGTTGTCCGGTCAGCGGACGGTGGTTTCGCTGACCCTTCACCGTTCAACAGACGGGGGTCAAGGGGACAGTGCCTCCTGCGGGGTTGTTAGGGGAAGCGCCCCGATTTTTTTTAATGAACAATTCATTTGAAACCGACGTCGTTTTTCACATAAATACTTGATACTTTAAAGCACAATTCTTGTGCAGTCACAACCCTAATTGCATAACTCTTTGACAACACAACCCTTGTACTGTTATGAACCCTAATGCAACAATTTCATACCGTCAAACACACCTCGATTGATAATTCAGTATGATTGATCAACATGTCATTGCTTCACCATACTAATATCGGATTCCGAAGCAAATGACCATTGATCGCTAAAAGGAATATCAATCATTAAGTGTTTAAATGAATTAAATAGAAATAATATATTTATATATACCATATTTTACATCAGAATTACTTATATCATATATATAAATTGATCGATCTCATTTATGTAACCTATGGACGATCGATGTATCGCTGCTTCGCCATACTAACGTCGGATTCCGAAGCATAGTCAACATCAATCATCCAAATCGTATACACATGATGCCAAATTTAATTACTCATTTATTATTTAATTCATTATGTCTTTTAATCGTATTAATACAGAAAATATATAAAATAAATAGATATCAGATGCATGGTTTCGTAAGTGGCTCTGATACCACTAAAGGAAAATTGTGATCCAAGACGCAGCAGAAATAAAAAAAATCCTTTAGTGATCCTTACGAATGAGCATGATTAGTGATAGAAATCATTACCTCTTTTGGCGATTGAAACCTTTGATGTAGATCTAAGGAGTGATCATGAGCATTGAATGGTGACAACGCCTCTACTCAGTCCACACGAACAATTCCTTCAGTCTCAGTGCTAGCTGCCACGAATGAGGGCTTTGAGTGTGAGAGAGAAACGAAATTTCATCAAGTTAAATGCTTCTACATAAGGGTTCTATTATTAGAACCACTTGTGTGGGTTGTAAGCTAAAAATCCCACTTAAGTTTAAGTGGCCCATATCTTATGGTATACCGAAAATCACTTAAGCGCGTGGTACCTCACCATATTTCGTATTCTACTTAAGTGCTCTGTACCTTACGATGTTATACAATTCACTTAAGTGCACTATACCTTACATTGTTCCTTATTTACTATATCTCTCATCAATCCGTCCTTTTGTATGTGACCCTGTAGGTTTTCGCGACATTGCCAATTATATTAAATCACGTATTTAATATAATAAATAGTGAGTGGTATCTAGCAACATGTCACTTCTACCCAAGACACGAAAATGTCATGTGATATGACAAATACTTTTTGTGATAATACTTGTGTGTAAATTTACCCTTTTTTCCCTTATGTCAATATTGAACACAAGGCATAGACCGAGTCATCCTTGTCAAGTTCAATATTGGACCCTTAGGCATTTATCCTGTTATGCAGGATGGGAAAATTCCATCTAGGTCACTCATGTCCCACCACATGCTTCATGGAGTACCTATCAACTGTCTTTATGGTCATCCAGTTATGGATGATGTTTGATCAGCAATAAAGCACTCGACTCTACATCTAGGGTCCATAATGATTTCAGGTCGAAGGGTGGTATACACCACTATCACCATGAGAATAACTTATGACACTTTGCATAACATTCTATGTAGTATTCTCATAGTAGGTCAATCCAGTATAAATATTACTCCTAATATTCATACCTATGTTTAAGACTTGATAACTCCTTATCCATGATCCATGAGATGTGATCATCAGTCTATATACATAATAGTCTTAATGCTTTAATGGTATCCCACTTCACAACAAAGCTCAACTATAGATACTTTAAGAATAGTGTCCTTTTGTTTAATTGGATCTCATGATTACGTCACACTTGATACATTAAACAGACTAGTTATTCCAGGTACTTTATTAAACAAACATAATATAGAAAAATCTTTTTATTATTAATAAATAATTCGATCCAAATACCAAAAGTATTGGCCTGTAGGGCTTACACCATCAAGATCTCTCCTTATGAAATATTAAAGAAAAGACAACCAAACTTACCTTATATAAGAACTTGGGGCTGCGTGGCTTATGTCGTAAAAGTCTGTATCAGAAGCGAGTTAAACTCGCTAGTAGAGCCTATGAATGTGATTCATTTTGTATGCAACAAACAATAAGGTATATCGGTGTTATGACCTAAATGCTAAAGTGATCAAATAATTGAATTATGTTGAATTCTATGAAGATAAATTTCCTTTCAAATCGAGAAATAGTGGGGCACAGAATCGAATCATATTCCTGTGATAAGAAGCATTGAAAGCAACAACGAAGTAGAAACATAACTTCGAAAAAGTAAACGAGCACGAGTTTCTAGAGACTATGAGCCCAATTATGCGGCCTATAAAGTAGAGTAAGATCCATCAAATCTTCAAGAAGCCTTATCATCTTTGGATGCAGATTTATGGCAAGAATCTATTAACAATGATATGAATTCTCTAGAATCTAGCAGGACCTGGCACTTAGTAGACTTGGCTCCTGGTTGCAAATTAATCAGATGTAAATGAGTTTTGAAAAAGAAACTAAAACCTACTAGAATTGTTGATAAGTGCAAGGCTTGCCTTGTAGCCAAAGGTTTTATGCAATCAGAAAATATAGATTTCTTCGACACTTTTTCTCAAGTCACTAGAATTACATCCATTAGGGTACTAATTTCAATTGCTTCTATTTATAACTTAATAGTACACCAAATGGATGTCAAGACAACTTTTTTAAATGGTGACTTAGAAGAAGAAGTCTATATGGACCAACCAGATTTTTTTTAATTCATGAGCAAGAAAATACGGCTTGTAAGTTAGATAAAACTATGTATGGTCTAAAACATGATCCTAAGCAATGACATGAAGAGTTTGATAACTTAATGATATCAAATGGGTAGAAAGTGGATGAAAGTGAAAAATGTGTTTATTACAAATATGAGAATAACATTTGCACTATCATATGTCTCTATGTAGACGATCTACTCATATTTGGATCAAAAACTCAGGTCGTTAATAATGTGAAATCATTTTTTAGCAACAACTTTGATATGAAAGACCTCAAAGAAGCGAGTGTGATTCTTGAAATCAAGATCACTATATCCAAAAAAAGGAATTTCTTTGGATCAATCTCATTATATAGATAAGATCTTAAAGAAATATAAATACTTTTATTGTAAACACGCTTGTACACCATATGATCCAAGTGAAAAATTGTTTAACAACACATGTGATAGTGTCAGACAAATAGAATATGTGAGCATCATTGGCAGTCTCAAGTATGCCACTAATTATACTTGACCTGACATTGCATATGTCATAGGATTGTTGTGCAGGTTTACTAATAAATCGAGTAATAAGCATTGGTAAGCTATTAAGTGAGTCATGTAGTACCTTTAAAGGACCAGGAATATCAGTTTGCACTATCAGAGATTTCCTACTATACTTGAAGGATACAATGATGTAAATTGGAATATCTTATTAGATGATTCGAAAGTAACTAGCGTCTATATATTTAGTATAAATGGAGGATATGTATCTTGGAAATTGATAACGCGAAAACGTATCGTATTTTTGGCTTCATGTGCATTGTTGTTTACTTGATTAACACTTATTATTACGTAGTATTTTATGTTTATTGCAGGTATTTATCAATTAAAAGGTTTACAAGCAAGCAAAATGGAAAATAGCAAAAAGGAAAGAAAAAGAGAAGAAAATGGAGAGAAATATAGAGAATGGGCCACCACGCCTAATGGGCTTGTGGCGCCCATCATCTAGGGTGTGTGGCGCCCGCCAGATGACGCAAAAAGGATGGTGGCGCCCGTCACAAAGAATGGATATTGGTGGCGCTCGTCACGGAGTCAAAGACTAGGGTTGTGGCAACCGCCACAACCTGGTCTTCCCTATTATTTCTCCAAGTTTTTAGCCACGAATCCACTCACCTTTAGCTACAAATTAGGGATGTGGAAAATATATAGGGAGGGAAGTTTCTACACGCCGTCTCTCTCTTCTCCCAGTTTTCAATCTACGGATTATTTTTAGTCAGAATTATTTTCTTTTAGTTTCCTAGGAAGTTTTTCCTACTTTGTAACACTGATAGTTTCTCCACATCGGGGACTATTGCGATTTATTATTTACGCATTTGAATTCAATTGTAACCGTTACGCATTGCCAAAGCCTGCCGACATTATTTTAATCGAAGAATCAAGATTCAGTTCCAGTTCTCAATTCGTAATCCAGGTTTTATTTTGATTGCTATTTTATTTATTTATGCCTTATTGCATGTTTGATTTTCCAAATACCATGTCTGTTACCAGATCCATGCCCGAATAAACCCTTAGGTATCGGTATGTAAAGACTGTCGAAACAACGGGATTCGTAGAAAATTTGTGTTAGTTTTTATAAAACTTATTTTTCCAGTTTTTAGTTTCTTATTTTAATCAAATTGTTTTTCGTACGAGAGTACAAAACAACTAAGGTTACTGAAATTCTAGTTATCATACTTTAGATGTCACACGGGTTGTTATGACATCCAATTCTGCACAGACAGGAATTATGCAGAACTTAAACGTAAGTGCAGTAAATAACACAAGTAATTGTTTACCCAGTTCAGTCCAACATGACCTACATCTGGGGGCTACCAAGCCAGGGAGGAAATCCACTATTAGTAGCATCAATTCAAAGCTAAACTCACCCGTTTACAACTTATCACTTAATCCCTACCAAATGCAATTTCAATCTTAACCTAAGATCAGAGTTCCTACTCACTCCCCCTCAATCACCTCAGTGATTACTATCTTTAAACAATATTAAAGACAAGTTGAAGTCACACTTCAAACAACTCTTGATTGTGCTTCACAGCTTTAATTAAGATACACAACACTCATGCTTAAAAGATTTGAGTGACACAACACTTACAACTCAATGAACACCCTATACCAAAACAATCATCAGCGTGATAATGGCTTGGCTTACAAGATACGTCTAATACAAGACTCACAAAAATACAGCAGTGAAGTATGATGGACACACAAAATCTTCACGCCTCAAAATCCCCGAAACTGAATGAAGGAACGCCTTCCTTTTTATATTGCAGTACCTGAGCTTTTGCACCTGTATTCTCCTGAATTTAAGGTCACACGAGTTCCCATAAATTCAACATTTAGGTTACTAACAAATAGGCTATTTGTTAGGTTCATTAAATGTAACTTGGTTGTTGGTTTCCTGGTTTTTCTCTAAGTTGTTGACTTCCTGAAGAATAGCCCAAGAAAAGCTGAAACAGAAAACTGAACAACCTACAATATAGCATATGCTGTCAGGAATGAATGTCACGACATTCAGCTTGACATCAAGGTCCATATGCTGAGTCTGTTTTCCAGAAAACAGACTGTACAATTTTGCTGACCTGTACATGATCAAAATGACCGTACTACAGTAACAGCTTACATTAATAAATGTTAAAGTGTCCAACTTAACATTTACACATTTGGCCTTAAGTTAGTTCTGTTATTCTCTTGAAGAACAAACTAAGTTACATGTTGAAGTATAGCAGAACACCACTCTGTCTAATGTTCAGTAGCTGCTGTTAATGATGAGTGTCATAACATCCAATTTGACATTCAGTCAATAGGCCTTATGCCAGGTCTGGTCTTTCCTTGATAACCAGACTGGAAATAAATACTAAGTTCTAACAGAACACCAGCTGTTCTATTCCTTAGTATTTGTTGACAGGTATGAATGTCACAGCATCCAGTTTGACATTCAATAAATCCTGTGTTAGCTAATCCTGTAGTTACTACTCAAGTGTGTCATGACATCAGTCAAGACATCAGAGTACAGTTAGATATTCTAACCTACAATGTAGTCACACATACATACCATGTTATGACATCAGTCAAGACATTTGTAACCAGCTAGTGTTTTACCATATAATGCAGCCAATTAAACACCTACAAACTCCCCCTTTGGCAAATTTTTGGCTAAAACACTTTGATCCCCATAACAGAGTTCATAGCAGCGGAATCACACACCTAGCAGGAAATAATAGCTAATACACTCAGAGTGGCAGCACACTCACACACATGGAAGTTAAATAAAAACTTCACAAAGCAGCACACATACAGAAGTTAAATCTAAGATTCAACACACAGCAGCTGCAGGGGAGGGAATCTGTCATGAGAGTCTGTTGTAGAGACCCACTCTGTTTGTCAGGGGTTATTACTCCCCCTTTTTGTCAAAAATGTTGCCAAAGCCAACACCATAACCAGAGAATAATGACAGAGTTATAGACTTGGTTTTACTTCACAGTTTCAACCAAGTTAGCATCCACTTGATCTTACTTCACAGCTTTGATCAAGTAATCACCCACTTTTGCTTCACAGTAGGTACCACCATATCAGATGCCATGATTTTGTTTCTGACATCCAGAACCACTCCTGCATGAACAGCATCCTTGAACTCCTGCAGGTACATTGGCCTTCTCACAGTAGGGTGTCTCCTTACCCTCTTGTATCCACCCTTGTTGCAAGTAGCATAACTATGATCTGTTGACCAATCATAGCCTAGTACAAATTGTTTAATAGGCAGAGATATTAAACAATTTATCCCAAACATCAGTGGTTGCTATAAGGTCTCAGAGAGACATATTCCCAGTTTGCTCCTTAAGTTTTCAAACTGAGTAGCATCCAGAGCCTTTGTAAATATGTCAGCCAGTTGAAGGTCCGTGGCTACATGTTCCAAAGTGATAACCTTGTCTTCCACCAGATCTCTGATGAAGTGGTGCCTAATGTCAATATGTTTGGTCCGGCTATGTTGGATGGGATTCTTGGAGATATTGATGGCACTGAGATTATCACAGAACAATGTCATTTTGGTGGTTGCATCTACTTCACATTCAGGAGGAGGTTCCTGTACTTCTTCAGACTTGACTTGAATGTCAGTTGAACTGTCAAGGAATGTTTCAACATCCTCTATGACATCGATCCCTTCCTCTTTATCATCCACAATAACATTTATGGATTCCATCAGGACATTGGTCCTGTAGTTGAACACTCTGTAGGCTCTGCTGTTGGTGGAGTATCCTAGAAATATACCCTCATCACTTTTGGGATCCAGCTTCCTTCTCTGTTCACGATCTGTGAGAATGTAGCATTTACTTCCAAAGATATGAAAGTACTTCACAGTGGGTTTTCTGCCTTTCCATATTTCATACAGAGTGGAGGAGGTTCCTTTTCTCAAGGTGACTCTGTTGTGAACATAGCACGCGGTATTCATTGCTTCAGCCCAAAAGTGCATGGGGAGCTTCTTTGCATGAATCATTGCCCTGGCAGATTCTTGAATAGTTCTATTTTTTCTTTCAACTATTCCATTCTGCTGAGGGGTTATAGGGGAGGAGAACTCATGACTTATTCCTTCAGATGAGCAAAACTCATCAAACTTGGAATTCTTGAACTCCGTACCATGATCACTTCTAATCCGGACCACACAACTGGCCTTTTCCCTTTGAAGTCTTATGCACAGGTCTTTGAAGACATCAAATGTATTTGACTTCTCTCTGATGAAGCTTATCCACGTGTATCTGGAATGGTCATCAACCACCACATAGGGATATCTCTTTCCACCAAGACTTTCAACCTGCATAGGTCCCATTAAGTCCATATGCAACAGTTCCAGAACTCTGGAAGTTGTGGGATGTCCCAGCTTTGGATGTGACATCTTGGTTTGCTTGCCCACCTGGCATTCTCCACAGACTCTTCCTTCATCAATAAGCAGCTTTGGGATCCCTCTGACTGCTTCCTTGGAAATGCTCTTCTTCACTCCTTTTACCTGAAGGGAATCAAGTCTTCCATGTCCCATCTTCCCTTCCTGATCACCCTTGGCCAAAGGACACTTGGGAAAGTTGAGAGAGTCATTAGATTTCCATAGATAGCAATTATCTTTGGATCTATCTCCTCTCATCACTTCTTGATTGCACCCATTCAACACCACACATCCTCCCTTGGTAAATTCCACCTTGTATCCTTGGTCACACAGCTGGCTTATGCTTATGAGGTTTACAGTCAGTCCTTTTACTAACAATACATCACTCAATTTTGGAGTTTCTGGACAGTCCAGCTTCCCAACACCCATGACTTCTCTTTTAGTTCCATCACCTAATGTCACAAACTTGGTGTTAGAAGGATGTAGATTCACCACTAGGTTGTTCATCCCAGTCATATGCCTTGAGCAGCCACTATCAAGGTACCAATCTTGTCTGATATGTCCCCTTGAAGAAGTGTGAGCAAGGTTAGCAACACACTGTTGATTCTCAGGAGAGATGTGAATCTTAGATGCCATCTGCTTAGGATTGACCTGAGGTGTCTGCTTAGCCGCCCATGTTTGTTTCTTAATGGGGACATTATGCGTAGACACCTTCTTCTTAGGCCTACCTTGAGAGGTCTGGTTTGGGTAACCATGCAGCCTATAACAGAATGGTTTTATGTGACCGAATCTACCACAGTAATGACATTTCCATCTCTTGAATTTCTTCTTCTGATAATTGTTCATTCTGGTTCCTCGATGTTGTGACTTTGGATGTGACTTTCCTTTGGATTTCTGAACTTTAGCCTTTGGGCGTTTGCGTTCAGCTGAGGATCTTTTCCCAAAGCCTAAACCAGATGTGGTTCCAGACTTCTGTCCTGTCTTCAGGATCTCTTCCAAGGTGTCAGATCCCTTATTCAACATTTTGATGGATTTGGTCATTTGGTCTAGCTTAGAGGTCAGCAAAGAGATCTCACCCTTCAGACCCTCTATGACTTTCAGCTACTCTAGTTTCTCAGCTTCTAGCTCTTTGATGAGTTTCTTATGCTTTTCTCCTTGGATGCAAACTTCTGCACTTTTAACACATAATTCTTTATATGAGGCAGCAAGCTCATCCAAGGTGAGCTCATCTCCACTTGAGTTATCCTCTGAGGCACAAACACTGGTCAGAGCAGTGACATGTTTGGCCGATTCTCCTTCAGATTCACTCTCAGTGTCTTCTTCTGACCAGGTGACAGATAGCCCTTTCCTTTGCCTCATGAGAAAGGTAGGGCAGTCAGCCTTAATATGACCATATCCTTCACATCCATGGCACCGGATTCCCTTGCCTTGGTTGAACTTTTCTTCAGAAGTTGATCTTTTATTTATGTCAGACGAGATGTTCTTGACATTGGGTCTACCCTGTTGATCAAATTTCTTTATGAGCTTGTTGAACTGTCTCCCAAGCATGGCTAAGGCTTCTGATATACTTTCATCACCTCCAGTATATCTTGCTTCTGACTCCTCTTCAGCATTAGATACAAAAGCTATACTTTTGTTCTTCTTCTCAGCATACTCATCCAAGCCCATTTCAAAGGTTTGGAGAGAACCAATGAGCTCATCCACCTTCATTTTGCAGATGTCCTGCACCTCCTCTATGGCTGTGACCTTCATAGCAAATCTCTTAGGCAAGGACTTGAGAATCTTTCTTACAAGTTTCTCTTCAGCCATTTTCTCACCTAGTCCACCAGAGGTGTTTGCAATTTCAAGAATATTCATGTGAAAGTCATGAATAGTCTCATCCTCTTTCATCCTCAAATTTTCAAACTTGGTGGTCAACATCTGATGTTTGGACATCTTCACCTTGGAAGTACCTTCATGAGTTACCTTGAGGGTATCCCAAACTTCCTTAGCTAGTTCACAGTGGTGCACCAGCCTGAAGATGTTCTTATTGATTCCATTGAACAATGCATTCAAGGCCTTGGAATTTCCAAGAGCTAGTGCCTCTTGCTCCTTGTCCCACTCTTCTTCAGGAATCTGCTCACTGCCTCCATCTTCACCTGTCCTCATTGGATGTTCCCATCCTTTGTTGACAGCTCTCCAGACTTTGCTATCTAGAGACCTTAAGAAGGCTATCATACGAGGCTTCCAGTCATCATAATTAGAGCCATCCAACATGGGTGGTCTATTTGAGTGTCCTATATCCTTGTCCATGGTACTAGAAAGTAACTTCCCTAGATCTCACCCAGAAATTCACAGGCAGGGTGCCTGCTCTGATGCCAATTGAAATTCTAGTTATCAGACTTTAGATGTCACACGGGTTGTTATGACATCCAATTCTGCACAGACAGGAATTATGCAGAACTTAAACGTAAGTGCAGTAAATAACACAAGTAATTGTTTACCCAGTTCAGTCCAACATGACCTACATCTGGGGGCTACCAAGCCAGGGAGGAAATCCACTATTAGTAGTATCAATTCAAAGCTAAACTCACCCGTTTACAACTTATCACTTAATCCCTACCCAATGCAATTTCAATCTTAACCTAAGATCAGAGTTCCTACTCACTCCCCCTCAATCACCTCAGTGATTACTATCTTTAAACAATATTAAAGACAAGTTGAAGTCACACTTCAAACAACTCTTGATTGTGCTTCACAGCTTTAATCAAGATACACAGCACTCACGCTTAAAAGCTTTGAGTGACACAACACTTACAACTCAATGAACACCCTATACCAAAACAATCATCAACGTGATAATGGCTTGGCTTACAAGATACGTCTAATACAAGACTCACAAAAATACAGCAGTGAAGTATGATGGACACACAAAATCTTCACGCCTCAAAATCCCCGAAATTGAATGAAGGAACGCCTTCCTTTTTATATTGCAGTACCTGGGCTTTTGCACCTGTATTCTCCTGAATTTAAGGTCATACGAGTTCCCATAAATTCAACATTTAGGTTACTAACAAATAGGCTATTTGTTAGGTTCATTAAATGTAACTTGGTTGTTGGTTTCCTGGTTTTTCTCTAAGCTGTTGACTTCCTGAAGAATAGCCCAAGAAAAGCTGAAACAGAAAACTGAACAACCTACAATATAGCATATGCTGTCAGGAATGAATGTCACGACATTCAGCTTGACATCAAGGTCCATATGCTGAGTCTGTTTTTCCAGAAAATAGACTGTACAATTTTGCTGACCTGTACATGATCAAAATGACCATACTACAGTAACAGCTTACATTAATAAATGTTAAAGTGTCCAACTTAACATTTACACATTTGGCCTTAAGTTAGTTCTGTTATTCTCTTGAAGAACAAACTAAGTTACATGCTGAAGTATAGCAGAACACCACTCTGTCTAATGTTCAGTAGCTGCTGTTAATGATGAATATCATAACATCCAATTTGACATTCAGTCAGTAGGTCTTATGCCAGGTATGGTCTTTCCTTGATAACCAGACTGGAAATAAATACTAAGTTCTAACAGAACACCAGCTGTTCTATTCCTTAGTATTTGTTGACAGGTATGAATGTCACAGCATCCAGTTTGACATTCAATAAATCATGTGTTAGCTAATCCTGCAGTAACTACTCAAGTGTGTCATGACATCAGTCAAGACATCAGAGTACAGTTAGATATTCTAACCTACAATGTAGTCACACATACATACCATGTCATGACATCAGTCAAGACATTTGTAACCAGCTAGTGTTTTACCATATAATGCAGCCAATTAAACACCTACAGTTACGATCAACAAGAACGAGAGTTTGAGATTTTAACCAGATAGCTAAAACTAGGCATTAATCTTAAATACAACGAGAGTGCTTTAGGATTAATTAGACTTTATTCATATTCAAAAATTATTTTTAAATTCAAAATGAGACCGAGAGAGCCAAGCATTATGGTTTAGGAGTATGGTCAGAGTCAATAAAAACGAGAGTGTGAGACTAAGTCCTTTCTATAAATAATTTCTACTGAAGAATAGTTTCACCAATAAGATCACACCAACTATCTATCGGATCCCTGAAGGTTGATGCGTTACATACCGATATCCCCTCTATCTCATATCTTTATTAATATTCTATTTACGTTATATCTATTTCTCTTCATCCCTCAAATCTTAGGACGATCATCAGCCTTAGATTTACATAGTAACATTAGATAACGATACGTTCGATTATTAGTCCTTGTGGGTTCGATAATCTTTAAAACTACGCGATAGGATTGTACACTTGCAGTCACGATTCCCATAGACTTACTAAGTCACGATCAAGTTCTTGGCGTCGTTGCCAGGGACTAATTTAGTCGATATCGTAACTCCAGTATTGCCCAGTATAGACTAAGGCAAACAATTCTTTTTCCCTTTCTACATTTGTCGAGTGTATGCCAAGACATGATGAGGATTTGTCCACATCACTGTCTAGAAGAATGGTTGATCATCTGTACCTTTTTCAACGATCTCTTGTATAATACAAGATTGACAATAGATGCCCCCGCAGGTGGCGCTCTGATGGATAAACCATACAATGAGGCATATCAACTCATCGAAAGCATGGCCCATAATCATTACCAATGGGGAAGCAAAAGAACCTCTGTAGAGAAACCTCAAACGAAGGGTGGCATGTACGAATTAAGAAGTCTTGACCATGTCAACGCCAAGGTAGATGCTCTTACTCAAAAGATAGACAACTTGACCATAACACCAAAACCCACCGTGGCTGCCGTAGCACCAAACTACGAGATATGCGGAGTTCAAGGGTATATTGCCCCGAATGTCAACTCTTGACAGGAACCTCCACAGACCAGGTGAAATATGCTCAAGGAAACCCTTACCCAAACACCTATAACCCAGGTTGGAAGAACCATCCTAACTTTTCGTACAAAAACAATAATGCATTGTATGCACCTAACCAAGCACCTGCTGTACCACCAAGATATCATAAAGTTGTCACAAATACTCTAAATGCTCCTAGGAAATCAAACTTAGAAATAATTATGAAAAACTTCATAGCTACCCAAGCCCAGACAAATAAGGATTCCTAAATCAAAACATACACACTAGTGAGCAAATCAAGCAGTTAGCAAACAAGGTAGACGCATTAGCCACCCATAACAAAATGTTGGAAACACAAATCTCGCAAGTGGCTCAACAATAAGCACCTACTGCTGCTCCTACAGGCACATTTCCTGGACAGCCGCAACCAAACCCGAAAGGTCATGTAAATTCTATTATACTATGAAGTGGGACAGAACTAGATGGACTAATCGACCCTAGAACTCAAAACCCATCCATGCATCCAGACCCCGGTAAGGTAATTGAGAAGGAAGACGAACAAGAGGAAGATAAAAACAAAGAGGCCATAGAGAAAGGAGAACCTTATGTGCCTCCACCACCGTATAAACCCCATATCCCTTATCCTCAAAGACTTGTTAAATCTAAAAGTGTAGGACAATTTAAAAAATTCGTAGAGCTTCTAAAACAATTCAATACCCTTTACATAAGCCATCACTCAAACTCCCTCATATGCTCAATTTCTCAAAGAAATCTTATCTAACAAGAAGAAGATAGAGGATAACGAAACCGTTACACTTACTGCTGAGTGTAGCGCCATAATACAAAATAATATGCCTCCTAAGCTGAAAGACCTAGGTAGTTTCTCCATACCCTGTGTAATCGGAAAGTTTGCCATCAACAAAGCACTATGCGACTTAGGAGCCATTATTAGTTTAATGCCCTTGTCCATATGCGAAAGGCTAAAAATGGGAGAACTAATACCTACGAGGATGTCTGTACAACTTGCAGATCGTTCTGTTAAATTTCCTGTAGGTATGCTAGAAAACATTTTGGTACGCATATGACAATTCTATATTCCTACTGATTTTATAATCATGGATATAAAAGAGGATTCCAACATCCCTATCATATTAGGAAGACCATTCCTAGCTAAAGTCAGAGCTATTATAGATGTTAAGAAAGGCAAGCTAACCTTTGAAGTTGGTGAGGAAAAAGTCGAATTCATTTTGACATAATTCCTAAAGGCACCAGCTATAGATGATACATGTTGTATACTAGATGTCATTGACGAATCCATAAGAGAGATGGATAATGAAAAAACATCATACTCTGAAATACTGAAAACTCCAAAGTTTCCTACTTTTGTAGATGAAAATTTAAGTAAGGAATACCAAGATGACAGCGTAAGCGAATGCCTAGCACTAATCCCCGATCATATGCCTTGCCCAAAGAAACCAACCCTAGAACTTAAGACGTTACCCAAAAATCTAAGGTACGAATTCCTAGACACTGAACGTCAGCAACCTGTAATAGTGAATGCAGACTTAGGGAAGATATAGACCGAAAATCTTCTACATATTTTGAGAAAATACCCCACTGCTTTAGGCTACAATGTCTCAGATCTAAAAGGGATAATCCCTTCCATATGCATGCATCGCATAATGCTAGAGGAAGACAGTAAGACCTCAAGAGAACATCAAAGAAGGATAAATACCATTCTGAGTGATGTAGTAAAGAGAGAAGTGCAAAAAATGTTAGAAGCAAGTATTATCTACCCGATATTTGATAGTCAATGGGTCAGCCTAGTACATGTCGTACCAAAGAAGGGAGGCGTTACAGTTGTGAATAATGAAAAAGGAGAATCTATAGCACAAAGAGTGGTTACTGGAAGTAGAATGTGTATTGGTTATAGAAAATTAAACAAAGCCACTCGGAAGGATCATTTTCCTTTACCGTTTATCGATCAAATGCTTGAAAGATTGGCTAAGCATTCTCACTTCTGCTACCTAGACGATTATTCGGGATTTTTCCAAATTCCTATCCATCCCGACGACCAAGAGAAAACGACCTTCACATGCCCCTATGGCACATTCGCCTACCGACGAATGCCATTCGGACTGCGTAACGCTCCCGCAACATTCCAAAGATGCATGATGTCAATTTTCGCTGATTTCATAGATGACATCATGGAAGTCTTCATGGATGATTTCTCTGCATGCGGACAGAGCTTTGAAGATTGCTTATCGAATCTTGAAATGGTACTAAAAAGATGCGTAAAAGTGAACCTCGTGCTAAACTGGGAAAAATGCCATTTCATGGTCCGAGAAGGAATCGTGCTCGGACACATAGTATCCGACAAGGGGATTGAAGTCGACAAGGCCAAAATAGAAGTTATAGAAAACCTCAAGCCTCTGAAAACCGTAAGATAAATACGAAGCTTCTTAGGACACGCCGGTTTCTACCGGCGATTCATTAAAGATTTCTCAAAAATCACCAAATCACTGACTGGCTAATTGACGAAAGACGCCGAATTCATCTTTGACGACAAATGCCTAGCGGCGTTTGAAGAAATGAAAATAACTCTTATTACCGCACCTATCATGCAACTGCCCGATTGGAGATTACCTTTTGAAATCATGTGTGACGCTAGTGACTATGCTATAGGCGCAGTCTTAGGACAAAGAAGGGATAAGAAAATTCATGCAATATACTATGCAAGTAGAACCCTAGACCCTGCACAAATGAACTATGCCACCATAAAAAAGGAACTTTTAGCCGTAGTGTTCGCTCTGGATAAATTTCGTTCCTACCTAGTAGGAGCAAAGATAATTATATATATTGATCATGCTGCAATTAGGTACCTGTTAAACAAAAAGGATGCCAAACCAAGACTCCTAAGGTGGATCTTACTATTACAAGAGTTTGACCTAGAAATCAAGGATAAAATGGGCACTGAAAACGTCGTGGCTGATCACTTGTAAAGAATGGAAGGTAAAGAACCTGAACGAGTGCCTATAAACGATGATTTTCCATACGAAATACTCATAACCCAACTGGAAAGCAATACAGCTAAAGATGCATTAACCCATAAGGATACCAAAACAAACGAGGTAGTGGAAGCAATTTACACCAAAACCACACTACCATGGTACGCTGACTTCGTCAACTACTTAGCAGCTAGGGTGCTTCCGCCAGACTTGACCTACCAACAAAAGAAATAATTATTCCACGATCTTAAACATTACTATTGGGATGAGCCTCTACTTTTCAAAAGAGACGCCGATGGCATTTTCCGTCGATGTGTCCCCAAGGATGAGGTAGAAAACATAATCTCCCACTGTCATTCTGCTCCCTATGGAGGACATGCAAGCACCTCGAAGACTTGCGCTAAGATCTTGCAAGCCGGTCTCTTTTGGCCCACTTTGTGGAAAGATGTCCACATCGCGATCACAAATTGCGACCGGTGTCAACGCACTAGCAACATATCTAGACGCGACGAAATGCCGCTTAAAGGCATTTTGGAAGTAGAAGTCTTCGATGTTTGGGGAATCGATTTTATAGGACCTTTCCCATCTTATTTTGGTAACAAGTATATCCTTGTTGCGGTCGATTACATGTCAAAATGGATTGAGGCCATAAGCTCTCCAACGAATGACACACGAGTTGTAATTAGACTCTTTAAGCGTATAATCTTCCCTAGATTTGGAGTGCCGAGACTTGTCAACAGTGATGGTGGCTCCCATTTTATTTCAAGGATTTTTGAAAAGCTATTACTGAAATATGGAGTCCGGCACCGCGTAGCAACACCCTATCACCCACAGACGAGTGGGCAAGTAGAAGTCTCAAACCGAGAAATTAAACAAATCTTAGAAAAGACGGTTGCCACCTCTAGGAAAGATTGGTCCTCAAAATTACCATACACCCTGTAGGCATATAGGATAACTTATAATACCCCAATAGGAACCATACCTTTTAAGCTAGTTTATGGAAAATCATGTCATTTTCCGGTAGAATTAGAACATAAAGCATATTGGTCCATTAAGACCCTTAATCTTGATTATACTGCCGCAGGCGAAAAAAGAATATTAGATATCCACGAACTAGAAGAAATTATACTAGATGTGTATAAGAATGCCCGAATCTATAAAGAAAGAACAAAAAAATGGCACGTCAATCGCATATCAAGGAAAGAGTTTAAGGAAGGCGACTAAGTACTTCTGTTTAACTCCCGCCTCACACTCTTTCCCAAAAAACTTCGTTCTAGATGGTCCGGTCCCTTCGAAATTACCAATATCTTTCCAAATGGAGCAATAGAGATAAAAGGAAAAACGAGCAAACCATTCATAGTAAACGGCCAACGTTTGAAACATTACCACAACATTGATAACAATAATTTCATTGCAAATCTAAAGCTTGTAGAGCTTCGCGCTCATTCAAAAGAATAACACCTATCCTATTTCTGTCGAGCTTACGACAATAAACAAAGCGCTTGGTGGGAGACAACCCACACTCTATCTTTAACTAGTTAATTTCATTACCCAAATTTACAATTATTACTACTGCTTATTTTTCATTTCTTCTTTCTTTCTTATTTCCCATAAAGTTAATTGGTACCTTTCTTTATTATTGATCATTACTAACTTAATAATGTTATCTACTTGATTTTATCTAGCTACTGACTATCATAATGCAACACGTAGATTACATGGATATAGTCTTCAGAGGCAGAGCTCAAAGGAGACGTTTTGAGGCTCTAGCTCAGAGAGAAATGACACTAACCTTATACCCAGATGGACGCACCATGACCAAATTAGGTATAAGAGACAATGTTATGTTCCTAATTAACCAACTAGGCTGGGACACCTTTGCTATCAAAAGAAAATTTAGTTCCTACAGTAGGTTGACTTTGTAGCGGGGTATTCGTTACCGTTAGAGATATTGACTAAATCCAAGGTAAACCATACAAGTCGAGTCGCCACCGCACTTCTATTTATCCAAAGGAATGGTTAGAAAGCGAACAAAAACCTAAAAGTTTTATCGAATCAAAAACTAGTAAAAATGTCAGAGATCTGGGTAAGGGGGGTGGTTATGCAATGGGAAGGTTTTAAGCACCCAAAACATTCTAGGTACTCCTAGGGAGCCCTTTTCATAAGTGTTGTTCTAGTCTAAAGGGTGTAGGTATATCTAAAGTACTATTTACTAAAAGGAAGGTTAAAAGAAAATGACTCGCAAGGATGTCGCATCCACTGCCTACGTATCTCGTCTGAGTATGAGAATCAGAGTCTTCGTAGCTCGGCTACCTATGGGTTAAAGAGAAGTGTGCTCGGTAAGACGCCACATCTTATGCCTACGTATCTCATCTGGAATGAGAATTAGAGCAAAACGTAGTTCGGCTAACTATGGGTCAAGGATTGCCATCTGAACATGGACTTACAAAAGAGGACACCAACTGTGTCAAAGGAGGGTGGGCAGTGTGTTCAATGTCCTAGCAGTAGGTGTTGCAGCTCGCTGAATCGAGTCTTAGGCAGTTACCTCTTTGCAATAGAACGGACTGACATGCCACAAGATCGGAGACGCACGGAAGGTCTAAAAGTGGGGAAGCTCTGCTCTAGAGTTGTCATGCAATATGGACCTATGTGTTAGGATTTACAAAGGGGAACATCTACCTAATGTTAGCATGCAAAGAATAGGGGAATTCTACCTATGTTATCATACAAAGGGTTCTACCTAATGGGTGCTACCTAAACGGAACAAGAGTCGACGGATGGAGCGCGGAGAGGAGTTACGGGTAAGGGTAGATGGCGATGCCGGAGGCAATCGACTTACAGGTAGATGGCGTTGCCTGAGGCAATCGACTTACAAGAGGATGGATGAATGCGTGCTGGTTCTGTTAAGTTTTGAAAATGATTACTCGACGTTGGATCGAGCTTTTGATCTTATTTTGAAAAGGTTATCGGATGTTTGTTTTAATTCTTGTATTAACAGGTGACTAAAGAAATAAAGAAATAAATATTATACACTTTATGGGAGAGGGGTACATTTGTTATGAATGGGGATTGTTCATGGCAAACAAACAATAAGAATATATGCCTCATACATCATACAAGTAGGCAACAGTTATCAATCAGATCAGATAAATAAACAATATATAATCAAACCAAAGAATCAAATAATGGAGCATTTAAATAATGCATGGGAGTATGAACATGTTAAATAATCAAGCAATAGAAAGCATGAATGAGAGAAACAAGTATAAAAGATAACAGATGAATCAAACAGATGAAAATATGCACACGAAGGGTCCACTGAATAATTTAATTAGGAAATGAGGTAAGGACCAAATAAAATCAAGGTAAAAGGCCTCTAATACATGGCATATGAGATGAACGAGAGAGGATCAAAAGATCTCTTCAATTTCCATAAGCAATCCCTAAGTCAAACATCGATCATAAAGAAGTCAACTGACAATTCAAGTCAACTTAAAAAATAACAAATAAATAGCAAATTAATCAAGAAAATTATGAAAAAATAAACTAAATAAGGTGGGGTCAGGACATCATCATCCCCCAAAAAGATTTTAAAAATAATGAAAATTGGCACGTGAATTAATTAAAACAAAATATAGGTCAAACCAAAAGTCAATTAATAAGACTAGGTTAGAAATAAATCAAGAATAAATAGTAAATTAATCAAGAAAAATATGAAAAAATAAACTAAATAAGGTGGGGTCAGGATATCATCATACCCAAAAAAGATTTTAAAAATAATGAAAATTGGCACGTGAATTAATTAAAACAATACATAGGTCAAACCAAAAGTCAATTAATAAGACTAGGTTAGAAATAAATCAAGAATAAATAGTAAATTAATCAAGAAAATTATGAAAAATTAAACTAAATAATTTGGGGTCAGGACATCATCATCCCCCAATTTTTTTTAAAAATAATGAAAATTGGCACGTGAATTAATTAAAAAAAAACATAAGTCAAATTAAAAGTCAACCAACCAAACTAGGTCAAAAATAAATCCAAAATAAATTGAAAATGTGAAATAAAATTCCAAGAAAAGGTCAGGTTGATTATGAGGCAGTGGTTAACCTTCATCCTAAAAATCAAATGCTAACAATAATTTTAAGTCATAAAAATAAAATCAATAAAAAAAACAGTGTGTTAAAATGGACCATTTAGAATAAATAATTAAAATAAAATATTAATATTAAAAAAATACGAAAAAAAAAATATATAAAATTAAGTAAAACGTTAAGAAAAGTGAGAAATATTTTTGGGTAATTTTATGGACGAAGAAAATATTTTAAATAAGAAAAAGAAATACGAAAATGGAAGGATTAATGGTGATGAACATGGTAAGCAAGCGTAGATATATCAAAACATGACCATGGAAGAGATGATTACCTAATGGAAAATAGAAGTGGAATGGAATCTGATATGTGATGAAGCTTTGCCTCCTTGCCACAAAATTTCAATGCTCCTTTAGGGTTAGGGTTTCAACTTCTTAAATAGGGTGGATTAGGTGTTCTCATGGGCTTTTTAATAAGTGATTTATCCATAAGAATAAAAGTGTGAAGTGAGGTGTAAAATATTGTTATTTTGGGCCAAACTTAAGTGAGTGGATGTCTAATGCATGGCCAAAAGAGGTAAAAAAACGTGACTGGTTTGTGCAACATGCTTAGGAAATCTGATTGGGCCAGCCAGAACAAAAATCTGCCTAGAAAATCAAGTCATGGTGCCCACTTTAAATGAATGTATCTCTCAAAAACCATGGATCCAAATGAGATGATTCCAAAAGGATGTGAAAGAGGACATGTCAAGGTACAATTGTTGTGAAGAAATTATTTTCAAATAATGCCTTGAAGTGCAAGAAAACTGGCCAAGAAGTCTTGACAAATTTTGAAGATTTTGGACTTAGACATTTTTCTAAGTGTCCTAAAAACATGTCTCACTTTGACTAAGCACAACTTTCTCAATTCTAATCCAAATGGAGCAAACTTTATATCTCTAGAAATCTTGGAACAAGAGGAACAACTTTCATGTTGGAGAAAGTTTCAAATGGAGATATTATCTTGATGAAAAATGGGCTTAAAGTGAGTGCAACGATCATGAAAATTTGCCCTAAATGGAAAGTCAACCATTTCCAAATTAAGTAACTTTTCCAATTCCTGATTAAATGATGAATCCATGATCCAACCTTGATCAAATTTCACATGTAGGATCCCCTAGGCATGGATTTTGAGATTCCACTCTCAAAATGTCAGGAGTTGACTTTTCTGGCCCCACAGTTGACTTTTCCCAAACTGTCTAATTCCCGATTCCATTGATCAATTGAAGCACTTCTAGCTCAAATAAAGAGCTGATTTTTTGTATGTAGACCCTTGTGGACATATGGAGGGCCATGGAAAAGATTTTCATCCAAAGAATCAGAAATAAACTGATTTTATACCAAACCCTAGTTTTAGGGCAAAATGATCAAGAACTGATTGCACTGATTGCCAATGGATCTTTCTGAGATAATTGTGAATCTTCCTAGGCCAAGATACCTTTCTAATCATGACATGGATGAGCTCCTTTACTTCCAACCAAACATTGCCTGTTGCAGGTAGCCATGAAACCCTAATTTCTGATTAAATCCAAATGAACACTCTGATAGCTTTGAATCCTTCACTGATGAACTGAGGACCATAACAAGATACTTGGACCCCCCTGAGACCCTTGAGACTTGTATACTTAGAAAATGAAGTCCAAATCTCAATCTTGCTTTGTGTGGGCTCCTTTTGTTAAGGAGTGATCGATCAAAACCTGATCTCCATGTCACTAATGCAGTATGCAATGAGTATGACCTAATATGATGCTAATGAAGTGTAAAACATAATCCTATGCTTCCAGGAAAAATGAAGGGTAAATTTTGGGGTATTACAGACTTTAGAATTTGTAAGATCCCTAGTGTACCTGTCAAACCATGGTATGGGATTTAACAAAGGCCTAATCACCTTTAGGTTGTTTGATAATGACTACCGTTACACCCATAAAGAAATGGATGAACTCCTAGGATGCCCTAATGGCCCCGATACCTTTACCATTACCCAGGAAGACAGACTTGTAGACCATAAATTAGATCTCTTATGGGGTAGCATCACAGGAAACGACCATCCCGAGCCAGACCTTATGCATTCAGAGAACATCCATAACCCTGCCATTCGTTACTTTCATAAGATCCTAGCTCACACCTTATTTAGAAAGGAACAGCACAGAACCTTTGTGTCCAAAGACGAACTCTTTATAATGTATTGTGCATCACAGGCCCGACCTGTTAACGCTGTTACCTTCATGATAGCTAATTTGTACCGTATAGCACAGGAAGACCATGGACCAATCTCAGTGGGAGGCTTAGTGACCATGATAGAAAATGCCATGGGACTGGAATACCACTCGTCAGGGTTATACGAACTATGAAGATACGATTTTGTGTAAACACCGGGATCATTAGGAACCTAGGTCCCGATGTGTTCGAATTTCTAATTAACAGCCAAGTAGTACACCTGTTTACCCTGCCAGACCCTAGGACGAGTGTACATGATAGGAACAACTGAATCTATGATTTGGATGGACCACCAGATGCACCACTTTCTCCTCCAGAGACACCCCAAATTTATGATCACTATGACAATTATCTCTCTGAAGCTGAATGACACGCCCTAGTTATACCTGCTGCACCTCTCACCGATCATGTTGTTGCCATCGAAGTTGTTTAGACAGGCATCGCCAACCTGAGAGGCGAGTTGAGCACTCTGCGTGTGGAATTCGACGGCTTTATGGATGTAGTGACAGAGAACCTGGATCACATTTACCAACACTTCTACTCGTTCGCTCCTCCTACCCGCAGTTGCCGTAATGGCTAATTTATTGGAGTATTATTGATTTACTGACTTTTATTTTATTTTCTTGTTATTTGATTTTACACATTGGGAATTTATTTAACTACTTAGTTTCTTTTTATTCGAGTAGACAAATTATATCATCTTTTCCCGTCTACTCCATTCTTTTATTCGTCAATTTTGAGATTTAATTTTATTTAACTATATCATGTTTATTATTCCTACCTACATATTATGTTGGCTCTCTTCTAACAAGTTATTCAACCACTATTCCATGCTGGTAAACTAAAATTCAATTGAAAATTATGGTCAAAGTAACTATAAAGGCACACATATGGGGAAGATCACACTGCATGTGGCGCCCATGTGAGGGATGTGGCGCCCACCACAAGCCTTTAGTGGTGCCCGCCACGAACATTAAAAGTGGTGCCAGCCACTACACAAGCCTTCACGCGCACGTTATTGTATTTTTGTCACATTGAATCACTTAATGGTTTTGTCCCTTGCATGCTTGACAATGCCTTAAAGCCTTTTCAACCATTTTCAAAATTCTTTGACCAAGGCATTGAATACCGTAAATGAAATTTATTTCATCAATAAATTTCCAACCACCATCACCTTTATATAAACCACCAACATAAACTCAACAAATCACACCTCTCCTAAGCATAATTCTCCTCTCTCTTGCTATATACTTACCACATTACACAAGAAGTGTAAAATTCATCATGGCATAGATGAGGGAATACGAAATAGTGTTCAGAAACGGCGGGCCAAGTGAATTACTAGAAGATACGTACACATCTCTAAGCGCAAGAAAGATCGAATCAACAAGGTACGCCGATGAACCCTGTTTATTTTCCTTAGGAATTTTAGACAGTGTTAACTATATGCTAGACACTTTAAATTTTAATTATTTTCTATCTCTTAAGGACTCTGTCTATGCTCAATTAACACTAGAAGTCCTAAGCTCGTTAATTTTTAGTCACACACCCAACACAAACTTCTCCAGTGAGACTGTCCAGTTTTGTTTATTCAACATCGAATATGCCCTTACATTTTACCAACTAGCGGGTCTACTACATTTCCCCCACGGGGATGGCGTAGTAAGTGAGGTCCCAGATACTGAGGGTTGAAAGCGCACCTTCCAACCATTTTGGAGGGCAATAATCGGTACAGTAACCCATAGTTTAAGGGAAACAGAGCCACTTTAATTCACAACTCGGCTATTCGATATTTCCGCCAAATATTGGCGTCCACCATTTTTGGCCGAGCAAATTCTAACAAGGTGAACGAAAAAGAACTCTTTTATTTGTTCGCCATATTTTTGCCACAAAAGGTGAATACCGTTCCTTTTATGTTATCTCACATGCAGGCCATTGTCAATGCGAATCGAGGGACGATTATTTTTGGAGGTTTAATAACCTCCATAGCCAGAGTCGTAGGACTCGAAGAAAAATTCTCCAGACTAACCCCGCTCCCGCATCATGCCATTGACATAGACATGGCACGGAGCATGAAATTAATAAAACGAAGGCCAGACGGAAAATTCAATTTAATAATTACAAATAATGTCCTACAAGATTTCATCCTCCCAAATCCAAATCGCACAGATGTGCGTAACCCGAATAATTATTGTTATACTAATGATCGGGTGCCTAACCAAGTCCCCGCGCATATTCCTGAGAATGTAGCTGCTGGCGAGGACACCGATGAGGATCACATTCCGGAGCAAACTGCTTCCGCTACTGACCCACACACCACACACATGTCATTTGAAAATGTTGCAGGTATATCCTCCAGTCAAAGACCTAGAAGAAAAAATGTGGCACCAGCCACTCTTGATGAGATCTATGCTGAACTGCTACGGCATAGCGAATTAGACGCTCAACGCGACCTACAAATCCAGAACACGGAAGCTCAGCAAACTGAAATGTAGTAAATCATTCGCCAAATACAGCATGATCAGCATGACTATGCTTTCAGAACCGAACAAAACATGTATGGCTTGATCGATGAAATGGTAACATTGATAATGCGTGTGGAAGATCTCCAAGACTACATGCCACCTCACCAGCCAAGAAACTGTTAGTTGAGTAGCGCCTAAGAGGGGGGTGAATTAGGATCTTTGAACACTTTTTCCGGTTTATGAAAAAAGTTATTCTTTCTTTTCTGGTTATGTTAAGCGATGAATGATAAAGTGCGGAAAGGTAAAGAACACGAAGAAATATCTTGGTTCCCCTCACAAATCGAGAGTACTCCAGTCCCCTTTCAACATGAAAGAGATTTCACTATCTGTTATGGCTAGTACACGACAGACGCAATCACCAAGAACAACCTCTTGTGATTTACCAAGTTGATATGAGAACAATCCTCTCAAACTCAACTCTCTTGCTTCCAACAACCCTGGACAACAAGCTGTTTACAAAACACACAATCTTATTTTTCAACAACTCTAAAAAATAAGATATGGATTACAACAATGGATTGAATGTAAAGTTTGTAGTATAATGATCACTCAAAGTGATATATCAATTTGCTTGATCTTCTCTTCCAACGAAAATAATTCACAACCCAAAGATATTAGATTGTTCAAGAATTTTCTGTTTTGAATGATATGAAAATATGTAGAAAATATCTTAAATGAAGGTTTAAAACAATAAGTGTGAATTATGAAAATTCTAAGAGATTGATTGGAAGAGGTGAAATTTGAATTTGAAAGATCATGTATTTATATGCACATAACACCTCAAATGAAACATGGTAATGTTCTGAAAGAATCATGAACAATTGTCAAAGATGAATTGAAAATATTCCATGAAATGGTGCATGAAGAGGTGTATGAACAACCACTGATTTTTCAGAAATGCACAGTGGTAAATCAATTTACATAATGGGTAAATCGATTACCCTGTTGCAACGTTAAAAAAATTTCAAAATCTTTCAGTGGTAAATCGATTTCCCTAAGAGGTAAATTGATTTACCTAGTTAAAAAACTTAAAATTTCGCTTCTGGAAAAGTAATGCTCCAGTGGTAAATCGATTTCCCTAAGTGGTAAATCGATTTACCTAAGTGAAAAAATTATTCTTTGCTTTTAAAAAATATGTAAGCTTGAGTGGTAAATCGATTTCCCTTATAGGTAAATCAATTTACCTAGTTTGAAAATGAAAAATATGTTTCTAAGACATTCCCCATGCACTATGAAAAGTTATGCAATAGCCATATGAATACTTGAGCATCTAAGACTTTAGTGAAGGTAATTATTTTCATTATACCTTCTTGAAGTGAAAAGCTTAACTTCTTGAATCAAGATGCTTTATCATTGAATAAAATCTTTGCCTTCTTGTTGCTTGGAGTTTTGTATTCATAAAAAAGATTCATCATAGAGAAGCTTGATTTCACATTCTCCCCCTTTTTGATGATGACAAATAATCCTCTTTGATGCGTGCGATTTTTGGAAACAAAAATTTCTCCCCCTGAGATGTATAACTCCCCCTAAATTTGAGAAGCTTATGATCATCTTGACTTGATCATCTTGAAGGAGATTTGTATCATTTGTACCTTAGGAAATTCACAAGCATACAAGCATAATTCATAACACCTTTCTCCCCCTTTGACATTATCAAAAAGAAGGAAAAGATGGGTGAAAGATAATCACATGACAAATATAAAATAGAGTATACAACATAACTTGTAAAAATACCCTCAAGAGGTTAGAAAGCACAAAAAGAGAAAAGTTTCAGGGGTAAATCGATTTACATCATGGGTAAATCGATTTACCTAGTTTAAAATATGCCAAACACGAAAAAAAACAATGCTACTGTTTTATGGGTAAATCGATTTACAGCATGGGTAAATCGATCTACTCAGTGCCAAATATGCCAAATACAAAAACTAGTGCTACTGTTTTATGGGTAAATCGATTTATATCATGGGTAAATCGATTTACTCGGTGCAAAAAAGCTAAAAAAACACATTTTTAACAAAGATTCATGCAAGAGACACCCATTGGATCATGTAAAAGAAAGGAGTAGAAGTAGAGATCCATGAAATAAATTGCAAATGTAAATAGATGAGTTGGAAATGTATGTGCACCTTTGATTATTGATATGTTTTTGACAAATTATATGTCACATTCATCTAGAATCCCAAGTTCCCTTCGAATTTTGTAAAATGGTTCTCACGCCAAAGGTTTTGTGAAGATGTCGGCAAGTTGACTATGAGTATCCACAAATGTGACTTCGACATCTCCTTGAAGCACGTGGTCATGAATAAAGTGATGCCGAGTGTCAATATGTTTGGTTCTTGAGTGCATGACCGGATTCTTTGTAATGTTTATCGCACTTGTGTTATCACAACGAAGAGGAATGCATCCAAGATCGAGTCCGTAGTCACGAAGTTGTTGCTTAAGCCAAAGTATTTGAGCGCAACAGCTACCTGCAACTATGTATTCTGCTTCGGCAGTGCTTAGAGCAACACATGCTTGTTTCTTGCAAGCCCACAAAACTAATGCATTTCCAAGGATGTGACATGTACCACTAGTACTTTTTTGATCAGTTTTATATCCTGCATAGTCAGCGTCAGAATAACCAACTAAATTGCAAATACTAACTTTAGGATACCATAGGCCGACATTTGTTGTTCCCTTGAGATATTTCTTGATTCTCTTAACAGCGGTGAGATGTGATTCTTTTGGATTGGCTTGAAAACGAGCACAAAGACACACACTGAACATAATATCAGGACGGCTTACCGTCAAATAAAGTAAGGAACCAATCATACCTCGATACTTTGTTATATCAATCGAAACACCTGATTCATCTTGATCAACATAAGATCCGGATCCCATCGAAGTAGACATTGCCTTGCAACTATCCATGTCGAATCTTTTTAAAAACTCTTTGTAGTACTTTGATTGGTTGATGAAGATGCCATCCTTCAGTTTCTTAATTTGAAGTCCAATAAAATAATTTATCTTACCCATCATGGACATCTCGAATTCTCCTTGCATCATTGATGAAAATTCTTCACACATTTGTTTGTTTGTTGAGCTGAATATGATGTCGTCAACATAGACTTGAACCAATAAAGTGTTATCTTTTATTTTCTTAATAAATAAGGTTTTGTCAATTTTACCTTTTTCAAATCCCTTTTCACAAAGAAAGTTGCTGAGACGATCATACCATGCTCTAGGTGCTAGCTTTAGGCCATAAAGAGCTTTCCTCAACTTGAAAACATGTGAAGGATTTTTGAAGTCTTCAAAGCCCGAGGGATGTTTGACATAGACTTCTTCATTGATGTAGACACTCAAGAATGTGCTCTTGACTTCCATTTGAAATAATTGAAAATTTAATGAACATGCATAAGCAAGTAATAAACAAATAGCTTCTAACCTTGTAACTGGAGCGAACGTTTCTTCAAAATCAATGCCTTCCTCTTGATTGTATCCTTGGGCCACCAATCTAGCTTTGTTTCGAACAATTATACCATTCTCATCAAGCTTGTTCTTAAACACCCATCTGGTACCTGTTAGATGCCCAAAAGTGCTTATTTGAGCTATCAAATGTGGGCATCTTTCACTCCTTTTTGTAGAAAAAGTGTTCGAAACCGCCATTGCTTTTGATGATTTGCAATACAATGTGAAATGATCTTGGTACCCTTAATTTGTGTGTTATTGTGCAGGAATTAGGCATGAAAGAGTAGAAAACAAAGACGCAAGAAAGTTGGCAAAGGAACCAAGAAAGGAAGCATTCATCAGCATGCTCCCTAGGCGAGTGATGCAGCGAAGTGCTCGCTAGGCGAGCACCTAGCGAGCTTCCAGCGAACATTCCCAGAATTTTACAGTAGCAAAATCAGCAAACTCGCTGTGGCGAAGGAAGTAGCGAACACTCCCAGACTTGGACAAAACCATAGCTAGCACTTACTCGCTAGGCGAGCCACTAGCGAGCTTCCAGCGAGCAATTCCAGTAGCAAAACCATCTAAACTCGCTGGAGCGAAGGAGGAAGCGTGGGCTTCGCCTAGCGAAGGATTCTTCGCCTAGCGAACACATGAAATTTGGACTTAGATATTTCTCTGGGCGCAGGTGCTTCTGGTGGCTTATTTTGGGGCTCGCTAGGCAAACCATTCTGCTCGCCTAGCGAGCATGACAGCTCAGGAACCAGTACTATAAGTAGCAGGAGCCACTTTTTGGAAAGGACACAACTTTAGAACTTAGATATTTTTCAGCATTTCTTGGGATCATATTTTTGTAACCTAGAAACCCATTTTTCTCATATTTCTTCATCTCTTAACAATATTCCACAAAAAGAAGGTGGATTCCCATCCAATCTCGATTCTTCGACTCGGATGTTGATCAACCTTCAACCGAAACTTGTTGTACAAGCTACCAAGAAAATGAGTAGCTAAGTCCTTCATTTTGTCAATGTTAGATGTAGATGATCATAAGCTTTGTATGTATATGGGATGATCTTCATTTGTAAACTCTTTGATGATGAATATATGGTGAAAACTTTGTTTTATAGATAACTCTTTGTGTTGGTTTATGATCGAGAGATATTTTCCAACTCTTTACCTAGGTTTTCATCCAATCTTGTTTGTTAGCTAGAGATAGTAATGAATGATTTTGTTCACCATAAAGTTGAACCAAAAAGTTGTCATTTTGATAGATTGTGTGAGAGATCAACAATGGATCAAAATGGGAAAACCCACAATGTGTGTTAGAGATAAACACATTGGGAGGACTTTGTGAAATAGTTTATCATCTAGAAGGAGTTTATGAGTTTTATTGATCGAACATATGCATGCAAAGTGATCGTCGAACCCTAACTTTGACAATATTTCTCAAATCTTAAAACCAAAACTTTAACCGCAATTTCTTACTCTTTTATGCAAGCTACCGTTACCAAAAACCAAAACCCCTTATTACTACGAGTTAAGAACTTAACAACTGTCGAATGGCGGCGATATCTCACAATCCCTGTGAAGACGATTACAAAAACCCGACACTCTGAACACTAACCAACAAAATGGCGCCGTTGCCGGGGATTGTGAATTGATATTGCGAGCATCGCAATAGTTGCTTAATTTTTAACTTTTGAATTTTTGACTTGTGCTTGTTAATTTGTTTGGTTTCGTGTGCAGCTTTCGTTTTATGCGAGGGCAGGTTCCTGAGGACCAACTTCTTTTTGATCCCGAGATCGAAAGAACCGCAAGGAGACTGAATAGCATAACGAGACGAAGGAGGCAACAAGCTAGACAACGACAAGAACAAGGAGAAAGTTCTTCTACAACACATCCACCACCTTTCATACCTATCATGGATCCACCACCACAATCACCGCCCATTTCCACACCATGTGTCAACAGTCCAAGGAATACAGCTCAATTTGCCAACCACACGGGAAGGCAAGCCGAGATGAAAACGGGAACTCTTAACTTACTATACGGAAGTCCATTCACCGCAATGGACCATGAAGACCCCTTTGCTTTTCTCACCAAATTTTACAAGATAGCATTGGCAGCCGGAGTTGATCAAGCTCAAGAGCTACCATTGTTCAAAAGATCATTTCCTCATGCTTTGCTCGGCAAAGCCAAAGATTGGTACTTGGATCAAACACCTGCAGTCATGACGGATTGGAACGTGTTGGAAGAGAAGTTCATTGAACGATTTTTCTCCCATAACCGGTTCATGGAATCCAAAACGGCTATCTCCGTGTTTTCGCAAGGAACCAACGAATCATTGAATGAGGCATGGGAAAGATTTAAATCCATGTTTCGAAAGTGCAAAGGGCATGGTTTTGACGAATTGACGCAAATCTACATTTTCAAGAATGGCCTTCAACCTAATTGCAAGACTTTGTTGGATGCTACCTCAGGTGGTTCTTTGTTGTCTAAAAGCGCCGAAGAAGCTACTGATATCATTAACCGAATGGCTCTAAATGACCTCCAAAGTCAAAGTAGAGGCAAATCTTTGAAGAAATCGGGAGTGCTTGAACTTGGAACGAATGATGCTATTCTTGCCCAAAATAAACTCATTTCACAACAAGTTGAACTCTTAATCAACAAATAAAAGAGTTGAGAGAACCTTCAAAAGCTAAACAAATAGCTTGTTGTGAGCTTTGCAAAGGTGATCATGACACCGGGTTTTGTCCACCTCCCGGGTTCGAAGAAGTGAATTACATGGCGAACCAACGAGACTACCAACCGAGGCAACAACAACAACAACCGTATCAACAACATCCTCAAAATCAACAACAACACTTTCAAGGAAATCAAGGGTTCCAACCAAGGGGTAACTATCACCATAGCCAAGGTTATGGGGGTGGTACTTCTAGCCGTCAAAACCCTCCCCAAAATCCTTAGCAACCTCAACAACCGTCGGTTGTGACTTCAAAGTTAGAAGAGACATTGACACAATTTATGCAAATGTCGATGGCTAATCAAAAGAGCAGCGATGCGGAAATCAAGAATCTCGAAACTCAAGTCGGTCAACTTGCTAAACAACTAGCGGAACAACAACCCGGACCATCTTTTTCGGCGAACACGCAAACGAATCCAAAAGAGCATTGTAAAGCGATAACGACGAGAAGTGGAAGGGAGTTGATTAGTGAGAGTGAAAAAGAGACTAGAGTGAAAAAAGAGTGGATGAAAAAAAAGATGAGGAGAAAATAATAGAGGATAGTATTGATGGTGAAGTTGGGGAGTGGAGTGAGGAAGAAGTTGAAAAGGACGAAAAAAATGGTGAAGTAGAAAATAAAGGAAGTGTGGAAGTCGAAAAAAATAAGAGTGATGAAGTGATGGTGGAGGGAGTGAAAAAGAAAAGAGAGAGGAATTCTAGAGTTGCTAAAGGAAAGGAGGTAGTGAGCGCTACTCCAATCCAAAACCTTCCGTATCCACATGCTCCATCTAAGAGGGAGAATGAACGGCATTACGCCCGGTTCATGGATATATTCAAACAACTGAAAGTGAACATTCTGTTTGCCGAAGCATTGGAGAAAATGCCTAAGTATGCAAAATTCATGAAAGTCATACTTACTAAAAAGCGGAGGTACATGGAACCCGAGACAATCTTGCTTGATGCACGATGTAGTGCCATCATTCAAAAAACTCTCCCAAGGAAGGAATCCGATCCGGGCCGAGTCGCTTTACCGGTAACTATTGGAGACACCTACACGGGTAATGGCTTGATTGACTTAGGATCTAGCATCAATTTAATTCCCCTATCCATTGTTAAAAGATTGGGAAACGTTGAGATCAAATCTACAAAGATGACTTTACAACTAGCTGATAAGTCTACCACTTCACCATATGGAGTTGCTCAAGACATGTTAGTGAAGGTTGACAAATTCTTCTTCCCGGTTGATTTCATTGTGATTGATATGGAAGAGGATGATGATGCTCTGCTTATTCTTGGCCGACCATTCATGAAAACCGCACGCATGATGATTGACGTTGACAACGGTTTGATGAAAGTAAGGGTCCAAAATGAAGAGGTAGCCTTCCATCTTTTTGAAGCCAAAAAGCATCCTAATGAGAAGCATGATTCTTTCTGAATCGATGCCACCAAGGAGAAACTAGTGGAGGTCGCAAACCAGGTTCATGTTTCTAATCCTTCAGAAAGATCTCTTATCGGAGTCTACAAAGTTTCGACCAAAAATAAAGGAAAAGAGGTGGAAGCATTGTTGCATGAATTAGAGGCTTGTGGATAACTTGTTTATCATGAAGAGACAAGCAAAGGCGTGGATATGACAAAGAGAGTAGAGGAGCCAAAACTAGAGCCACATTTGAAGTATGTGTTCCTTGGTGATAACTGTACTAAACCGGTGATCATTAGCAATACTTTGTCCATAAAAGAGGAGAATCAATTGATACGAGTGCTGAAAAAGAAGGAAGTTGTCAAGCTAGTAGAGGCCGAGATGAATTGTTCTATCTCCGATGGTGAATGGGTGAGTGTTGTGCAAATAGTTCCGAAAAAGGGTGGTATCAGGTTTTATCGAAGGTTCATCAAGAACCTCTTGAAGACAACAAAGCCCTTGAGGAAGTTGCTCAACAAAGGCGGATCGTGAAGACCGTCGAACCGTCGAGCTTATCCGACATTAAACAAGCGCTTGTTGGGAGGCACCCCAACATTGTAAGTATTTACAGCTTTCTGTTGTGTGGAATTGGTATTCAAATTGTTGGAAACTTGCTGAGAGGTGTTTTGCATGCTGTTTTGAAAAAACAAAATACTGTCATGCTCGCTAGCTGCTCGCTTAGCGAAGCAGTAGCGAGCTGATTCGCTAGCTGCTCACTAGGCGAAGGCAGTGGCGAGCGTAGCATGAAAGAACTTTAATTTTGTTTCACAGGGCCACTCATTTGGTCAAAAACCTGTTATTTTGTTTTAAGTCTGAATATAAGGATCAGACTTACTCTCACTTGCACAAAATCACCTCTATCAATTCCATGTAAGCCCAAGAACTTCAGGAGTAGTGCAGCTGCTGATGATACCGGGGCTTCTGATGGTCCTGGTGCTTTTGCTCAAGGATTTGATCCTTTCCAGCAGGCTGTCTACAACTATAATTGGGATTGGATGGCGGCGACTCAGCGCGCCATGATTGATATTCACGATTCTATGCAGTTGTTACAGTTGCAGGTACGTGACCCTTCCGGAGAGCATCCGATGATGACGCGTGAGCAGTTCTTGCAGCACGCTAGCTGGCCTGTGGACATGCCTGTTTTCGAAGAGGGGGCGGGTGCAGGTGCTTCTGGTGTTGATACTTCTGGTGGTGCTGATGACGATGATGATGATAGTGATGATGGTTCCGGTTCTGAGGTCGGTAGTGATGAGAATTCTGAGTCCTATGAGGGCTAAGTTTGTTTTATTTTTCATGTTATGTTTTATTTTATTGTATTTTCAGATATGTAGTATTTTGGTTTTGGTTATGTACTTTTTGGGTGTTTTGTCCCCCACGCACATTTTAAAATTTTGAAGTAATAGTTTTTTTTATGTTTTAAATTATTGTGTTTGGTTTAATTTCTTTTGTTTAATAAATTTTTGGTTGTTGAGTGTCAAACCTTCTAGATTGGTTGCTCCTCAAAGAAGTATCCAATGAAGGTGCATCCGAGCTTGGATGGCAATGATAAAAATAAACAAGCGAATAATGCTAAGGTACATGGTTACCTCCGGTTAGAATTTTAGAATGCATTAAGAACTTTACTCTTTTTGTAATTGAATATTGTTCTTTTTGCAACATAATTGAATGAATGATTCATCTAGGACTTAAAACCACAAACTGTGAGGAAACCTCCATGGTACACTAAAATGATGGATTCTAATAAACTTTGTTGATTCATTTGATTCATGCTTTGTCTTTTATTATTGTGAATTTGTGGAAGCAATTAGAAATGGTCAAGGCGCTTGTTTTCTTTCGAGCACAACCAGTTCCAAATACAACTTACCCGTGAGCAGAGAGAGTATTCGTTAACCCCTTTGAGCTTAAACAGTTGAATCTCAGCTTGAAATAAGGCGAGATGTCAAAATCTTTTTTCTTGAAACACGGAAATTTTGTATAAATGTTCTTTTGCCGTAAAAAGTCAAGAGCATTCACTTAGGGTGAGTAAAAGATAAGTTAGGGAGAACGAAAAAGAGAATCGGTAAGTGCCACAACTCTTGAAAAACCGAGCAAGCATTGAAAAAAAAATTAGAAAAGAGAAACATTGTTTTGTGAATACGATGTGAAAAGAAAGAAAAAAAATAGAGAAAATGAAAATGAATGCTTGCTTGGAAGAAAAATAATGAAAAACAAATTTGAGTTGTGAAATAAGAGTTGTGAAGGTTTCAAATGAGAAACAAATGGAACAAAGTTGAGATGTGTGAATAGCTTGTACAGTGAATGTCTCTTTTGCATCGGCAAGTTCGTTTTCAATGGCCTTAGATATGACCCTTGTTTGTAAACCTAACCAAGCTACAACCGGAAAAGACCTTAGTGATCTTCGTGCTTCCGCATTTCCATTTATAATTGTTAGACATTGTATGAATTGAATTGATTTCTGCATTGTTTGTTGGAGAGTGAAATTGTCCCCGCGGTTTCAAACGCGTAATTTCTTCAATCCTTATTCGAAGAGGAGAGATAGGGTGATTCATTCAGGATAACATTGTTGTGGATTGTTACATGTTTTGCATTGCTACAAAGTTTTAGTTCTTGTGTATTACGTTATTCTAACCATTGGGAACTTGTGTCTGGTTGATTCTCTTGTGTTTGAGCCATTTTATCCGATTTCGGAGAAACCTTTTTCTTTAAGCAAATCCTCTTGTCCTTCAAGAGGCATACTTTGCTTGAGGGCAAGCAAGAATCTAGTTGGGGAGAGTTGTTAGATGCCCAAAAGTGCTTATTTGAGCTATCAAATGTGGGCATCTTTCACTCCTTTTTGTAGAAAAAGTGTTCGAAACCGCCCTTGCTTTTGATGATTTGCAATACAATGTGAAATGATCTTGGTACCCTTTGATAACACGAAATTATATCACATTTTAAGACTTAATTCAATTAGATTATATTATCATTTACTTTAGTTTATCTCATTTTATCAGATATTATGCAGTATTTCCTTGCTATTTATGTCAGGTATCCATTTTGAAGCAAAAGTGAAAAAGGGAAGAAAAGGAGGTGTAGAAAGGAGTAAAAAGGAAACAAATATCAAAGACCAAGCCCAGCCCAAAGAAAGCGCACGTTGTGCCTGTGACGGGCGTCACAAGGGTTGTGACGAGCGTCACACTAAAAGCACCCCTGTGACGAGCGTCACACCATTCCACTAGCTTTTTGGCGCAAGTCACGCCCTCAGAAGAATTGAAGAGACGTTGAGAGAGTTCGTGTCCTATGCCCACGCCGTGTATTTAGCCATGCTGAAGACTCGTGGGAAACAAAAAGCAGTTAGAAGCACTACTATAAATAGCTACATTAGAAACCTAAAAGGGGTCCGCTTCCTCTCCCCTCTTTTGCCGTCTACTCTGCCGAAGCTTTTCAAACCTTCTGTTTTAGCTTTTGCTTATTTTTCTTTTCCAGCATTGTTTATTTTATTTATTTCTTTTGCAAGCTTTACATTCTTTTTCCCTTGCAAATTTACCTTTCCCGTTTTAGCTTTTAGATATTTTTCGCATAATAGTTTCTACACCGGAAACTATTGTGCAACTTTATACCAGATTTAACCTTACGTTATATTCCAGTTTTATTTCCTTGATTTAATTTACTGTTTAATTGAAGAATCCAAGAACAAATCCTACCGGCTTGTGGTGGAGTGTTCAAGACTATTGTATTACGCATTCAGGTTCTTTAATCATTATTTAATATTTTGTTTTATTATTTATCTATATTATCTGCCTGGAATGAGTCTGTTTATGCATGATATAAATTCTTATTTATCTAGCATGTCTGGCTAATTTGCCTAGGTATCGGTATGTAAAGTAAGCAGAATAAGGGATCAAGACTGAGTCGGTCTATCTAAACTTAAAATCAAAATCAATCTTTTTACGGTCTCAACTTACAGGTTTAATAACAAGATTTTTTACAAAAGGTAAAAGACATAAAGAAGTTAAAATCAATAGAGCGAGAGTTTGAGATTTTAACTGGACAGTGTAAGTTAGGCATTAATTCTAGATCAGGGCGAGAGCAAGTTTTAGAGTTAATTAAATTCTGACCTTTTCCAAAAAGTATTTTTAAAGATTGAATGTGAGGACGAGAGTTAAGCATTTGGATTTGATTATATAACCTAAGTCAACAGAGCGAGAGTTTGAGATAAGGGTGTTTAAAACGGTCAGTATTTTCTTAAAAGGAGTTTCTGCAACTTTATTGTTTTCAAAATATGGTTTTTGACTTAATTATAAGTGACAGCTACATTAATATAAAATCATGGTTTATTCAACAGAGCGAGAGTTTGAGATAAAACCTTTAACCAATAAAGTTAACCGAAACGATTCATTTTAAAACCAAGAGACCGACAAAGACTTGATTCCCTAGTTTTGACGAACTACATACCGATATCCGTTTCATTAATATTTAATCTAGATATTAGTTTAGCTCTTAGTTTTTCCCCAAACAATCAAACATTTTCACCTTAGATTTACGTAGTAACCTTAGATAACGGTATATCGATTCATAAGTCCCTGTGGGATCGATATCTTTTAAAACTACGCGATAGAACTGTGCACTTGCAGTTTGTATCCCATTCTCGACTCACCCAGTCGAGCGATCAAGTTTTTGGCGCCGTTGCCGGGGACTTTTATTCAATCGATATCGTAACTCTTCCGTTACGCTGTAGAGACTAAGGTTTCTTTTTCTTCTATTTTCTTTCTTTCGTTGATTTGTATGCCACGCACTCGCTCACAAGGCGAACCGCTCTATTTACGAATCAACGATATCGAACTATATCTCCGAGTCTTACGACGAATTCGGGAATATCGTGCTGCGAACAATCTCCCTCCTGTAGACCTTCCTGATTTCAAAAACATTTTTCCTTCGATACCCGAGATGGCAGAACCAGCTCGTGCTCTTAGAGATTACGCCGCTCCATCGCAAGATGAACCGCATTCAAGTATTGCTCCGCCCGCAATCGAAGCAAACAACTTTGAACTTAAACCTTCGCTGTTGCAGGCTGTGCAACAAAACCAATTCTCTGGAAATCTTACCGAAGATCCAAACCTTCATTTATCCGTATTTGTCCAATACGCTGATACTGTTAAAGCTAATGGTGTCACTTCAGAGGCAATTCGACTTCGTCTTTTTCCTTTCTCATTAAGAGATAGCGCTAGAAGATGGCTTCAATCACTTCCTTCCAACTCAGTCACCACATGGAACGAGTTGAAGAAAGTTTTTCTTGCCCGATATTTTCCGCCAAGCAAAACAGCTATGTTAAGAGCCCAGATAAACGGATTTAAACAGAAAGACAACGAGTCTCTTTTCGAAGCATGGGAAAGATACAAAGACATGATGAGACTTTGCCCACACCATGGTTTGGAAGACTGGTTAGTAATTCACACATTTTATAATGGTCTCTTATACAATACAAGGTTAACAATAGACGCCGCTGCAGGTGGTGCACTAATGAACAAACCCTATGCTGATGCTTACCAGCTTATCGAGAGCATGGCCCAAAACCACTATCAGTGGGGAACCGAACGAACAACGGTGGAAAAACCTCAACCGAAAACTGGCATGTACGAGATAAGTAACCTTGATCACGTCAATGCAAAAGTGGATGCTTTGGTCCAGAAAATTGAAAGTTTAAATGTATCACCTCCAGCCGCCGTGGTTGCTATAACTCAGAATTGCGAGGTCTGTGGAATCCAAGGCCACACTCCTGCGGAATGTCAACTCTTGACTGGAATCCAAGCAGAGCAAGTAAACTATGCTCAAGGAAGCCCCTATTTGAATACCTATAACCCAAATTGGAAGAACCATCCAAACTTTTCATATAAGAGTAATAATGCTTTATACGCACCTGGACAGTCTCCAAATCAAGCCCCATCTATACCTCCGGGATATCAGAAACAGAATCCTAACAATAATACCCCTAGAAAATCCAACTTGGAAATCATGATGGAAAACTTTATAGCTTCCCAACAACAAACCAATAAAGATTTCTTAAACCAGAACATACACACTGGCGAACAACTTAAACAACTAGCAAGCAAAGTAGATGCCTTGGCTACCCATAACAAAATGCTAGAAACACAAATATCTCAAGTAGCTCAACAACAAGCACCTACTGCTGCCCCAACTGGTACATTCCCTGGACAGCCCCAACCCAATCCGAGAAGCCAAGCTCATGCAATTATATTAAGAAGTGGAACGGAAGTGGAAGGACCGTCTGACCCAAGGATAGAAAACCAAAACCCTAAGAAATCTACTGAGGAAAGTGAACCTAAGGAAAAGGAAGAGAGTAATAAGGAAACCCTAGAAAAGAAGGAACCTTATGTACCTCCACCACCTTACAAACCACCTATACCTTACCCTCAAAGGCTTGTTAAAACCAAAGATGTAGGCCAATTTAGAAAATTTGTTGATCTCCTTAAGCAATTAAACGTTACAATTCCGTTTACCGAAGCTATTACGCAGATGCCCTCATATGCTAAATTCTTAAAAGAAATCCTTTCTAATAAGAGGAAACTTGAGGATAGCGAAACCGTTACACTCCCTGCCGAATGTAGCGCTATAATCCAAAACATGCCCCCTAAACTCAAGGATCCGGGTAGTTTCTCTATACCCTGTCACATAGGAAAATTTGTCATCGACAAAGCCTTATGCGATTTAGGAGCCGGAATTAGCGTTATGCCTTTATCCATATGTAAGAAACTGGAAATGGGAGAATTAAGACCGACCAAAATGTCTGTGCAATTAGCAGATCGTTCCATCAAATATCCTGTAGGAATCCTTGAAAACGTTCCCGTACGCATAGGTCAGTTTTACATTCCCACTGACTTCACAATTATGGACATTAGAGAAGATGATACTACACCTATTATACTAGGAAGACCATTCTTAGCAACTGCCGGTGCCATCATAGACGTAAAACGAGGACGACTCACCTTCGAAGTAGGTGAAGAGAAAATTGAATTCATTCTTTCCCAATTCTTGAAAGCACCTGCAATAGAAGATACATGTTACTTCATGGATATCATCGATGAATGCATAAAAGAAGCAAAGTCAGGAGAAGACAAATCATCAGACTATCTTTTAGAGGACAAATCTAACCAATGTTTAGCAATAACACCGGACCCTACGCAGTGTCTTAACAAACCAACCCCTGATTTGAAAACACTTCCCAAAAATCTGAGATATGAATTCCTGGACTTAGAACTTGAACGACCTGTGATAGTTAATGCCGATCTAGGAAGACTCGAAACAGAAAAACTCCTACATATCTTAAGAAAATACCCAACCGCACTAGGATACCACATAACCGATCTTAAAGGAATAAGCCCTTCTATTTGTATGCACCGCATCATGTTAGAAGAAGACTGTAAAACCTCTAGGGAACACCAGAGAAGACTAAATCCGATCCTAAGTGAGGTAGTAAAGAAAGAAATAACCAAGTTATTGGAAGCAGGTATTATATATCCTATATCTGATAGCAAATGGGTTAGTCCTGTACACGTTGTACCAAAGAAAGGAGGCATAACCGTTATTGAAAACGAAAAAGGAGAAACTATAACTAAACGAATCGAATCGGGATGGAGAATGTGCATTGATTATAGGAAACTAAACAAAGCAACCCGAAAAGATCATTTCCCTTTACCATTCATTGACCAAATGTTAGAACGATTAGCTAAACATTCACATTTCTGTTATTTAGACGGTTATTCAGGCTTCTTTCAAATACCAATTCACCCTGATGACCAAGAAAAGACAACATTCACATGCCCTTTTGGTACCTTCGCTTATAGACGAATGCCGTTTGGTCTGTGTAATGCCCCTGCAACTTTTCAAAGATGCATGATGGCGATTTTCGCCGACTTTCTCGAAAACATCATGGAAGTATTTATGGATGACTTTTCTGTATACGGACAAAGTTTCGAAGAATGCCTTGAAAACCTGGAAAGAGTTCTTGAGCGATGTGTAAAAGTAAACTTAGTACTTAATTGGGAAAAGTGCCACTTTATGGTACAAGAAGGAATTGTTTTAGGACACATCATCTCGAACAGAGGAATTGAAGTAGACAAAGCCAAAATAGAGGTAATCGAAAATCTTCAACCCCCAAGAACCGTGAGAGAAGTACGAAGCTTTTTAGGATACGCCGGTTTTTACCGACGATTCATCAAAGACTTCTCTAAGATAACTAAACCCTTAACCGGACTGTTGATGAAAGATGCTGAATTCATATTCGACGATAACTGTTTAAAAGCATTTCAAACTCTTAAACAAGCATTGATCTCCGCACCCATTATGCAGACACCAGACTGGAATGAACCATTCGAAATAATGTGCGATGCCAGTGATTATGCTGTAGGTGCTGTTCTAGGACAAAGAAAGGATAAAAAGCTTCACGTTATATATTACGCTAGCAGAACCCTGGATGAAGCACAGATGAATTATGCCACAACCGAGAAAGAACTCCTAGCAGTGGTATTTGCGCTAGATAAATTTCGTTCTTACTTGGTAGGAGCCAAAATAATAGTTTACACCGATCACGCTGCTATCAGGTACCTTTTAACAAAAAAAGATGCTAAACCTAGACTCCTAAGATGGATCTTGTTACTACAAGAATTCGACTTAGAAATCAAGGACAAGAAAGGAACTGAAAACGTAGTAGCAGACCACCTCTCTAGACTTGAGAACCTTGAACCGGAAAGAACATCCATTAATGATGATTTCTCGTATGACAAACTCATAGCTACTTTGGAAGAGAACAACTCCGACATGCAAGTAGAAACCACCTTAGCTATATCTGTCACACCATGGTACGCTGATCTAGTCAATTATTTAGCTGCCGGAATAGTTCCACCTACTTTATCTTACCAGCAGAAGAAACGATTCTTCCACGACATAAAACACTATTACTGGGATGATCCCTTACTTTTCAAAAGAGGCCCCGATGGTATTTTCCGTCGATGTATACCCGAAGAAGAGGTAGAAAATATAATCCAACACTGTCACTCCGCTCCTTATGGTGGACACACAAGTACATCCAAGACCTGCTCTAAAATCCTACAAGCTGGCTTTTATTGGCCAACTATTTGGAAGGACGTGCATACGGCTATTAAGGAGTGTGACAGATGTCAACGCACGGGAAACATATCTAGACGTGACGAGATGCCACAAAAAGGTATTTTGGAAGTAGAGATTTTTGACGTGTGGGGGATAGACTTCATGGGACCTTTCCCATCCTCTTTCGGTAACAAATACATACTTGTGGCAGTTGACTACGTATCAAAGTGGATCGAAGCTATAGCTCCTCCAACAAATGACACCTGAGTAGTAACTAGACTCTTTAAAAATATAATATTTCCGAGATTTGGCATCCCAAGAATAGTAGTCAGTGATGGTGGATCGCACTTTATATCCAAGGTACTCGAAAAACTACTACTTAAATATGGAGTGAGACATAGGATAGCAACACCTTACCACCCTCAAACCAGTGGACAAGTGGAAGTGTCTAACAGAGAAATCAAGCAAATACTAGAAAAAACGGTCGCCACTTCAAGGAAAGATTGGTCATTGAAATTACCAGAAGCTTTGTGGGCATACCGAACTGCTTATAAAACCCCCATAGGGACGACCCCATTTAAGCTCATTTATGGAAAATCCTGTCACCTCCCGGTAGAATTAGAACATAAAGCCTATTGGGCTATTAGAAATTTAAATTTGAATTATAAAGCCGCCGGTGAAAAGAGAATCCTTGACATAAACGAATTAGAGGAACTCAGAAGAGACGCCTATGAAAATGCCAAAATCTATAAAGAAAGAACAAAACAATGGCATGACAAGCGTATATCAAGGAAAATCTTCAAGCAAGGCGACGCAGTACTTTTATTTAACTCTAGACTAAAGTTATTCCCGGGAAAACTACGATCCAGATGGTCAGGACCTTTTCATATCACTAAAATCTTTCCCAGTGGAGCGGTAGAAATAAAAGGACAATCTACAGAACCGTTCACCGTAAACGGGCAACGTCTGAAACATTATCACTATGCGGAAACCAACGAGGATTCGCAAATTCTACACTTAGACGAAACGCCCCCAGGACCCATCAATTATATTTAACAGTTTCTTTGTCGAGCTTGCGACGTGTAAACAAAGCGCTTGGTGGGAGACAACCCACTAATTAGTTTGCTATTTTCTTATTCTATTATTATCATTTCACTATTTTCTTTCTTAATTATTCTTTTAATTTTTTGTTTAGTATTCATTCTTTATTTATTCAAAAATATAAAAAAATATAATAATAATAATTTTTCTTTCTTTCGGCATTTGGCCAAATCCTGACTTAAACTCATGTCTTCTTTTTCTCTAGCTAGCACTAACCAGATGGGACATATTGATCGTATGGGTATCAAGTTCAGAGGAATGGCTCAGAAACAAAAGTTTGAAGAACTAGCCACTAGGGAGATGCTACCTAGTCTTTATGCTGATGATTGGGCGATGACTGCCCTTGGATTGAGACAGAGTGTCCTGTATCTGCTGAATCAGATAGGATGGGAGACATCCCCTATCCTAAGACATTTCACCACCTACCGGAGGCTCACACTAGAATTCCTTAGTTCATTAATCTATCTACCTAGCCGTGGAAAAGGAATTAGCAGAGGTTTTATTCAGTTCAGAATGTTCAACATGGAGTACCAATTTAATATTAGAGACTTTACCAACCTTTTGGGTTTTCCTACCTCCCTTGATACATTCACTGTAAGCCAGGAAGAACTTTTTGAATATAGAGAACTTGAACACTTTTGGGGTAAGCTGACTGGAAATGATGAGCCCGAAGAACATGAGTTTCTCTCTGGAAACATACATAACCCGGCTTTTCGCTATTTCCATAAGATCCTGACCCACACTTTATTTGGGAAGAAGCCAAATAGTACTTCAGTTTCACGTGATGAACTCTTCATCATATTTTGTGCTTCCCAGAACCGTCCAGTAAACGACGCTACTTTTATGTTAGCTAATTTGGACCACCTTATCCAGGATGAGCGAGCACCCATTAGAATAGGCGGTTTGATAACCATGATAGGTAATGCTATTGGATTGCGTCAGCCTATGCTTGACCTGAACCCTTTTTGTGGCATTACTACTATGAGTATACCCTTCCTCTTCAACACTATGTTCATAGCGAACTTAGGGTCTGATGAGTTTGAGCTTATGATTGATAACCAGGTTCTTTGCTTATTCACCATGCCCGATCCTAGGACTAGCGTTCATAACAGCAGTAACTGGCTTTACAACCTGAACGAAACCCCTACTCCTGCTAGATCCACTGAATCCATCCAGGACTATGAGATTTGTGATGACTATGAGCACTATGTTGACCATATCTCTCATGCTGAATCTGACCCTCAGACACCTTCCGGCTACTATGATATTGATCCTCCTCCTCAGCCTGTCCTGACCGAAGAATCAGCCATGCCTGATCTCCGACATCATATGCCAGGAACAGATATTAAAACCGTCATTGAAGCCTTGATGTCAGAGCATCACGCCCTCAGGGAAGATTTCCACAACTTGAGGCATGAAGTCCTAGAATACATGAGCAGCACGGCAAGTCAGTTACGTATGTTGCGGCATCGTGTTAACTCTTTTGCTCCTCCGGCCAGAGATCCGAAGATAGATGGGATTTAGTTATTTCTTTCTAAGTTATTTAGTTTTAGGCTAGATTTTTCATTAATGTTATTTGAATTCATGTTCGCATTTATTTTCCTTTCATTTCATTGTTTTCCCTTCCTGTATTACATTGTGTTAATTTTATTAAAGCTTTTATTTAATTTATGCAATGGCTATGTTCTCTACTGTTCTACTGTTACTCAGAATGAATTATTATTATTATGTGAAATAGAATAGCATGCAACACAAATTAATTAGCTAAATTAAATAGAACAATCTAAAAACCAAATAAAACAAAATAATCAAAATAAATTCATCTCCAGATTAATTATGTGAAGCGCTGCTGAATGCCCTGCCAAAAAGAACTGTGTGACGAGCGTCACACACTCCATGACGAACGGCACGCATAACTCCTGTTACGAACGTCACACCCTTGTGACGAGCGTAACGCCCCTCAGACATGTGAACGTTAGGGAGCCGTTGGAGACGAACGTTACACCCCTTACCTTTTTACATTCCCCATTCACTTTTCATTTAACCACACTTAATTACTCTTCAACCACTTTTTCTTTCTATCTTCCAATCCTTCTCCTATAAATACCTACCAAAACCTCCTTCATTCACCACAAACAATTCTCTCATATCAAATATACAATTCTTTTCCACTCCAAATCACTCCTTCAAAATTCATCACAATGGCGGGAAATCAAAATTTCAGAAATATCATCTTCCGATCCGGAGATGACAACTATCAGCAAGAGCAATTCGAGCGCTTCTAGCAGCGAGGCGTCGTTTCCACCAGGTACCCCGATTTACCTTGCTTGCAACAATTAGGCTTACTCCAAGGTATCGAGTGGATGCTCCGTAAAGCCGATTTAACCTTCCTTTGCACTCATAACCAACCCACCTACCCTTCCCTAACCTTAGAATTCCTAAGTTCTTACGACTACACCACTCCCGCCGGTGAGGATGAATTTCTGACCGGTACCGCAACCTTCCGTATGTTGAACACCGAGTACTCCTTAACCCAACGCCAATTAAGTACCATGCTACATTTTCCCACAGAAGGTCTGCTTCATGCCAGAATCCCTCCAACCTCAAACTGGAACACAGTTGGCGTTTTTGGCCTTTTTAAGAAAATTTCCGGTATCGAGACCTACAACTGGGAAGAACTCCTTCTCTCCCATATACATAACCCCACCATCCGTTATTTTCTCCGTATCCTGCAAAACACACTTTTTGGAAGACCAAACAACAGTAAGGTCAACTCAAAGGAGTTATTTTTCCTCCAGTGCGTTTTCGAACCGGATACTCAGGTAAACGCCGCCTCTTTTCTCTTTCATCATATCCGCACCTTATGTGCTAGAGGCCGGCAACCCTTTATAATTGGTGGATTAATAACATCCATAGCACTTGGCCTGAACCTAGGGGATAAACTCCAAACTTTAGAATCCCTACCTCCCCTGTCTATGGATATCAGCTATTGCCGCTCCAGCCGCCTGATTAAAAACAGAGTAGGCGGAGGATATTATCTTATGGTGAACAACCAGGCAGTCCCAAGGGTTGTTCTACCAAATACTGGCCTCACTGATGTCACAAACCCCGACCGCCACCTCTATGATCTAAACGCTCCTGAAACCACCGAGCCTTTACAAACAAACCCACAAACAGATGAGTTTGAAGAAATGGAACAAGGTGATCATCCGCCTACACAACAGTCAGTCCCGCTCAACCCTTCCGGCAATACAACTGGCCCATCCTCCCAACGTCGTCGACGAAGAAGGCCTGCAACCAACGACGACATTATGGATGCTATCGATGGTATGCAGGCACAGAATGCAGAGATGATGCAGATGATGCGTCAAATGCAACAGCAACAGGATGCTCGGAATGCCATAACCGACCAGCGGTTTACTGAGTTGTTTAGCAGGTTCGACAACTTAGACATACGTCAAAGATCACCAGGTCCAAGAACCAGAGGCGGAAGGCAGCCTTAGTTGTTATTTTCTTTACATTTCCATTTCGTATTTCTTTCCCTTAAAACATTGAGGACAATGTTTAGTTTAAGTATGGGGGGGGGGGGGAAACAATATTCTTCCTATTTCCATTTTTCAAGTATGTTACCTTCCCTTTCATTGTTATTTCCCTTTCTTATTATGAAAAAAAAAAAAAAAAAAAAATTATTTTAAGTTAAGTCCCTAGTGTGAAATATTTCTATTATCTATTCCCTCAATTTTCTTGAGCCATATCAAAAAACAAAAAAAAATTTTAACACACCCAATAAGTATAAAGGTCGCTTACTTTATAAAATTTGAGTGAAATCAAAACAAAATCATTACCATAACAACGCTCTGAGAACCTCAATATGTTAGATCAGGATAAGTACCTATTATACCGATTCCTTGAACTTTTAGTTCTATGGCAACCCCAAGTAGTTTATACAGAAGTCAGCACCATCTTAATAGCAAACTACGTGGAGAGCCGATGAATATAAGTGAATGATCCCCAAAGTAACCTAAGATATATAAATATATCAAGAAATGCACTAATTAAATTAGGTGATCCTTACCAGATCATTTAATCTAAAGGTTGCAGATCATGCAAAAGCACAATACGAAAGATCCATTATGAGTTGGTTCAGTAGGAATCTGGTACTGAACTTGGTAGGGCGGACTACGGTTCGATCCCCCGCAATTTGCAATGGACTGAATAATGAAGTTATCCGACTTATGTACCAGAACTTCTAGCTAAAAGCGGATCATAATCACTAACCGGTTACTCCACTACGTGCGCGAAAAGATAAAGGGCTTAATGTGATTTCGCTAGAATGAAAACGGGTAAAATAAGACTAAAGGAACCAGGATAGCTATCATAGGGTACTTGAACTGATTTGCATAAGGTAGGGTTATCTAAGTTGTAACGGTAGTTGTTGATGTCAAGATTAAACTCAAGTCCTCCTAAACAAAAATCCATTTGCAACCTAGTACGAATTGATGTGTGCTTTGAAATTTCATCTGGCTAAAACTTTTAACAAGTTCTATACTGAATTTTGCTTGAGGACAAGCAAAGATTTAAGTATGGGGGAGTTTGATAACACGAAATTATATCACATTTTAAGACTTAATTCAATTAGATTATATTATCATTTACTTTAGTTTATCTCATTTTATCAGATATTATGCAGTATTTCCTTGCTATTTATGTCAGGTATCCATTTTGAAGCAAAAGTGAAAAAGGGAAGAAAAGGAGGTGTAGAAAGGAGTAAAAAGGAAACAAATATCAAAGACCAAGCCCAGCCCAAAGAAAGCGCACGTTGTGCCTGTGACGGGCGTCACAAGGGTTGTGACGAGCGTCACACTAAAAGCACCCCTGTGACGAGCGTCACACATGGTGTGACGAGCGTCACACCATTCCACTAGCTTTTTGGCGCAAGTCACGCCCTCAGAAGAATTGAAGAGACGTTGAGAGAGTTCGTGTCCTATGCCCACGCCGTGTATTTAGCCATGCTGAAGACTCGTGGGAAACAAAAAGCAGTTAGAAGCACTACTATAAATAGCTACATTAGAAACCTAAAAGGGGTCCGCTTCCTCTCCCCTCTTTTGCCGTCTACTCTGCCGAAGCTTTTCAAACCTTCTGTTTTAGCTTTTGCTTATTTTTCTTTTCCAGCATTGTTTATTTTATTTATTTCTTTTGCAAGCTTTACATTCTTTTTCCCTTGCAAATTTACCTTTCCCGTTTTAGCTTTTAGATATTTTTCGCATAATAGTTTCTACACCGGAAACTATTGTGCAACTTTATACCAGATTTAACCTTACGTTATATTCCAGTTTTATTTCCTTGATTTAATTTACTGTTTAATTGAAGAATCCAAGAACAAATCCTACCGGCTTGTGGTGGAGTGTTCAAGACTATTGTATTACGCATTCAGGTTCTTTAATCATTATTTAATATTTTGTTTTATTATTTATCTATATTATCTGCCTGGAATGAGTCTGTTTATGCATGATATAAATTCTTATTTATCTAGCATGTCTGGCTAATTTGCCTAGGTATCGGTATGTAAAGTAAGCAGAATAAGGGATCAAGACTGAGTCGGTCTATCTAAACTTAAAATCAAAATCAATCTTTTTACGGTCTCAACTTACAGGTTTAATAACAAGATTTTTTACAAAAGGTAAAAGACATAAAGAAGTTAAAATCAATAGAGCGAGAGTTTGAGATTTTAACTGGACAGTGTAAGTTAGGCATTAATTCTAGATCAGGGCGAGAGCAAGTTTTAGAGTTAATTAAATTCTGACCTTTTCCAAAAAGTATTTTTAAAGATTGAATGTGAGGACGAGAGTTAAGCATTTGGATTTGATTATATAACCTAAGTCAACAGAGCGAGAGTTTGAGATAAGGGTGTTTAAAACGGTCAGTATTTTCTTAAAAGGAGTTTCTGCAACTTTATTGTTTTCAAAATATGGTTTTTGACTTAATTATAAGTGACAGCTACATTAATATAAAATCATGGTTTATTCAACAGAGCGAGAGTTTGAGATAAAACCTTTAACCAATAAAGTTAACCGAAACGATTCATTTTAAAACCAAGAGACCGACAAAGACTTGATTCCCTAGTTTTGACGAACTACATACCGATATCCGTTTCATTAATATTTAATCTAGATATTAGTTTAGCTCTTAGTTTTTCCCCAAACAATCAAACATTTTCACCTTAGATTTACGTAGTAACCTTAGATAACGGTATATCGATTCATAAGTCCCTGTGGGATCGATATCTTTTAAAACTACGCGATAGAACTGTGCACTTGCAGTTTGTATCCCATTCTCGACTCACCCAGTCGAGCGATCACCCTTAATTTGTGTGTTATTGTGCAGGAATTAGGCATGAAAGAGTAGAAAACAAAGACACAAGAAAGTTGGCAAAGGAACCAAGAAAGGAAGCATTCATCAGCATACTCGCTAGGAGAGTGATGCAGCGAAGTGCTCGCTAAGCGAGCACCCAGCGAGCTGCCAACGAACATTCCCAGAATTTTACAGTAGCAAAATCAGCAAACTCGCTGTGGCGAAGGAAGTAGCGAACACTCCCAGACTTGGACAAAACCATAGCTAGCACTTACTCGCTAGGCGAGCCACTAGCGAGCTTCCAGCGAGCAATTCCAGTAGCAAAACCATCTAAACTCGCTGGAGCGAAGGAGGAAGCGTGGGCTTCTCCTAGCGAAGGATTCTTCGCCTAGCGAACACATGAAATCTGGACTTAGATATTTCTCTGGGCGCAGGTGCTTTTGGTGGCTTATTTTGGGGCTCGCTAGGCGAACCATTCTGTTCGCCTAGCGAGCATGACAGCTCAGGAACCAGTACTATAAGTAGCAGGAGCTACTCTTTGGAAAGGACACAACTTTAGAACTTAGATATTTTTCAGCATTTCTTGGGATCATATTTTTGTAACCTAGAAACCCATTTTTCTCATATTTCTTCATCTCTTAACAATATTCCACAAAAAGAAGGTGGATTCCCATCCAATCTCGATTCTTCGACTCGGATGTTGATCAACCTTCAACCGAAACTTGTTGTACAAGCTACCATGAAAATGAGTAGCTAAGTCCTTCATTTTGTCAAGGTTAGATGTAGATGATCATAAGCTTTGTATGTATATGGGGTGATCTTCATTTGTAAACTCTTTGATGATGAATATATGGTGAAAACTTTGTTTTATTGATAACTCTTTGTGTTGGTTTATGATCGAGAGATGTTTTCCAACTCTTTACCTAGGTTTTCATCCAATCTTGTTTGTTAGCTAGAGATAGTAATGAATGATTTTGTTCACCATAAAGTTGAACCAAAAAGTTGTCATTTTGATAGATTGTGTGAGAGATCAACAATGGATCAAAATGGGAAAACCCACAATGTGTGTTAGAGATAAACACATTGGGAGGACTTTGTGAAATAGTTTATCATCTAAAGGAGTTTATGAGTTTTGTTGATCGAACATATGCATGCAAAGTGATCGTCGAACCCTAACTTTGACAATATTTCTCAAATCTTAAAACCAAAACTTTAACCGCAATTTCTTACTCTTTTATGCAAGCTACCGTTACCAAAAACCAAAACCCCTTGTTACTACGAGTTAAGAACTTAACAACTGTCGAACGGCGGCGATATCTCACAATCCCTATGGAGACGATAACAAAAACCCGACACTCTGAACACTAACCAACAGTACCTATGATGTGTTTATCACTTGGCCTAGGGACAAGTTCCCAAACTTGATTCCTTTTGAATTGGTTTAACTCTTCTTGCATAGCAATTATCCATTGGTCGTCACCTAAGGCTTCATCAACTTTGGAAGGTTCAATTTGTGAGACAAAATCCATATTTAAGCATGCATCTTTGAGATTTAATCTTGTTGCAACGCCTTGACTAATATCACCAATGACTTTATCAATTGGATGATCCCGATGAGTTCTCCATTCCTTAGGTAGATCATTATCATTTGTTTTTTTCTCATCTTGATGTTTTGGTTGATCACCATTATTTCCACTTGAAGTATCTATTAGAGGAACTTCTACAATATCATCATCATCATCACACAAAACAATATCCTCCTTGGAGGGGTTAGATTCATCGAAAGTAACATGCATAGATTCTTCAATTTTTAAAGTTCTTTTATTATATATATTCTAAAAGCTTTACTAGTAAGAGAGTATCCAAGAAATATACATTCGTCGGACTTCTCGTCGAACTTACCTAAATTGCCTTTGTCATTGTTGAGGACAAAGCATTTGCACCAAAAATTGTGAAAGTAAGATATGTTTGATTTCCTTCCTTTGAAGAGTTCATAAGGAGTCTTTTTCAGGATAGGTCTAATGATAATTCTATTACTTATATAGCATGTCGTGCTTACCGCATCCGCCCAAAAATACTTTGGAAGATTTGAGTCGTTTAGCATCGTTCGTGCAAGTTCCATAAGTGACCTATTATTTCTCTCCACCACTCCATTTTGTTGAGGAGTCCTTGGTGCCGAGAAATTATGAAAGATTCCATGTTCTTCGCAAAACTCTTCGAAGGAGGCATTTTGGAATTCTCCACCATGGTCGCTTCTTATGGAGGCAATAGTTAGTGATTTCTCATTTTGGATTTGCTTCGCATATTTCTTGAATGCCTTGAATGTATCATTTTTCTGCACTAAGAAGAAAGTCCAAGTTTATCTAGAGAAATCATCAACAATAACTAAAGCATATACATTACCTTCGAAGCTTCTTGTTCTTGATGGACCAAATAAGTCCATATGCAACAATTGTAGTGGCCTTGTAGTGGACACCATATTCTTTGATGTGAAAGTTGATTTGGTTTGTTTCCCTTTTTGACATGCATCACAAAGTCTATCTTTGAAGAATTTTATCTTAGGAAAACCAATGACAAGATCATGCTTTATAAGTTTATTCAAATGTTCCATATGAATATGTGCGAATCTTTTATGCCACAACCATGACTCATTATTGTTTACCATAAGACATTTTACCCTCAAAGATAAATCATCAAGGGAAATCATAAAAATATTATTAATTCTTGTACCTTTGAGTTTTACCTCATGCGAGACTTCATCTTCAATCAAGAATTCATCTTTGGTGAACTTGATTTTGAAGTCCTTATCGCAAAGTTGGCTAATGCTTAGAAGATTTGCTTTAGTCCTTCAACATAAAGAACATCTTCAATGGATGTGAAATGTGGTACTCCAACTTTGTTTGTGCCAAGAATTCTCCCTTTGTTGTTATCACCATATGTGACATAACCCTTGGCCTTCAATGCTAGATTTGAAAATTTGTTTATGTCTCCCGTCATATGCTTGGAACACCCACTATCAAGATACCAAAGATTTGATGTGGTTTTCAAGCATACCTACAAAACAAAGTTGTGTTTTGTTAGGTACCCAAATTGCTTTGGGTCCTTCATAATTAGTTTCTTTCTTTACCCATACGTAATGCCCACTTGCTACGCTAAAGTTTCTAACATAGCATGCATTAGGTGTATGGCCAATTATTCCACAATAAAAACAATTGGTTCAAAATTGATTCTATATATAGGAACATAAGATTTCTTTTTAGAAAATCTTTTTCTTTTAGGATAGTGATGAACATTTTTTGCCTTGTTCACTTTCTCTTTGGTTGGTTGGTCATTAGCCTTAACAAAGATAGTTTTGCTTGAACTTGGCTTGGAAAATTTTGAATAACCAAGTCCACTTTTGTCATTGGAATATCTTTGTTGGCTAAGGACACCTTGCAACCCAATTTGTCCTTTTTCATACCTTTCAAGAACTCTTTTTAATTGGACAATTTGGAAAGAAAGTGATTCACAATTTTTACATACAAAATTCTATTTTTCATTAATCATCTTTTGTTTTTCATCGTTGACATCTTTTTCAATTGTCACGATTTTTTCTTCTAAAGATAAAATTGTTTTCTTTTGAAATGATATAGTTTTATACAGAATTTTGCATTCTTCAAGAAGTTCATTTATAGCACCTTGTGCATCACTATCGAAAAGAGAAAACTCATTACTAACCTCATCTTCTTCACCGTCGGAATGGTGTGAGGCCATTAATGCTAGATTTGCACATTCGTCGCTTTCTGATTCAGATGAAGAACTTATATCATTATCTTCCCATGCAACATATGCCTTTTTATTCTTGAAATCCTTCTTGCCTTTAAAATCCACCTTTCTTTGAGAGTCTCGGACAATCCGACTTTATATGACCTTGCTTTCCACATTCATAACATGTGATTTCTTGCGTAGATGTGGAAGCCTCCCTTTTCCTGAAATATTTATTTCTTTTTGCATTAAAGGGTTTGTCATTTTTACTAAAAAACTTACCAAGCCTTTTAACAAGGAGCATGCCATTTTCATCTTCCTCCGATACGCCATCATTTCTATCTTCCATTGAATCTACTTTTAAAGCAATTCCTTTGGATTTCTTCTCTTGACTTTCATGCTTTTCGAGTCTTCCAAGTTCATTCATGTTCTTGGAGTTTTCCAAATAATGATGCAGACGTCATAGTGGAAAGACTTTTCTTATCTGAGATGGCTGTTACTTTTGGTTGCCATTCTCTAGTCAAGGATCTTAGCACTTTAAGGTTGAGATCATCATTTGTGAATGTTTTTCCAAGAGCAATTAAATGGTTCGTCAAGTGAACAAATATTTTTTGTAATGCCACAATGGATTCTCCGGGATGCATTCTGAACATTTCATATTCTTGACTCAATGTGTTTAATCTGGATCTTTTAACTTCAGCGGTTCCTTCGTGAGTCTCCACCAAAGTGTCCCAAATTTCTTTTGCCGATTTACATTGAGATATGCGGAAGAACTCATCCATACTTAATGCACTTTGAAGAATATTTATTGCTTTCTTTTCATTAAGTATTTTTTCTTATCGTCTTCATCATATGAACTTTTTGTTGGTGTAAGCCCTAGAGGCCAATACTTTTGGTACTTGTATCGAATTATTTATTAATAATAAAAGGCATTTTCTTTATTAGGGTTGTTTAATAAAGTCCCTAGAATAGCTAGTCTGTTTAATGCATCAAGTGTCACTTGATCATGAGACCACATTAAACATAAGGACACTATTTTTAAAGTATCCATAGTCGAGCTTTATTGTGAAGTGGGATAACATTAAAGCATTAAGACTATTATGTTTGTAGACTGATGATCACATCTCATGGATCATGGATAAAGAGTTATCAAGTCTTAAACATAGGTATGAATATTAAGAGTAATATTTATACCGGATTGACCCGCTATGAGAATACTATATAGAAAGTTATGCAAAGTGTCATAAGTTATTCTCGTGGTGATAATAGTGTATACCACTCTTCGACCTGAAACCACTATGGACCCTAGATGTAGAGTCGAGTGCTTTGTTGCTGATCCAACATTGTCTGTAACTGGATGACCATAAAGACAGTTAATGGGTACTCCACAAAGCATGCTGAGGGGATGAGTGACCTAGATGGAATTTGCCCATCCTGCGTAACAGGATAAATGTCTATGGGCCCAATATTGAACTGGACAAGGATGACAGGGTCTATACCTTGTGTTCAATATAGACATAAGGGCAAAGGGGTAATTATACACATAATTATTATCACAGGAGGTTTTGTCAGATGACATGACTTTTTCGTGTCTTGGGTAGCAGTGATGTGTTGCTAGATACCGCTCACTGTTTATTATGTTAAATGCGTGATTTAATATAATTTCCAACGTCGCGACAACCTACAGGGTCACACACAAAGGACAGATTGATGAGAGATAGAGTAATTAAGGAATACCGTAATGTATGGTGCCCTTAAGTAGATTACGAAATATGGTAAGGTACCAAATACTTAAGTGATTTTGGCATATTATGAGATATGGGTAAAATGCACTTAAGTGGGCTTTTTGGCTTGAAGCCCACACAAGTGGTTCTATAAATAGAACTCTTGTGCAGAAGCATTGTATGGGAATACAACACAACTGAAGAGTTGGAATTTCGTATCTCTCTTTCTCTCAAAGCCTTCATTCATAACAGCTAGCACTGCGATTGAAGGAATCCGTTCGTGTGGACTGAGTAGAGACGTTGTCATCGTTCAACTTTCGTGATCGCCCCGTGGATTTGCATCCAAAGTTTTGATCGTTACAAGAGATCTGCACCAAAGGTTTGAATCGCCACAAGAGGTAACGATTCTATCACTGATCATGCCCATTTGTAAGGATCACTAAATGGAGAAATTTTTAAATTCCGCTGCGCCTTGGATGGCAATTCTCCATCAGTGGTATCAGAGCCACTTACGAAACCATGAACCTGATAACTGTTTTTGTTCTGTAATAATATGATTAAAGGCAGAATGAAACAAAGATTAAATTGAGATCGATCAAGTTATATATATATGATATATATAATCCTGATGCAAAATACATTATATATGATATAGTGTTCTCGTTTCGTTCATTCAAACACTCAATGATTATTTTCCTTTGAGCGATCAATGGTCGTTTGCTTCTTGATCCGACATTAGTATGGTAAAGCAATGACGTGTTGATCAATCATACTGAATTAACAATCGAGATGTGTTTGACAGTCTGAAATTGGTGCATCAGGGTTAGTGACGGCACAAGGGTTGTGTTGTCAGAGAGTTATGCGATTGGGGTTATGACTGCACAAGAGTTGTGCTTTCTAAACACTTTTTGGAACAGTGTTAACCGGTTAACGCATATGGTTAACCGGTTAACGCATTACGAAATATTTTTTTTTGAGTTTTTCAAACAGTGTTAACCGGTTAACGCTTTTAGTTAACCGGTTAACGCAAGACGGAAAACAGTTTTCCAAGAGATTTTCAAACAGCGTTAACCGGTTAACGCATTTGGTTAACCGGTTAACGCAAGGCAGAAAACAATTTTTTGAACAGATTTCAAACAGTGTTAACCGGTTAACGCATTTGGTTAACCAGTTAACGCAAGGCAAAATTCACCCGTTCGGCTAACTCAGTGCTTTAAAAGTATCAAGTGTTGATACGAAAAGCGACATCGATTTTAAATGAATTGTTCATTAAAATGTGGTGATCGGTCGTCGAAATTTAATTTGGTTTTAATTAATTAAAGGAATTAATAATAATAATAATAATAATAATAATAAAGTGTTTATTATTGTCTTGTGGTGATTGGTTATGGCCTTAGTCTTCCTTTATTTTGTTTTGGGTTTTAAAATACGACCTGCGTGTCGTGTCTCTCTCTTAATCTCTCAAATGTAACTTCTTTTCTCATCTCACTCCCTCGTATGTAAAACGAGTTTCTTTTATGTAATGTAATGTTATGAAGAAAGCAAAGAAGTCAATGCCAAAGGAGGACAACCTTGAAGATCTTGCTTGGAGAAGCTTAGATCGTTGTTAGGTTAGCTTAGGTTCTCTCATTGGCTTGGGAGAACAATTGCGCTAGGGGCCATAACTGTTTCATTATGTATGCCTATATGTTGATGCATGTGAATGTATGTTGATGCATGTGAGAGACGGTTTATATGATAAACAAGCCGGTGAGATCAGAAACATTGCAATTCCCTCAAATTAAATATTAAGTTTATGCTTTCCAAGTTTTAACACTCATCAAGACTAGTATCGAATAATGTAGGTTTCGCCTACGCGAGGTGCATGTTCTATATTAGTAAGGTGCGATGGGATAATTGTAATATCCAACTGTTAAAACAATGGGTCAAACTTAACTAAACAAATTATAATAAGATTATATATATGTTTAGAAGCAAGAGTTGGGAATGATCCATATGATGGATTGGAATAAGGAGTTATTCACCCAATTGAAATTTTCGAGAGTTGTATGAGATAAAATTGGAAGGAGTTCCTACCTAAATAACCTAGTTTTGTGTAATCCGCCTACGCGGACTTAGAACGAAGTGAAATATGGATCTCGACCCACTAGAAAATCTTCCAACGGGATTTTCCGAATCAAATGATGAGGGTCATTTGTTTTGAATAAAATAGTGGGAGCATGTTTAATTAAAGGCCTAACTAAATATGTCAATGATACTTATATTTTCATTAATCCTTATGTAGATAACCATGACAACAAACACCTCTAACAACATATTGCGATCAAACCTTGAGAAAGAAAAATTGTCTGGGACAAATTTTCTAGATTGGTACCGAAACATGAGGATTGTCCTCAAACATGATAAAGGGAAAGGCAAGGAAGTTGCCAAACCCAAACCCACTATTGCTGCTTTGAAGCCTAGTGGAAGCATAGAAAAAGAAGGCACCTGCTTCCATTGCAGTAAGACCGCACACTGGAAGAGGAACTGCCCAAAGTACCTGGAAGATAGGAAGAATGGAGTAGAGACTCCAACTTCAGGTATTTTTGTTATTGAAATTAATTTATCTACTTCTGCATCATGGGTATTAGATACTGGATGCGGTTCTCACATTTGTACAAATGTGCATGGACTAAAAAGGAGTAGAGATTTGGCAAAAGGTGAAGTCGACCTACGAGTTGGCAATGGAGCAAAGGTTGCTGCCTTAGCCGTAGGAACTTATGAATTGACTTTACCTAGTGGTTTAATAATTCAGTTAGAGAACTGTTATTATGTACCAGCAATTAGCAGGAATATTATTTCCGTTTCTTGTTTGGACAAGTTCGGTTTTTCATTCATAATAAAGAACAATTGTTGTTCAATTTATTTGAATGATATATTCTATGCTACTGCTCAAATGAACAATGGATTATATGTCCTTGATCTTGAAATTCCAGTTTATAACATTAATACTAAAAGGATGAAACCTAATGAGTTAAATCCAACTTACCTTTGGCATTGTCGACTAGGCCACATAAATGAGAAACGCATTTCCAAACTCCATAAAGATGGACTGTTGGACTCTTTTGATTATGAATCATATGAGACATGCAAATCTTGTTTAATTGGAAAGATGACAAAGTCTCCATTCACAGGAAAAGGTGAAAGAGCTAATGATCTTTTGGCCCTCATACATACTGATGTATGTGGACCATTGAACATACCAGCCAGAGGAGGTTTTCAGTACTTCATCACATTCACTGATGATTTCAGTAGATATGGTTATGTGTATTTAATGAAACACAAATCAGAGTCCTTTGAAAAGTTCAAGGAATTCAAGAATGAAGTAAAAAACCAACTAGGTAAGAATATTAAAACTCTTCGATCAGATCGAGGTGGTGAGTATTTAAGCCTAGAGTTTGATGACCATCTGAAAGAGTGTGGGATCCTATCCCAACTCACTCCTCCTGGAACACCCCAATGGAATGGTGTATCTGAGAGAAGAAATCGAACCCTGTTGGACATGGTCCGATCCATGATGAGTCATGCCGATCTTCCAAACTCCTTTTGGGGACATGCGTTGTTGACATCAGCTTACACACTTAACCGGTGTTCCATCCAAAAAGGTTGAGAAGAAACCATATGAGATATGGAGTGGTGAGAAACCGCATATGTCTTACATGAAGATTTAGGGTTGCGAAGTTTATGTGAAACGACAAATTTCAACTAAGCTTGAGCCCAAATCTGACAAATGCTTATTTGTGGGCTATCCTAAATAAACAAGAGGGTATTACTTCTACGATCCTTCTGAGGGCAAAGTGTTTGTCGCTCGAACTGGAGTTTTCCTAGAAAAGGATTTTATTTCCAAAGGAACCAGTGGGAGGAAAGTAGAGCTTGAAGAAATTCAAGAATCACAAAGCATCGATACACCTATGGAGGAATTAGAGCAGGAAACACAAGTGGTTGTCGAAGAGCAACCTGCTCAAGTAGAACAAGACCAGCGTAGGTCAAGCAGGATACGTCACCTACCTGAGAGATATGGATATCTCATAACATATCAAGGTGATGTATTACTCATGGATCAATATGAGCCTGTGACCTACCAAGAGGCCATAATTGGTCCCGAGTCTGAGAAGTGGCTAGAAGCCATGAAATCTGAAATGGATTCCATGTACACAAACCAAGTTTGGACCTTGGTAGAGCCTCCTGTAGGAGTTAATCCTATAGGAGTTAATCCTATAGGATGCAAGTGGGTCTTCAAAAAGAAGACTGACATGGATGGTAAGGTACATACCTATAAGGCATGACTAGTTGCAAAAGGATATAAACAAATTCATGGTGTTGACTATGATGAAACCTTTTCACCAGTTGCAATGCTTAAATCTGTTCGGATTTTACTTGCTATCACTGCATATCATGATTATGAAATATGGCAGATGGATGTCAAAACTGCTTTCCTTAATGGGAATCTTCTTGAGGATGTGTACATGACACAGCCTAAAGGACTTGACATACCAGAAGAAGCCCAAAAGATATGTAAGCTACAAAGATCAATCTACGGATTGAAGCAAGCTTCCAGAAGCTGGAATCTTCGTTTTGATGAAACGGTAAAACAATATGGATTCATCAAGAACGAAGATGAGCCTTGTGTCTATAAGAAGGTTAGTGGGAGCATGATCGTTTTCCTGGTATTATATGTAGATGACATATTGCTCATTGGAAACGATGTCCCTACCCTGCAACAAGTAAAGACTTGGTTGGGGAAATGCTTTTCTATGAAGGACCTAGGTGAAGCAGCCTATATATTAGGAATCAGAATCTATAGAGATAGATCACGAAAACTGCTTGGCCTAAGTCATAGTACATACATAGACAAAGTGCTGAGACGCTTTAATATGCATGATTCCAAGAAAGGATTCATACCTATGCAACATGGCCAGTGTCTATCAAAAACACAATCCCCTTCAACTAAGGAAGAAAGGGAACGCATGAATAAGATTCCATATGCATCTGCAATAGGATCTATCATGTATGCCATGTTATGTACTCGACCAGATGTCTCGTATGCTTTAAGTGCAACGAGTAGGTACCAATCTGATCCTGGTGATGCCCATTGGGTAGCTGTCAAGAATATCCTTAAGTACTTGAGAAGGACTAAGGACTCATTCTTGATATATGGAGGTCAGGAAGAATTGGCTGTAATTGTTTACACTGATGCTAGCTTCCAGACAGATAAGGATGACTTTAGATCGCAATCTGGTTATGTGTTTTGCTTGAACGGTGGCGCTGTGAGCTGGAAAAGTTCAAAGCAAGATACAATTGTTGATTCTACAACCGAGGCCGAGTATATTGCTGCCTCAAGTGCAGCAAAGGAAGCTGTTTGGATCAGGAAGTTCATTAGTGAACTTGGCATAGTCCCTAGCGTTGTGGATCCCATTGGTCTCTATTGTGATAACAATGGTGCTATCACACAAGCTAAGGAGCCTAGATCTCACCAACGATCCAAACACATAATTAGGCGTTATCATCTCATTCGAGAGATAATAGATAGAGGAGATGTGAAAATATGTAAAGTACCTATACCTGACAATATTGCTGACCCACTGACAAAGCCTCTTGCGCAGCAAAAGCATGATGGCCATACTAGATCAATGGGCATAAGGGGTATGCCTGATTGGCTCTAGTGCTAGTGGGAGATTGTTGGTGTAAGCCCTAGAGCCAATACTTTTGGTACTTGTATCGAATTCTTTATTAATAATAAAAGGCATTTTCTTTATTACGGTTGTTTAATAAAGTCCCTAGAATAGCTAGTCCGTTTAATGCATCAAGTGTGACTTGATCATGAGACCACATTAAACATAAGGACACTATTCTTAAAGTATCCGTAGTCGAGCTTTATTGTGAAGTGGGATAACATTAAAGCATTAAGACTATTATGTTTGTAGACTGATGATCACATATCATGGATCATGGATAAAGAGTTATCAAGTCTTAAACATAGGTATGAATATTAAGAGTAATATTTATACCGGATTGACCCGCTATGAGAATACTATATAGAAAGTTATGCAAAGTGTCATAAGTTATTCTCGTGGTGATAATAGTGTATACCACTCTTCGACCTGAAACCACTATGGACCCTAGATGTAGAGTCGAGTGCTTTGTTGCTGATCCAACATTGTCCGTAACTGGATGACCATAAAGACAGTTGATGGGTACTCCACAAAGCATGCTGAGGGACATGAGTGACCTAGATGGAATTTGCCCATCCTGCGTAACAGGATAAATGTCTATGGGCCCAATATTGAACTGGACAAGGATGACACGGTCTATACCTTGTGTTCAATATAGACATAAGGGCAAAGGGGTAATTATACACATAATTATTATCACAGGAGGTTTTGTCATATCACATGACATTTTCGTGTCTTGGGTAGCAGTGGTGTGTTGCTAGATACCGCTCACTATTTATTATGTTAAATGTGTGATTTAATGTAATTGCCAACGTCGCGAAAACCTACAGGGCCACACACAAAGGACAGATTGATGAGAGATGGAGTAATTAAGGAATACCGTAATGTATGGTGCCCTTAAGTAGAATACGAAATATGGTAAGGTACCAAATACTTAAGTGATTTTGGCATATTATGAGATATGGGCAAAATGCACTTAAGTGGGCTTTTTGGCTTGAAGCCCACACAAGTGGTTCTATAAATAGAACTCTTGTGCATAAGCATTGTATGGGAATATAACACAACTGAAGAGTTGGAATTTCGTATCTCTCTTTCTCTCAAAGCCTTCATTCATAACAGCTAGCACTACGATTGAAGGAATCCGTTTGTGTGCACTGAGTAGAGACGTTGTCATCGTTCAACGTTCGTGATCGCCCCGTGGATTTGTATCCAAGGTTTTGATCGTTACTAGAGATCTACACCAAAGGTTTGAATCGCCACAAGAGGTAACGATTCTATCACTGATCATGCCCATTCGTAAGGATCACTAAATGGAGAAATTTTTAAATTCCGCTGCGCCTTGGATGGAAATTCTCCATCACTTTTAATCTTCGGAGTGTCAACACCATTGACCACACTCATAGGATTATGCGGACCATTTTCAACGGTTTCCCATATACCATCTCCTTGTGCTTCTAAGTGTGCTTTCATGTGGATTTTCCAAAAGTCAAATATTCTCCAGAAAATAGAGGTGGTTTGTTGCTACAACCTCCATCTTTAAAAACCGGGTTTACGCTTGCGGAAGCCATCGTCTGGATCTATGGAGCAAGTTACCAAAACCTGCTCTGATGCCAATTGTTAGTTGAGTAACGCCTAAGGGGGGGGGGTGAATTAGGATCTTTGAACACTTTTTCCGGTTTATGAAAAACTTTGTTCTTTCTTTTCTGGTTATGTGAAGCGATGAACGATAAAGTGCGGAAAGGTAAAGAACACGAAGAAATATCCTGGTTCCCCTCACAAATCGAGAGTACTCTAGTCCCCTTTCAACATGAAAGAGATTTCACTATCTGTTATGACTTGTACACAACAGACGCAATCACCAAGAACAACCTCTTGTGATTCACCAAGTTGATATGAGAACAGTCCTCTCAAACTCAACTCTCTTGCTTCCAACAATCCTGGACATTAAGGTGTTACAAAACACACAATCTTATTTTTCAACAACTCTAAAAAATAAGATATGGATTACAACAATGGATTGAATGTAAAGTTTATAGTATAATGATCACTCAAAGTGATATATCAATTTGCTTGATCTTCTCTTCCAATGAAAATAATTCACAACACAAAGATATTAGATTGCTCAAGAATTTTCTGTTTTGAATGATATGAAAATATGCAGAAAATATCTTGAATGAAGGTTTAAAACAATAAGTGTGAATTATGAAAATTCTAAGAGATTGATTGGAAGAGGTGAAATTTGAATTTGAAAGATCATGTATTTATATGCACATAACACCTCAAATGAAACATGGTAATGTTCTGAAAGAATCATGAACAATTGTCAAAGATGAATTGAAAAGATTCCATGAAATGGTGCATGAAGAGGTGTATGAACAACCACTGATTTTTCAGAAATGCACAGTGGTAAATCGATTTACATAATGGGTAAATCGATTACCCTGTTGCAACGTTTAAAATTTTTCAAAATCTTTAAGTGGTAAATCGATTTCCCTAAGAGGTAAATCAATTTACCTAGTTAAAAAACTTAAAATTTCGCTTCTGGAAAAGTAATGCTCCAGTGGTAAATCGATTTCCCTAAGTGGTAAATTGATTTACCTAAGTGAAAAAATTATTCTTTGCTTTTAAAACATATTTAAGCTTGAGTGGTAAATCGATTTCCCTTATAGGTAAATCAATTTACCTAGTTTGAAAATGAAAAATATGATTCTAAGACATTTTCCATGCACTATGAAAAGTTATGCAAAAGCCATATGAATACTTAAGACTCTAAGACTTTAGTCAAGGTAAGTATTCTCATTATACCTTCTTGAAGTGAAAAGCTTAACTTCTTGAATCAAGATGCTTTATCATTGAATAAAATCTTTTCCTTCTTATTGCTTGGTTTTTTGTCTTCATAAAAACATTCATCATAGAGAAGCTTGACTTCACACGGTGGATGTGCATGTACACGTGGCAGAAGGCGCCAGTAGCAGGATACACATGTTCTACCTTTCTTTCCTATCTTATGTCGTTGCATTGGGAACAATGTAAGGTTTAAGTATGGGGGAGTAAGCTTTACCGCTTTTATTTATCGCTTTCTAGGTAGATTTAAATTATTGTTATTATTATTTCCTTTTCTTATTTTTGTTAAAGTGTCAGTTAAGTTAAATATCAATGTGTTGTCGAGTCTTTATGTGTGGTTTTCGTTATTTACTAATTCACCCGTTTGCTTAAGCCATACAAATTTTTTTGCAAAAATATAGACTTAGAGATACAATGCATCTTGTGAAAATTCTAACCTATAAATAAAACTGAGGTTGAATTGTCGAGATTTGGAAAAACTTTATAAGATCGGTATCGTTTTAACACCTTAAACCTCCCAAGTATAAGATCGATTTGAGTACTTGTCATGCCATAGCCTTAAATTATATCCTTTAATATTTCCCTAAGTAGTTTATCTAGTAGTCATCACCATCCTAAGCACACACTACGCAAGAAGTCGATGAAATAAGTGTATGATCTCAGGCTTAAAAGAGAAAAAGATTGACGAAATGTATGAAAAATGTTGTTCCCTCTAAGTTAGGTGATCCTCACCCGGTCATTTAGCCCAACGGTATAACCATCTTAACCGGTTATTTGAGCCAAAGTGCGAGAAAGAAAGAAAGAAATAATGATGAGATCATAGTCACTAACAAATTATCTTGCTATGAATGTGAAAGGATAACGGGCTTAATGTGATTGTGCCAGAATGAAAAAGGATAAAAAGAAGGTTTAGTAAGGTAGGCTTAGGCATGACAACATGATTCAGATTGGTTTGTATAGGAGGGAGACTTATGGTTGCAATATTGCGACTATGTGTTCCAATGATACCCTTAGTATGGAAGTGAGTACCTGTTAATACAATTTTGAACCAAAGTAAAGTTTATAGACTAGAATGAGTATCCGAATGCAACTGTGTCTTCTACGATTCTTGATAATGTATGCTGCATATATTTTACAAAACCTTTTTCATATACGCGGCATTTGCTTGAGGACAAGCAAAGATTTAAGTATGGGGGAGTTTGATAACGCAAAAACGTATCGTATTTTTGGCTTCATATGCATTGCTGTTTACTTGATTAACACTTATTATTATGAAGGATTTTATGTTTATTGCAGGTATTTGTCGATTAAAAGGTTTACAAGCAAGCAAAATGGAAAATAGCAAAAAGGAAAGAAAAAGATAAGAAAAAGGAGAAAAATATAGAGAATGTGCCACCACGCCTAATGGGCTTGTGGCGCCCATCATCTAGGGTGTGTGGCGCCCACCAGATGACCCAAAGAGGATGGTGGCGCCCGCCACAAAGAATGGAATTTGTGGCGCTCAACCCTATATTGGTGGCGCTCGCCACAGAGTCAAAGACTAGGGTTGTGGCAACCGCCACAACCTGGTCTTCCCTTTTATTTCTCCAAGTTTTTAGCCACGAATCCACTCAATTTTAGCTACAAATTAGGGATATGGAAAATATATAAGGAGGGAAGTTTCTACACGCCGTCTCTCTCTTCTCCCAGTTTTCAATCTACGGATTATTTTTAGTCAGAATTATTTTCTTTTAATTTCCTAGGCAGTTTTTCCTACTTTGTAACAATGATAGTTTCTCCACATTGGGGACTATTGTGATTTATTATTTACACATTTGAATTCAATTGTAACGGTTACGAATTGCCAAAGCCTGTCGACATTATTTTAATCGAAGAATCAAGATTCAGTTCCAGTTCTCAATTCGTAATCCAGGTTTTATTTTGATTTCTATTTTATTTATTTATGCCTTATTGCATGTTTGATTTTCCAAATACCATGTCTGTTACCGGATCCATGTCTGACTAAACCCTTAAGTATTGGTATGTAAAGACCGTCGAAACGACGAGATTCATAGAAAATTGGTGTTAGTTTTTATAAAACTTATTTTTCCGTTTTTTATTTCTTATTTTAATCAAGTTGTTTTGCGTACGAGAGTACAAAACAAATTAAGGTTACGTTCAATAAGAACGAGAGTTTGAGATTTTAACCAGATAGCTGAAACAAGACATTAATCCTAAACACAACGAGAGCACTTTAGGATTAATTAGACTTTATTCATATTCAAAAATTACTTTTAAATTTAAAATGAGACCGCGAGAGCCAAGCATTCTGGTTTAGGAGTATGGTCAGAGTCAATAAAAACGAGAGTGTGAGACTAAGTCCTTTCTATAAATAATTTCTACTGAAGAATAGTTTAACCAATAAGATTACACCAACTATCTATCGGATCCCCGAAGATTGATGCGTTACATACCGATATCCCCTCTATCTCATATCTTTATTAATATTCTATTTACGTTATAGCTATTTCTCTTCATCCCTCAAATCTTAGAACGACCATCAGCCTTAGATTTACATAGTAAAATTAGATAACGATATGTTCGATTATTAGTCCTTGTGGGTTCGATAATCTTTAAAACTATGTGATAGGATTGTACACTTGTAGTCACGATTCCCATAGACTTACTAAGTCGCGATCAAAAATCAAAGAAATAGACTATCTTGGTTGAGTCTATGATGGAGTCTGAGATGATAGCATTAGCGACTGCTAGTGAAGAAGTAAGTTGGTTAAGATGTGTGCTAGCTGAGATCCCTTTGCGGGAAAATGATAACGAGAAATCGTATCGTGTTTTTAGGCTAATTTCACATGTTATCCGTCTATGTTTTTATTCATTTTATCGCTTTTTACTTCTGTTTTTATTTGTTTTGAAGTTGCTAGCCGATTTCATTGTAGGTTTGGAAGTCTCGCGGAAAAGAAGCGAAAAAGGAGCTAAAAATGAGCAAAAGAGTTGGTTTTAACCATTCTGAGCATATGGCGTTCGCCACCTGCTAGACGGTGTTCCTTGATCAGTGCATTTTGATGCATCTTTTTCTAATATTGTACTTAGGAAAATATATAGTTTTTTATATTATTTTTATTATTTAAGTGTGTTTTAATATTTAAGTTTATTTTTGACTTTATTTTATTTTCGTACTATATTTTCAGCATAAATAGTTCTTTGATATCTTGTCACTATTCAGATCATAACTTGGGCTGTAGGAGTCAGATTGACGCATTCTAATATGCGTTGGAAAGCTAATAGAAATAACTACATGTTTTATGTTAAAGTCAAAATTATATTCAGAATGAAGAATGGTCTAATAATTTGTTAAAGTTCCATACTTAATTAAAATAGTTAGTTTGGGCCAGTTTTTGTAATTTTCGTGTCGGATCCCATAAGTGCCTGAATCTCCCTTTTATTATATTAGGTCTTTCACTACTATAATAATCCTAATTCTGAATTTCGATGATACAATATTGCTTAGAAGATTTTATGGAGAACTAAAATTCATAAGGTTGATCTGCTGTATTCGAATTCCACTTTGAGGTTTTTATTAATTTCAGTTTAATTTTGATCTCTTTTCAATTCTTCCTATAAACTTGTTTTCTTAATTCGATTACTTTCGTTTGCTTAATTCAATTGTTTCTTATAGGATAAAGTTGATTAAATTTGATTGTTTGTATGATCCTTAACAATAATCACGTTAGCGTAGCTTTTTTGTTATCGTGTTTGATTAAGTTGTGTTTGCTTAATTCACGTCTGCTTAAATCCGTTTGCTTAATTCAGAAATTAGGAACATACATCATATAATACCAATTGCGCTTGTCAGTGGGTATTGTAATCGAATGGGATTGAATCCGCTAGGAAATTGAAATTATAAGAATCGATGATAATCGAAAATCGATACAATAGATTAGCTTATTTATCAATTTTGCTTTTACCTTTAATCATATTTGATTTAAGTTTTGGACCTTAAAACCCCATTCTTTTTATTCATTTGGTTATAACATTCAAGAGTCCTTGTGATACGACATTTGAGTGTCGCTTCCGTTTTACTACACTTTTAAACTCGTTTTTTGACCCGTGTGCGACAACGGATCAAATTGGTGCCGTTGTCGGGGATTTATGTAGATTTTAACCATTATTATAGTCATATGTGTTGTTTTTTTAGCATTTATTTTCCCTAACTTTCTTGCGTACTGGTATTTTTGCGGTTTAGGATAAAAAAAATTCCGTTTTTAAGAAAATCATCTCAGATTATTTCGATTTTTTGTCAATTCATTAGAAAAAAATCAAGGATCGAAACCCTATATTTAGGAACTAAATAATGGAAGCCGCCCTAAAAAATCGAAACTCCCTATTTTTCTATTTTTTATGATTTATTTTTTGTTTTGGTAGTTTCAGAAAATTCCGCAAAAATTATCAAAATTCTTACTTAACGTTATTATATTAGTTTTCGTGTTTTTGTATTTTTTTTCCTTTTATTTTACTAGTCTGTTTTCGTATTTCAATTATTTTTTCTTAATAGGGACATTGTCGATATTTTCCTACTTGTTGTTGCATTGCTGAATTAGTTTTGTATTTTCTCATTGTTTGTTGATTTTTTTTTTCTATTGAGTTTAACATTGCTGACCAAAGAACTCTGAGAGAACTTGTTGTCCTTGATGTTGATTATAATGCTTTGTGTATTGAATATCATGTTGCTGCCAAATCCTTGATTGAGAATATGTCACTTAACACCCAACAGTTCACAACAAGGGATAATTTTGTGGTCAAAGCAAAAGGTGTGAATGAGATTCAAGTTTCTTCTTCCAACAAAAGTCTAGAAACCAGAATTGATGAACTTACCTCTTTAGTAAAACAATTGATGCTACCCATTCCACCACCACCACCACCATATAACCCTCCACAAGTAACCACTTTTTCACCTTCTGAACCTACACTAGAGGAACTTGTCAAGCAAATGGTTATAAACAGTCTCCAATTTCAGCAACGAACAGATTATAGTATTCAGTCTTTGTAAACACAAATTGGACAACTTGCCACTTCACTGAATGTCATGAAACAAGCTCAAGGATCAAACCAATTACATGCCCAAACAGTAGTTAATCCAAAAGACTCTAATGTGAGTGCAGTTTCATTGAGATTCAAAAAAGTTACAGAATCATCCCCAGAAAAAAAATAAAAAAATTGTTAGTGTAACACCTGAAAATAAACCTGAATCTTCTATTGTTGTTGAGGTTGAAAAAAAGTATGTATCACTAATCCATTTCCCACAAAGAGTACTGAAAAATAAGAAGATTGACGAGGAAGAGCATTCTGTTTTCCAAATAGAGTTGCTTTCTGAAGTTGTTGATGAAGCTTATTCTGATTTAATTTCAGCTGATTTTCTAACTTTTTCTAGTTTTGATGATATTTACTCATGTGATGATTGTACTAACACTAACCTTTGTGCTGTTTGTATTGAGATTGATGTTGCCTTGCAGGGTGACAGTGTAAATGAAGTTGTTTATGTAGTTGAAGCTCTTGACATCCCGACTGCCCCACACATATCATCCATTGAACAACCAGATTCTGTAGAGCCTAAACCACTTCCTGAGGATTTATATTATTCATCAAAGCTTCAACTTAAGTAGAAACCTAAGAAGAGAATTGGATGGACCTTGGCTGACACTCGTGATATTAGCCATTCCATATGTATGCATATGATCTCACTTAAAGATGAAATAAAAGTAGTGAGGCAGCTCCGTAATCCTTTGATTCTTGATGTTGTGAAAAAGGAGATCACTTTCACGTGTTCATTCAACACTTTTACTTATCGAAGATTCTTCTTTGATCCTGGAATACAAGGCGAAGACACTAATCAAAATTTCAAGTTCAATGGACACTACCCAAAGCTACTCCGTGAGAGCCCGACTTTGGAAGAAGAGACTGTAGAAGAGCTCTCTTTGGGAAATACTGCTTATGCAATCATATATCCGCCTTAACTCTTTGGGTGTGTTTTTTACTTTCTCTCACTCTTATTTTATACTTATGCTCTTTCATTGAGGACAATGTATGTTTTAAGTGTGTGTCGCAACGCGAAAAACAACCGGCGGAAAAAAACACAGAGCCGCCACCGTGCGTTATTTATCCCAAAGGAGGGAAAGGAAACGCTCGAAGTAAACCTGAAAAAGGGAAAGGAATGGTCTTACGACCAGAGATTGCAAGGTACGAGAGTCGGTTACGCAAGGGGAAGGTATTAGCATCCCTCACATTCGTCGTACTCGACGGGATCCACGCTCAAAAGAATAGAAAAAGGTTGCTGATAAACTGCTCAAAGAATGCACACACACTAGAATGAACAAGTGAAAGAAGACGGAGGAATGGGACTCGGCAGGATGTCGCATCCTGGGCCTACGTAGTTTGTCAGAAACAAACATCAGAGTCGACGTAGTTCGGGGAAATGGGGAACGGGCTCGCTAGGATATCGCATCCTATGCCTACGTATCTCATCTGGAATGAGAATCAGAGCTGTCGTAGTTCGGCTAACGCACGCCGAAACAAAACACAACACAGAGACGCTGAGACGTCAAAAGAAGCTCAACAAGGAAACGGAATACCAATAGTTGGGCTTACATCCGACTCCAAACACACACACAAGGAAATAGAATGCCAATAGCTGGGCTTACATCCAACTCCAAACAAACAACAGGAAACAGAATGCCAATCAATGGGCTTACATCTGACTCCAAACAAACAAGCAATCGCTAACCAGCGAATTACCAAAGAAAAAGGTTCTCCGTGCGAACCGAAGCAAAGAGAGACGCTGAGACGTCAAAAGAAACAAGGTTATCAAATTAACAAGCTAATAGGGAGTCTGGTACTCGAGCCTAATAGTTGTCACACGCATAAAAGAGACGCTGAGACGTCAAAAGAAACAAACAGGTTGAACACACACAAAAAAACAAAAAGGTTGCCCGGAGAGATCTCGCACGATCTCCTGCCTATGTTTCTCATCTGGTATTAGAATCATGGCGACGTAGTTCCCCTTAACAGGGGAGAAACTCTCCTAACCAGAGACTGGGGAATAACGAACTAAAAGGGAGACTAACTCGAGCCTAATAGTCGTCATGCAAACAATAACCCTAGGTTGAGGTCTCTAACAAGAGTTTGACTCACACAGGAAGTGAGTCAACTCAAGTCTATCTCTACGTACGTTCAACTTCCTCGAAAGTTGATCATACGACTCCTACAGAAAAGGAGAGGAGAAGTGGAAAGCAGATAAACATATCAAAAGCAATCATCACACTCTATATACAAACAAGAGGCTCAGACAAATTGGTTGGGCTTTAGTCAAGGGGTCATATCAACCTCGACAAACAAGCCAAAACTGTAGGGGTGTGCTGAAGCTCTTAACCACTAACATTGACCGTCAGGGTGAGCAGATGAAAGGTAATGAGGGTTAGACCTCATGGCTCTTAACCCTGGCCTGGGTGAGCTCAAATCAAAGAAGACGTGGGGGTCCAGAAAGAGGGACCCTATTCCACTTGAACGACTCTATACAAGATCTTGGGTTAGGTTCAAGAGCATCAGCACGTAGTGCGAGCATAATGAACGACTCAACAACTAACAGGGGACTGGCTACTAGTCCCTTCTATCTGTCAATTGCCTCTTCACTTAGGAGGACTTAACAAGTAACAGCACAAATGTAAACAATCGCAGACATTGCCTCTTAAGGAGGACTTCAGCCAAACGCCTGCCAAAAAAGCGACAGGGCTTCCAGACTACATGGAGTTAGAAGGCTAAACTACCTCAGTGGTGTACCAACCACACTCCAAAGCAAAGCAAAAGCTAGCTAGCAAGCGGCTAATGTACCTGTACAAAAGCCAAATAGTCAATATCTCAGACAGAAAAATCCAACAGACAACACACAGTGGAACCAATGCAACAGTTATACACAAGGTAAGTCTCAAATGCAATCACTCAAGTGAGTTCATCACATCCATTGACCTACAACACAAAAGGAGTTAGTGATCAAAGCAAATGGCATCTCATGTAATGAGATCACATCAACCATTAGTGTTAAGTGCTCAATACCTGAAATACAAAACACAATCGGTGAGTACAAACCACTAGTACAAAGACTAGGGTCAAAGGCAAATCAAAAGACCAAAACAGAAGTCAATATTCCACATGAAGCACATTTAATCAAACAAGAAGAAGGCCTCAAAAGGACCAAAGCCAAATCATAAGGCAAAGCCATCACATGAACAAGATAAGGCAAAGGCAAGCAATGTGATCAAAATTGGACATCAAGAATATAAAATCCACATTAAAAAAGAAACACATCCAATGATCATGAAAATTTTTATGTGCACTTAACATGTTAGGAACAAGCATCATACCAAAAATTAAGTCCAGAAGATAACAAATGGCATATGAATGAAAAGGCACAAGTATAAGGTCAAGAATGTGACACCAAATGTTGCAACATATGTCTATGTGTCTAAAACAGTGAGATTAAATGGTAAAAATGCCAAACAAAATCCAAAAGATCATGTTACATGTCATGAATAAGCATGTCAAATTTCAAGGCAATTGGACAAACTATGAGCATTTTACAAAGCAATTAACACAACATGTCATTTTTGCATCATGTTCAAACAATCCAGCATATTTAAAATTCCAGCAAGGCAAAAATCAAGAAATTCACATCACAAAATAATAGACATTCAAGCAAACATGTGGAAAAAAGTTTGAATTAAATTGGATTAGCATGCTATTTTTTATGATTTTTTCAATTTGATGAAAATAAATGGAAATAATGAAAATCAATTGGAAAATGGAAATTGAATGGGAATTGGAAAAATGCTAGAACCAGGATTTGAACACAGGTACATGAGGATCATAAAGGCGCTAGAAAATAAAATTCAGAAATACAATGCCAAGGATCGAACCAAGGTATCTCAGGTGTCGCAACGCGAAAAACAACCGGCGGAAAAAAACACAGAGCCGCCACCGTGCGTTATTTATCCCAAATGAGGGAAAGGAAACGCTCGAAGTAAACCTGAAAAAGGGAAAGGAATGGTCTTACGACCAGAGATTGCAAGGTACGGGAGTCGGTTACGCAAGGGGAAGGTATTAGCACCCCTCACGTCCGCCGTACTCGACGGGATCCACGCTCAACAGGATAGGAAAAGGTTGCTGATAAACTGCTCAAAGAATGCACACACACTAGAATAAAAAACAGGTGAAAGAGGAGGAAGGGGACTCGGCAGGATGTCGCATCCTGGGCCTACGTAGTTTGTCAGAAACAAACATCAGAGTCGACGTAGTTTGGGGGAAATGGGAAACGGGCTCGCTAGGATATCGCATCCTATGCCTACGTATCTCATCTGGAATGAGAATCAGAGCTATCGTAGTTCGGCTAACGCACGCCGAAACAAAACACAACACAAAGAAGCTGAGACGTCAAAAGAAACTCAACAAGGAAACGGAATGCCAATAAATGGGCTTACATCCGACTCCAAACAAATAAACAATCGCTAACCAGCGAACACCAAAGGTAGAAAGCAAATTGACAAACTAAAAGGGAGTCTGGAACTCGAGCCTAGTAGCTATCAAGCAAACACACACAGAAAAAGAAAAGGGTTACCTGGAGAGATCTCGCACAATCTCCTGCCTACGTACCTCATCTGGTATGAGGATCAGGGCGACGTAGTTCCCCTTAACAGGGGAGAAACCCTCCTAACCAGAGACCAAGGGAATATCGAACTAAAAGGGAGACTGACTCGAGCCTAATAGTCGTCCTGCAAATTATAACCCTAGGTTGAGGTATCTAATCAAGAGTTTGACTCACATAGGAAGCGAGTCAACTCAAGTCCTAACTCTACATACGTTCAACTTCCTTGAAAGTTGACCATACGACTCCTACAGAAAAGGAGATGAGAAGTGGAAAGCAGATAAACATATCAAAAGCAATCATCACACTCTATATACAAACAAGAGGCTTCACACAAGGGTGGGGTTTAGTCAAGGGGTCATGTCAACCTCGACAAACAAGCCTGAATGCAATGGTAATCTGGAGCTCTTAACCTCTAACATTGAGAGTTAGGGTGAGCAGATGAAAGGTAATGAGGGTTAGACCTCATAGCTCTTAACCCTGGCCTGGGTGAGCTTAAGACAAAGAATGTGTGGGGATCCAGAATGAGGGACCCTATTCAACCTGACTGACTCTATACAGGATTTTGGGTGTTTATTCAAAAGCATCAGCACGTAGTGCGAGCATAATGAAAGACTCAACTGAATAGCAGGGGATTGATTGCAAATCCCTTCTATCTGCCAATTGCCTCTTCACTTAGGAGGTCTTAACATGTAACCATGCCTCATCAAGGAGGTCTTTAGCACAAATATAAACAATCACAAACATTGCCTCTTAAGGAGGACTTCAGCCAAATGCCTGCCAAAAGAAAACGACAGGGCTTCCAGACTACATAGAGTTAGAGAGGTTACCTAAGTGGTATGCCAACCACAAGCCAAAGCAAAGCTCAAGCAAGATCTAAAAGCGACTAAAGTACCTGTACAAAAGGCTAGTCAATTAGTAACTCAGACAAACAAACAGAAAACAGACAAAACCAATCAACAGTGTTACACCAAGCAAGGCATAAAGTGCAAGCAACTCAAATTGTTTCATCATTTCAAATGACCTACAAAACAGCAAGGGTTAGTGACGAAAGTAATTGGCATCTCAAGAAATGAGGCCAAACCAATCATTAGTGCTAAACACCTGAAACATCAAACACAATTGGTGAGTACAAACCACTAGTACAAAGACTAGGGTCAAAGGCAAAGCAAAAAGTCAAAACAGAAGTTAATGTTCAACATGAAGCATATTTAATCAAGTAAGAACATGTCCTAAAAAGGATCAAATCCAAATCAATAAGCAAAGCCATCTAATGAACAAGATAAGGCAAAGGCAATCACAATGCACACAATTGGATATCAAACATAAAAAATCCACATTAAAATAGAAATGAGTACAATGATCATGAAATTTTTTATGTGCATACAACATGTTAAACACAAGCATCATGCAAAAAATTGGAATCAAAAAAGCTCAATTGACATGTATATGAAAATGGACAAGAGCAACATCAAAATGTGTGACACACATTGTCACACCATACATCCATGTGTCCAAAACAGAGATGGATTATGCTAAAAATTCCAAATAAAAGCTCAAAAATCATGTAACATGTTAGGAATAAGCATGTTAAATTTCATGGCAATTGGATCGAATATGAGCATTTCACAAATCAATTAGCATCACATGCCACATTTGCACCATGTTCAATCAAGCAAGCATATTCAAAATTCCAGCAATATAAAAATTAGGAAATAAATGCTCAAAAAAAACTAGACATTCAAGTGAACATGTGACAAAAAACTTGGATTAATTTGGATGCATATGCTATTTTTAGTGATTTTTTGAATTAATGAAAATGAAATAAAGTTGAAAAGCAAATGGAAATGATATTGAAATGAGAAAAGGAAATATGCATCAGGAAGAATCGAACCAAGGCACTCAAGCATGTACAAGGAGCGCTCAGCATAAAACAAATGGAAAATCCAAACATTACTAGCAGGGAATCGAACTGGCGTGTGTGTGGTTACCAAGCGCGTTCAACACTAAAACGCAGCGTTTGGATGTAACAGAGGAATTAAAGTGAAAATAAAAGCGCACGCGGGGAGAATCGAACACAGGACATGCACGTTCAAGGCGCTCAAACAGTGAACCCTAACCATCTGAACCAGATGACCGGAACAGTACTTCCAGTCATCTTCTCCGGTAGGTATTCCGGCGACGGTAATGAACATTCCTAATTTTTTTCCAAAATTTCGCACGCCATACATCAATCGAACCGTCTCGATGCCAGGAGCAAGAATCTAACAATCATATAGCCTAATTCTCACTAACAAACACGGATCGATCCAAAACATAATGCACATCAAAAGTTCAACTCAACATATCTCATGCAATTCTTCACCAAATCAAATTCTATTTATATCAGCATCATCAGTGAGAAAAACTCTACATGTCCATGGCAATAAAACAGCAAATAGTGAGATTCGATTTCTGACCTTCTTGAAGAACAGTGAGTTGAAACAGTGGATTCAAGGCCTCAAAAGTGTCCAGATCTGCTCATCTACTCTTGTTATGAAGCTTTATGCACGAATTGATGCTTGCCACGACCTGGATCTAGCTCGGATTGAAGCTTCCATGTCCATCTTCATATGCTTATATAGCTTGATTCCTGGTTCAAATCTTCAATCCAATAGCTTGATCCTACTCCATGAGGCTCAATGAACACGATTGTGCAATAAAATCAATGGATTATGTGAAGAAATTTGAAGTTTGAGATGAGAGAAAAAATGGAGGGAAAACCAATTTCTAGATCTAGAATGTGTAAAACTGAAAATTCTGTTACAATTAAGCTTATATACCATGTGCTAATCATGTTGAAAATGTAATTAGGCAATGGTTAATGGAAGATTAATGAAATATGAGGTGCATGGAAAAATTAGTGAATACACCTATGCATGACAAGGCACACGTGAACAGTGCCATGTGAGGACTCAAAGTCACTTAAAAACATCTCATGAGCAAGATAGAATTGGAATTTTGCATGTATGATGCACCAAATTTGAATTAGGCATTTTCCCTCCAAAATACTCATGCATGGACAAATGATCATGTGATTTAATTTCATGCAATGCAATGATGGATTTGAAAAATGTTGGTCATAAGAAGAATAATGCAAAAAGAGGGACTCAATTTGGAGTTTTGGATCAAAAGTTATGGCATGCTGAACTCCCATGCACCCTTGGCAATCATTTGTTCTTAACTTCTCAACCATTCATCAGATGCTCATGATCTTGGACTTTTTGAAAAGAGGAGAGAAAGATCTTCAACTTTCATGTTCACCAAAAATCCATTTGAAGCTTCTTTGATGTTGGAAAGTCAAGTTGAATGTGGACCAAAAACTTGCCATTTTTGGAAACTTTCAATTACAGGTCACTTTCCATTTTGGGAAACTTTTTATTTGACTTCAAAATCTTCAAGGTATATGTTTATAATGACATATGAACCTCTTTTGAACATGAATGAAGTGTTGAAACTCATTTCCCCACCTCATAGTCTTCAGGTCTTGCACAGTTGACTGTATAGGTCCTCAGATGACCTAGAAATGCTCTGATCAGCTTGAGCCTCCACCACTTGAGGAAATGGCTCAGAAATGAAACCCTAACTTATATATAAGCTTCTCCACATAACCATGTGATCTTCATCATCAACAAATACCTCTTCTCCTTGAGAATCCCTGGTTGAAAGATAGCATTGATTAGGGTTGACCAGGAGTCAAAACCCTAATCCCAAGGAACTGGAGGATGAATCATGAAATCCCTGGTGATGACATAACCATGATGATGGTGACATATCCTTGCCAACAAGATAATACTCAACCTCTTTGAGGAATCAAGAAGCCCTGACTGAAGCACAAACCCTCAGATGGTTGACAATCAATCCATGAAAAACTCAGGCCTGAAGCATGCACCTTCTCCATCTCTGAAAAGACTTTGGAGGATGACTTCTTATTTCCATATGATATGCAATATGCACATGCCTAATATCCTAAAACATGAAATGCAATATGCTAAACTAGTCCCAAGAAGAGGATGGCATATTTTGAGGTGTTACATCAGGTCACAAGCGCTCAACAAAACAAATGAAATAAAATGCAAACAAGCCATGCCAGGATCGAACTGGAGACGCCAAGGTTATAGGCACGCTAGCATCAAAACGCATCGTTTGGCTAAAGAAAAGGAAATAAGTGGAAAATAAAATGTCCTGGCACGGATTCGAACTGGTGTCACGAAGGTTGCAGGCGCATGAACATGAAACCCTAAGGTTTGAACCAGACGGCCGGAATAGTAATTCCGGTCGTCTTCTCCGGCCAACTCACAGCGGAGATGATGAACAATTTTTCCAGAAATACAAGTATTATACATGGATCGAACCGTCTCATCACGTAGAACACGGATCTAACATTTATTTAGCCTAAAGCTCCATGGATTTGGCAAATCGAATGAAAACATTTTGCACATACAAACTTTAATTCATCATATCTCATGCAATTCTTAACCAAATCATAATCTAAAAGCATTAGCATCATCAGCATAGCAAGCTCTTGATCGCTCGACTGTGTGAGTCGAGAATGGGATACAAACTGCAAGTGCACAGTTCTATCGCGTAGTTTTAAAAGATATCGATCCCACAGGGACTTATGAATCGATGTACCGTTATCTAAAGTTACTACGTAAAGCTAAGGTGAAAATGTTTGATTGTTTGGGGAAGGGAGCTAAGAGCTAAACTAATATCTAGATTAAATATCAATAAAACGGATATCGGTATGTAGTTCGTCAAAACTAGGGAATCAATTCCTTGTCGGTCTCTCGGTTTTAAAATAAATCGTTTCGATTAACTTTATTGGTTAAAGGTTTTATCTCAAACTCTCGCTCTGTTGAAGAAACCATGATCTTAGATTAATGTAGCTGTCACTTATAATTAAGTCAAAAATCATATTTTGAAAACAATAAAGTTGCAGAAACTCTTTTTAAGAAAATACTGACCGTTTTAAACACCCTTATCTCAAACTTTCGCTCTGTTGACTTAGGTTATACAATTAAATCTAAATGCTTAACTCTCGTCCTCACATTCAATCTTTAAAAATACTTTTTGGAAAAAGGTCAGAATTTAATTAATTCTAAAACTTGCTCTCGCCCTGAGATAGACTTAATTACTAACTTACACTGTCCAGTTAAAACCTCAAACTCTCGCTCTGTTGGTTTCAACTTCTTTATGTCTTTTACTTTTGTAAAAAATCTTGTTATTAAACCTGTAAGTTAAGACCATAAAAAGATTGATTCTAATTTTAAGTTTGAATAGACCGACTTAGTCTTGACCCCTTATTCTGCTTACTTTACATACCGATATCTAGGCAAATTAGCCAGACATGCTAAATAAATAAGAATTTATATCATACATAAACAGACTCATTCCAGGCAGGCAATATGAATAAACAATAGGATAAAACATAAAAAAAATTAAATAACAGTTAAAGAACCTGAATGCGTAATACAATGGTCTTGAACACTCCACCACAAGCCGGTAGGATTTGTTCTTGGATTCTTCAATTAAACAGTAAAATAAATCAAGGAAATAAAACTGGAATATAACGTAAGGTTAAATCCGGTATAAAATTGCACAGTAGTTTCCGGTGTAGAAACTACTACGCGAAAAATATCTAAAAGCTAAGAACGGGGAAAAATAAATTGCGAGGGAAAAAGAAAATAAAGCTTGCAAGATAAAATAAAAAAGGTGAACGATGCTGGAAAGGGAGAAAAATAGGCAAAGGCGTGAAAGGAAAATTTGGCAGAGCTTTCGCAAAACTGAGCGTGCAAAAACTGTGTGTTCTTTTGGTTTGTGAGATGGCTATTTATAATAGCCTTGGTAACTGCATTCCGTTTCTCCCATTCTTCAGCGTGGCTATATCCACGGCGTGCATATAGGAGACCAACTCCTTAACGTTATTCTTCAAGTTTTTCTGAGGGCGATACTTACGCCAAAAAGGTAGTGGAGTTGTGTGACGCTCGTCACGCTATGTGTGACGTCCGTCACAAGTCTGTTTTGCGTGACGCTCGTCACACACCCTGTGACGTCCGTCACAGGCACAGCGTTGATGACTTGTGCGCTTTGGGCTGGGCTTTGGCATTTGGTCCCTTTTCTCTTCTTTTTACACCTCCTTTTCTTCCCTTTTTCGCTTTTGCTTCAAAATGGGTACCTGATATAAATAGCAAGGAAATACTGCATAATATCTGATGAAATGAGATAAATTAAAGTAAATGATAATATAATTTAATTGAATTAAGTCTTAAAAAGCGATATAATTTCGTGTTATCAAACTCCCCCATACTTAAATCTTTGCTTGTCCTCAAGCAAAATTCAGTATAGAACTTGTTAAAAGTTTTAGCCTGATGGAATTTTAAAGCGCACATCAATTCGTACTAGGTTGCCAATGGATTTTTGTTTAGGAGGACTTGAGTTTAATCTTGACATCAACAACTACCTTTACAACTTAGATAACCCTACCTTATGCCAATCAGTTCAAGTGCCCTATGATAGCTATCCTGGTTCCTTTAGTCTTATTTTACCCGTTTTCATTCTAGCGAAATCACATTAAGCCCTTTATCTTTTCGCGCACATAGTGGAGTAACCGGTTAGTGATTATGATCCGCATTTAGCTAGAAGTTCTGGTACATAAGTCGGATAACTTCATTATTCAGTCCATTGCAAATTGCGGGGGATCGAACCGTAGTCAGCCCTACCAAGTTCAGTACCAGATTCCTACTGAACCAACTCGTAATGGATCTTTCGTATTGTGCTTTTACATGATCTGCACCCTTTAGATTAAATGATCCGGTAAGGATCACCTAATTTGATTAGTGCATTTCTTGATATATTTATGTGTCTCAGGTTACTTTGGGGATCATTCACTTATATTCATCGGCTCTCCACGTAGTTTGCTATTAAGATGGTGCTGACTTCTGTATAAACTACTTGGGGTTGCCATAGAACTAAAAGTTCAAGGAATCGGTATAATAGGTACTTATCCTGATCTAACATATTTAGGTTCTCCGAGCGTTGTTATGGTAATGATTTTGTTTTGATTTCACTCAAATTTTATAGAGTAGGCGACCTTTATACTTATTGGGTGTGTTAAAATTTTTGTTATGGCTCAAGAAAGTTGAGGGAAATAGATAATAGAAACTTTTTCACATTCAGGACTTAACTTAAAAAAAATATTTTGTTTTTTTTTTTTTTTTTTATAGGGAAATAACAATGAAAAGGGAGAGTACAAACTTGAAACAAAGATGAGAATGGAAAGAATAATGTTTCCCCCCCATACTTGAACTAAACATTGTCCTCGATGTTTGAAGGGAAAGAAATACAAAATGGAAAGGAAAAAGAAAAATACAACTAAGGCTGCCTTCCACCTCTGGTTCTTGGTCCTGGTGATCTTTGACGTATGTCTAAGCTGTCGAATCTGCTAAACAACTCAGTAAACCGCTGGTCGGTTATGGCATTCCGAGCATCCTGTTGCTGTTGCATTTGACGCATCATCTGCATCATATCTGCATTCTGTGCCTGCATACCATCGATAGCATCCATAATGTCGTCGTTGGTTGCAGGCCTTCTTCGTCGACGACGTTGGGAGGATGGGCCGGCTGCATTACTGGAAGGGTTGAGCGGGACTGACTGTTGTGTTGGCGGATGATCACCTTGTTCCATTTCTTCAAACTCATCTGTTTGCTGGTTTGTTTGTGAAGGCTCGGTGATTTCAGGAGCGCTGAGATCATAAAGGTGGCGGTCCGGGTTTGTGACATCGGTTAGGGTGGTATTGGGTAGCACAACACTTGGGACAGCTTGGTTGTTCACCATAAGATAGTATCCTCCGCCTACTCTGTTTTTAATCAGGCGGCTGGAGCGACAATAGCTGATATCCATAGACAGGGGTGGTAGGGATTCTAAAGTTTGGAGTTTATCCCCTAGGTTCAGGCCAAGTGCTATGGAGGTTATTAATCCACCAATTATGAATGGTTGCCGGCCTCTAGCACATAAGGTGCGGATATGATGAAAGAGAAAAGAGGCGGCGTTTACCTTAGTATCCGATTCGAAAACGCACTGGAGGAAAAAGAGTTCTTTTGAGTTGACCTTACTGTTGTTTGGTCTTCCAAAGAGTGTGTTTTGCAGGATACGGAGAAAATAACGGATGGTGGGGTTATGGATGTGGGAGAGAAGGAGTTCTTCCCAGTTGTAGGTATTTATACCGGAAATTTTCTTAAAAAGGTCGAAAACTAGAACTGTGTTCCAGTTTGAGGTTGGAGGGATTCTGGCATGGAGCAGACCTTCTGTGGGAAATTGCAGCATGGCACTCAATTGGCGTTGGGTTAGAGAGTACTCGGTGTTAAACATACGGAAGGTTGCCGTACCGGTTAGAAATTCACCTTCACCGGCGGGAGTGGTGTAGTCGTAAGAACTTAGGAATTCTAAGGTTAGGGAAGGATAGGTGGGTTGGTTATGGGTGCAAAGGAAGGTTAAATCGGCTCTACGGAGCATCCACTCGATACCTTGGAGTAAGCCCAATTGTTGTAAACAAGTTAAATCGGGGTACCTGGTGGGAGCGACGCCTCGCTGTTGGAAGCGCTCGAATTGCTCTTGCTGATAGTTGTCATCTCCGGATCGGAAGATGATATTTCCGAAATTTTGATTTCCCGCCATTGTGATGAATTTTTGAACGAGTGATTTGGAAAAGAAAAGAAGTGTATATTTGATATGAGAGAATTGTTTGTGGTGAAAGAAGGAGGTTTGGAGGGTATTTATAGGAGAAAAATGTGGGAGGTGAAAAGAAAGAGTGGTTGAAAAGTAATTAATTGTGGTAAATGAAAAATGAATGGGGAATGTAAAAAGGTAAGGGGTGTAACGTTCGTCTCCAACGGCTCCCTAACGTTCACATGTCTGAGGGGCGTTACGCTCGTCACAAAGCTGTGACGCTCGTAACAGGCACTAAGTGTGCCGTCCGTTATGGGTGGTGTGACGCTCGTCACACTTCCTTTTTGGAAAGGCTTAGTAGCGCTTCACAGAATCACTTTGGTAGCATATTTTAATGTTTTATTTAGCTTATGGTTATATTTAGTCTGCAATTTTAATGCACTGGGCATGTTACTTGCTTTGTATAATAAGTAACAACAGTAGAACGTAACAGGCATTTGCATAATAAAATTAACTAAACAGCTTCAATAAAAAGGAGATCATAATGTATTACAGGAAGGGAAAATAATGAAATGAAATAGAAATAAACATGAATTCAAATAACATTAATGAAAAAATCTAGCCTAAAACTAAATAACTTAGAAAGGAAAAATAACTAAATTCCATCTATCTTCGGATCTCTGGCCGGAGGAGTAAAAGAGTTAACGTGATGCCGTAACATACGTAACTGACTTGCCGTGCTGCTCATGTGTTCCAGGACTGCAAGTCTCAAGCTGTGGAAATCTTCCCTGAGGGCGTTTTGTTCTGACATCAAAGCTTCAATGACGGTTTTAATATCTGTTCCTGGCATATGATGTCGGAGATCAGGCATGGCTGATTCTTCGGTCAGGACAGGCTGAGGAGGAGGATCAATATCATGGTAGCCGGACGGAGTCTGAGGGTCAGATTCAGCAAGAGAGATATGGTCAACATAGTGCTCATAGTCATCACAAATCTCATAATCCTGGATGGATTCAGTGGATCCAGCAGGAGTTGGGGTTTCATTCAGGTTATAGAGCCAGTTCCTTTGGTTATGAACACTAGTCCTAGGATCGGGCAGGGTGAATAGGCAGAGAACCTGGTTATCAATAACAAGCTCAAACTCATCAGACCCTATGTTTGCTATAAACATAGTGTTGAAGAGGAAAGGTATACTCATAGTGGTAATGCCACAAAAAGGGTTCAGGTCAAGCATAGGCTGACGTAATCCAATAGCATTACCTATCATAGTTATCAAGCCGCCTATTCTAATGGGTGCTCTCTCATCCTGGATAAGGTGGTCCAAATTAGCTAACATAAAAGTAGCACCGTTTACTGGACGGTTCTGGGAAGCACAAAATATGATGAAGAGTTCATCACGTGAAACTGAAGTACTATTTGGCTTCTTCCCAAATAAAGTGTGGGTCAGGATCTTATGGAAATAGCGAAAAGCCGGATTATGTATGTTTCCAGAGAGAAACTCATGTTCTTCGGGCTCATCATTTCCAGTCAGCTTACCCCAAAAGTGTTCAAGCTCTCTATATTCAAAAAGTTCTTCCTGGCTTATAGTGAATGTATCAAAGGAGGTAGGAAAACCCAAAAGGTTGGTGAAGTCTCTAATATTAAATTGGTACTCCATATTGAACATTCTGAACTGGATAAAACCTCTGGTAATTCCTTTTCCATGGCTAGGTAGATAGATTAATGAACTAAGGAATTCTAGTGTGAGTCTCCGGTAGGTGGTGAAAGGTCTCAGGATAGGGGAGGTCTCCCATCCTATCTGATTCAGCAAAAACAGGACACTCTGTCTCAGTCCAAGGGCAGTCATAGCCCAATCATCAGCATATAAACTAGGTAGCATCTCTCTAGTGGCTAGTTCTTCAAACCTTCGTTTCTGAGCCATTTCTCTGAACTTGATACCCATACGATCAAAATGTCCCATCTGGTTAGTGTTAACTAGAGAAAAGAAAACATGAGTTTAAGTCAGGATTTGGCCAAATGCCGAAAGAAGAAAAGAATTATTATTATTATATATAGATATATATTTTTTTCTTTTTGAATAAATCAATAATGAATACTAAATAGAAATTTAAAAGAATAATTAAGAGAAAAATAGAGAAATGATGATAATAATAAAATAATAAAATAACAGATTAATTTGTGGGTTGTCTCCCACTAAGCGCTTTGTTTAAATGTCGCAAGCTCGACAAAGAAACTGTTAAATATTGTCTACGAGTCCTGGGGGCGTTTCGTCTAAGTGTAGAATTTGCGAATCCTCGTTGGTTTCCGCATAGTGATAATGTTTCAGACGTTGCCCGTTTACGGTGAACGGTTCTGTAGATTGTCCTTTTATTTCTACCGCTCCACTGGGAAAGATTTTAGTGATATGGAAAGGTCCTGACCATCTGGATCGTAGTTTTCCCGGGAATAATTTTAGTCTGGAGTTAAATAAGAGTACTGCGTCGCCTTGCTTGAAGATTTTCCTTGATATACGCTTATCATGCCATTGTTTTGTTCTTTCTTTATAGATTTTGGCATTTTCATAGGCGTCTCTTCTGAGTTCCTCTAATTCGTTTATGTCAAGGATTCTCTTTTCACCGGCGGCTTTGTAATTCAGATTTAAATTTCTAATAGCCCAATAGGCTTTGTGTTCTAATTCTACCGGGAGGTGACAGGATTTTCCATAAATGAGCTTAAATGGGGTCGTCCCTATGGGAGTTTTATAAGCAGTTCGGTATGCCCATAAAAGCTTCTGGTAATTTCAATGACCAATCTTTCCTTGAAGTGGCGACCGTTTTTTCTAGTATTTGCTTGATTTCTCTGTTAGATACTTCCACTTGTCCACTGGTTTGAGGGTGGTAAGGTGTTGCTATCCTATGTCTCACTCCATATTTAAGTAGTAGTTTTTCGAGTACCTTGGATATAAAGTGCGATCCACCATCACTGACTACTATCCTTGGGATGCCAAATCTCGGAAATATTATATTTTTAAAGAGTCTAGTTACTACTCGGGTGTCATTAGTTGGGGAAGCTATAGCTTCGATCCACTTTGATACGTAGTCAACCGCCACGAGTATGTACTTGTTACCGAAAGAGGATGGAAACGGTCCCATGAAGTCTATTCCCCACACGTCAAAAATCTCTACTTCCAAAATACCTTTTTGTGGCATCTCGTCACGTCTAGATATGTTTCCCGTGCGTTGACATCTGTCACACTCCTTAATAGCCGCATGTACGTCCTTCCATATAGTTGGCCAATAAAAGCCAGCTTGTAGGATTTTAGAGCAGGTCTTGGATGTACTTGTGTGTCCACCATAAGGCGCGGAGTGACAGTGTTGGATTATATTTTCTACCTCTTCTTCGGGTACACATCGACGGAAAATACCATCGGGACCTCTTTTGAAAAGTAAGGGATCATCCCAGTAATAGTGTTTTATGTCGTGGAAGAATCTTTTCTTCTGCTGGTAAGATAAAGTAGGTGGAACTATTCCGGCAGCTAAATAATTAACTAGATCAGCGTACCATGGTATGACAGATATAGCTAAGGTGGTTTCTACTTGCATGTCGGAGTTGTTCTCTTCCAAAGTAGCTATGAGTTTGTCATACGAGAAATCATCATTAATGGATGTTCTTTCTGGTTCAAGGTTCTCAAGTCTAGAGAGGTGGTCTGCTACTACGTTCTCAGTTCCTTTCTTGTCCTTGATTTCTAAGTCGAATTCTTGTAGTAACAAGATCCATCTTAGGAGTCTAGGTTTAGCATCCTTTTTTGTTAGAAGGTACCTGATAGCAGCGTGATCGGTGTAAACTATTATTTTGGCTCCTACCAAGTAAGAACGAAATTTATCTAGCGCAAATACTACTGCTAGGAGTTCTTTCTCGGTTGTGGCATAATTCATCTGTGCTTCATCCAGGGTTCTGCTAGCGTAATATATAACATGAAGTTTTTTATCCTTTCTTTGTCCTAAAACAGCTCCTACAGCATAATCACTGGCATCGCACATTATCTCGAATGGTTCATTCCAGTCTGGTGTCTGCATAATGGGTGCGGAGATCAATGCTTGTTTAAGAGTTTGAAATGCTTTTAAACAGTTGTCGTCGAATATGAATTCAGCATCTTTCATTAATAGTCCGGTCAAGGGTTTAGTTATCTTAGAGAAGTCTTTGATGAATCGTCGGTAAAAACCGGCGTGTCCTAAAAAGCTTCGTACTTCTCTCACGGTTCTTGGGGGTTGAAGATTTTCGATTACCTCTATTTTGGCTTTGTCTACTTCAATTCCTCTGTTCGAGATGATGTGTCCTAAAACAATGCCTTCTTGTACCATAAAATGGCACTTTTCCCAATTAAGTACTAAGTTTACTTTTACACATCGTTCAAGAACTCTTTCCAGGTTTTCAAGGCATTCTTCGAAACTTTGTCCGTATACAGAAAAGTCATCCATGAATACTTCCATGATGTTTTCGAGAAAGTCGGCGAAAATCGCCATCATGCATCTTTGAAAAGTTGCAGGGGCATTGCACAGACCAAACGGCATTCGTCTATACGCGAAGGTACCAAAAGGGCATGTGAATGTTGTCTTTTCTTGGTCATCAGGGTGAATTGGTATTTGAAAGAAGCCTGAATAACCGTCTAAATAACAGAAATGTGAATGTTTAGCTAATCGTTCTAACATTTGGTCAATGAATGGTAAAGGGAAATGATCTTTTCGGGTTGCTTTGTTTAGTTTCCTATAATCAATGCACATTCTCCATCCCAATTCGATTCGTTTAGTTATAGTTTCTCCTTTTTCGTTTTCAATAACGGTTATGCCTCCTTTCTTTGGTACAACGTGTACAGGACTAACCCATTTGCTATCAGATATAGGATATATAATACCTGCTTCTAATAACTTGGTTATTTCTTTCTTTACTACCTCACTTAGGATCGGATTTAGTCTTCTCTGGTGTTCCCTAGAGGTTTTACCGTCTTCTTCTAACATGATGCGGTGCATACAAATAGAAGGGCTTATTCCTTTAAGATCGGTTATGTGGTATCCTAGTGCGGTTGGATATCTTCTTAAGATATGTAGGAGTTTTTCTGTTTCGAGTCTTCCTAGATCTGCATTGACTATCACAGGTCGTTCAAGTTCTAAGTCTAGGAATTCATATCTCAGATTTTTGGGAAGTGTTTTCAAATCAGGGGTTTGTTTGTTAAGACACTGCGTAGGATCTGGTGTTATTGCTAAGCATTGTTTAGATTTGTCTTCTAAAAGATAGTCTGATGATTTGTCTTCTCCTGACTCTGCTTCTTTTATGCATTCATCGATGATATCCATGAAGTAACATGTATCTTCTATTGCAGGTGCTTTCAAGAATTTGGAAAGAATGAATTCAATTTTCTCTTCACCTACTTCGAAGGTGAGTCTTCCTCGTTTTACGTCTATGATTGCACCGGCAGTTGCTAAGAATGGTCTTCCTAGTATAATAGGTGTAGTATCATCTTCTCTAATTTCCATAATTGTGAAGTCAGTGGGAATGTAAAACTGACCTATGCGTACGGGAACGTTTTCAAGGATTCCTACAGGATATTTGATGGAACGATCCGCTAGTTGTACAGACATCTTGGTCGGTCTTAATTCTCCCATTTCCAGTCTCTTACATATGGATAAAGGCATAACGCTAATTCCGGCTCCTAAATCGCATAAGGCTTTGTCGATGACAAATTTTCCTATGTGACAGGGTATAGAGAAGCTACCCGGATCCTTGAGTTTAGGAGGCATGTTTTGGATTATAGCGCTACATTCGGCAGGGAGTGTAACGGTTTCGCTATCCTCAAGTTTCCTTTTATTAGAAAGAATTTCTTTTAAGAATTTAGCATATGAGGGCATCTGCGTAATAGCTTCGGTAAATGGAATTGTAACGTTTAATTGTTTAAGGAGATCGACAAATTTTCTAAATTGGCCTACATCTTTGGTTTTAACAAGCCTTTGAGGGTAAGGTATAGGTGGTTTGTAAGGTGGTGGAGGTACATAAGGTTCCTTCTTTTCTAGGGTATCCTTATTACTCTCTTCCTTTTCCTTAGGTTCACTTTCCTCATTAGATTTCTTAGGGTTTTGGTTTTCTATCCTTGGATCAGACGGTCCTTCCACTTCCGTTCCACTTCTTAATATAATTGCATGAGCTTGGCTTCTCGGATTAGGTTGGGGCTGTCCAGGGAATGTACCAGTTGGTGCAGCAGTAGGTGCTTGTTGTTGAGCTACTTGAGATATTTGTGTTTCCAGCATTTTGTTATGGGTAGCCAGGGCATCTACTTTGCTTGCTAGTTGTTTAAGTTGTTCGCCAGTGTGTATGTTCTGGTTTAAGAAATCTTTATTGGTTTGTTGTTGGGAAGCTATAAAGTTTTCCATCATGATTTCCAAGTTGGATTTTCTAGGGGTATTATTGTTAGGATTTGGTTTCTGATATCCCGGAGGTATAGATGGGGTTTGATTCGGAGACTGTCCAGGTGCGTATAAAGCATTATTACTCTTATATGAAAAGTTTGGATGGTTCTTCCAATTTGGGTTATAGGTATTCGAATAGGGGCTTCCTTGAGCATAGTTTACTTGCTCTGTTTGGATTCCAGTCAAGAGTTGACATTCCGCAGGAGTGTGGCCTTGGATTCCACAGACCTCGCAATTCTGAGTTATAGCAACCACGGCGGTTGGTGGTGATACGTTTAAACTTTCAATTTTCTGGACCAAAGCATCCACTTTTGCATTGACGTGATCAAGGTTACTTATCTCGTACATGCCAGTTTTCGGTTGAGGTTTTTCCACTGTTGTTCGTTCGGTTCCCCACTGATAGTGGTTTTGGGCCATGCTCTCGATAAGCTGGTAAGCATCAGCATAAGGTTTGTTCATTAGTGCACCACCTGCAGCGGCGTCTATTGTTAACCTTGTATTGTATAAGAGACCATTATAAAATGTGTGAATTACTAACCAGTCTTCCAAACCATGGTGTGGGCAAAGTCTCATCATGTCTTTGTATCTTTCCCATGCTTCGAAAAGAGACTCGTTGTCTTTCTGTTTAAATCCGTTTATCTGGGCTCTTAACATAGCTGTTTTGCTTGGCGGAAAATATCGGGCAAGAAAAACTTTCTTCAACTCGTTCCATGTGGTGACTGAGTTGGAGGGGAGAGATTGAAGCCATCTTCTAGCGCTATCTCTTAATGAGAAAGGAAAAAGACGAAGTCGAATTGCCTCTGAAGTGACACCATTAGCTTTAACAGTATCAGCATATTGAACAAATACGGATAAATGAAGGTTTGGATCTTCGGTAAGATTTCCAGAGAATTGGTTCTGTTGCACAGCCTGCAACAGCGAAGGTTTAAGTTCAAAGTTGTTTGCTTCGATTGCGGGCGGAGCAATACTTGAATGCGGTTCATCTTGCGATGGAGCGGCGTAATCTCTAAGAGCACGAGCTGGTTCTGCCATCTCGGTTAAAGAAGGAAAAATGTTTTTGATATCAGGAAGGTGAATAGGAGGGAGATTGTTTTCAGCACGATATTCCCGAATTCGTCGTAAGACTCGGAGATATAGTTCGATATCGTTGATTCGTAAATAGAGCGGTTCGCCTTGAGAGCGAGTGCGTGGCATACAAATCAACGAAAGAAAGAATAGAAGGAAAAAGAAACCTTAGTCTCTACAGCGTAACGGAAGAGTTACGATATCGATTGAATAAAGGTCCCCGGCAACGGCGCCAAAAACTTGATCGCTCGACTGTGTGAGTCGAGAATGGGATACAAACTGCAAGTGCACAGTTCTATCGCGTAGTTTTAAAAGATATCGATCCCACAGGGACTTATGAATCGATGTACCGTTATCTAAAGTTACTACGTAAAGCTAAGGTGAAAATGTTTGATTGTTTGGGGAAGGGAGCTAAGAGCTAAACTAATATCTAGATTAAATATCAATAAAACGGATATCGGTATGTAGTTCGTCAAAACTAGGGAATCAATTCCTTGTCGGTCTCTCGGTTTTAAAATAAATCGTTTCGATTAACTTTATTGGTTAAAGGTTTTATCTCAAACTCTCGCTCTGTTGAAGAAACCATGATCTTAGATTAATGTAGCTGTCACTTATAATTAAGTCAAAAATCATATTTTGAAAACAATAAAGTTGCAGAAACTCTTTTTAAGAAAATACTGACCGTTTTAAACACCCTTATCTCAAACTTTCGCTCTGTTGACTTAGGTTATACAATTAAATCTAAATGCTTAACTCTCGTCCTCACATTCAATCTTTAAAAATACTTTTTGGAAAAAGGTCAGAATTTAATTAATTCTAAAACTTGCTCTCGCCCTGAGATAGACTTAATGACTAACTTACACTGTCCAGTTAAAACCTCAAACTCTCGCTCTGTTGGTTTCAACTTCTTTATGTCTTTTACTTTTGTAAAAAATCTTGTTATTAAACCTGTAAGTTAAGACCATAAAAAGATTGATTCTAATTTTAAGTTTGAATAGACCGACTTAGTCTTGACCCCTTATTCTGCTTACTTTACATACCGATATCTAGGCAAATTAGCCAGACATGCTAAATAAATAAGAATTTATATCATACATAAACAGACTCATTCCAGGCAGGCAATATGAATAAACAATAGGATAAAACATAAAAAAAATTAAATAACAGTTAAAGAACCTGAATGCGTAATACAATGGTCTTGAACACTCCACCACAAGCCGGTAGGATTTGTTCTTGGATTCTTCAATTAAATAGTAAAATAAATCAAGGAAATAAAACTGGAATATAACGTAAGGTTAAATCCGGTATAAAATTGCACAGTAGTTTCCGGTGTAGAAACTACTACGCGAAAAATATCTAAAAGCTAAGAACGGGGAAAAATAAATTGCGAGGGAAAAAGAAAATAAAGCTTGCAAGATAAAATAAAAAAGGTGAACGATGCTGGAAAGGGAGAAAAATAGGCAAAGGCGTGAAAGGAAAATTTGGCAGAGCTTTCGCAAAACTGAGCGTGCAAAAACTGTGTGTTCTTTTGGTTTGTGAGATGGCTATTTATAATAGCCTTGGTAACTGCATTCCGTTTCTCCCATTCTTCAGCGTGGCTATATCCACGGCGTGCATATAGGAGACCAACTCCTTAACGTTATTCTTCAAGTTTTTCTGAGGGCGATACTTACGCCAAAAAGGTAGTGGAGTTGTGTGACGCTCGTCACGCTATGTGTGACGTCCGTCACAAGTCTGTTTTGCGTGACGCTCGTCACACACCCTGTGACGTCCGTCACAGGCACAGCGTTGATGACTTGTGCGCTTTGGGCTGGGCTTTGGCATTTGGTCCCTTTTCTCTTCTTTTTACACCTCCTTTTCTTCCCTTTTTCGCTTTTGCTTCAAAATGGGTACCTGATATAAATAGCAAGGAAATACTGCATAATATCTGATGAAATGAGATAAATTAAAGTAAATGATAATATAATTTAATTGAATTAAGTCTTAAAAAGCGATATAATTTCGTGTTATCAGCTCTACAAGATCATATACATGAAAAGGCAAATAATGAGATTCGAATTCCAACCTCTTTGAAGAGCAGTGAGTTGAAATCGTGTGTTCAAAGCCTCAAATCTTCCAGATCTTCTCCTCTACGTGTATCTTAAAGTTTGATGCAAGAAATATCAGCTGAATCCACTTGAATGAATCTTAATTTTCAAGATCCATCTTCATGAGTTTGTGCACAATCTGCTTGATTCTTGGCCAAATTCTGCAAACCAAACCTTGATTCTTCATCAATGATCCATGCTGAACACGATTATGCAGTAATATTAATGAGTTATATGAAGAAAATTCAAGTTTGAGTTGAGAGAATTTTTGGAGGGAAAAATGAATTATAGATCTAGAATTGTGGTTATGAGCAAATTCTATTAGGATTTAGCTTTTATACTCTGTGTTAATCACCATGCTAATCACAATTAGGCTTGGTTAAATGAGATTAAGGAAATGAGAGGTGTATGACCAATTTGGCAAGTGTGTGGTGCATGGAGATTTTACACGTGAACAGTGCACATGCATGGTTCAAAGTCACTTAAAATCATCCAAAGATCACAATGGCATTGGTATTTTTCATGTATGATCAATAGAATTTGAATTCTCCATTTTCCCTCCAAAATATACATGCATGGAAAAATGATCATGTGAGTTAATTTCATGCAATCCAATGTTTTATTTGGAAAATATTGGTCATGATAAGCATAATGCAAAAAGAGTGGACCAATTTGGAGCTTTGGAGCAAAAGTTATGCCATGTTGAACTTCCATGTACACTTTGTAATCATTGGACCATAACTTCTCAACCATTCATCATATGATCATGATCTTGGACTTTTTGAAAAGAGGAGAGAAATATCTTCAACTTTCATGTTCACCAAAAATCCATTTGAATCTTCTTTGATGTTGGAAAGTCAAGTTGAATGTGAACCAAAAACTTGCCATTTTTGGAAACTTGAAATTATAGGTCACTTTCCATTTTTGGAAACTTTTGATTTGACTTCAAAATCTTCAAGATAGATGTTTGACAGGATGAATAGGCCTTGTTTGAACATGAATGAGGATGTTAAGATCAATTCTCCCACCTCAAAGCCCTCAGCTCTTGCACAGGTGACTGTATAGGTCCTCAGATGACCTTGACATGCTCTGATCAGGTCAAACCTCCACCACTTGATAAAATGGCTCAGAAATGAAACCCTAGCTCAAATAAGCTCAGTATAATAACCATGTGATCTCCATCTCAATAGAAGACGTCATCTCCTTGAAAATCCCTGGCTGGAATAGAAGTCACTGATTAGGGTTGACCAGAGGTCAAAACCCTAATCCACTGCAAACCCTCAGATGGTTGACAAACACTTCATAAAGACCCTCAATCTTGAATCATGCAACCTCTCCATCTCTGAAAAGACTTTGGATGATGATCTTCTCATTTCCATATGATATGCAAAAATGCAAATGCCTAATGTCCTAAAACATGAAATGCAATGTGCTGAACTAGTCCCAAGAAGAGGAGGGCAAATTTTGAGGTGTTACAGCTGCCCCTATTCAATCCACTGTGAACCTGTCGATATGAACAGCCTCGGCTTTCAGATGATCAGGGTGAAGAGTGGTTGAATACCAAGAACAGACGAACAATTTGCGCTCCGCTGGGGATTATTATATATATTTTTTTGCTTTTCTTGAACCCCACAACTTTTCGATTGATTCTTTTCTTGAACCCCGATACTTCTTTGATTTCTTTTTTTTGCTTTTCTTGAACCCCAAAAATAATATTTTCTCTTCCACACGGATGATCCCTGATCACCGCATTTGAACCCCGAAAACTTCATGTCAAACTTGCTGCCAAACGATAAACCCTGTTCTCCATTTGAACCCCAGTCGCCTGACGATAACTCGCGATCGTCGTTGTGAAACCCGTTCTCCAGAAAACACCCAGTGTCTCCCTTTCTCCATTTGAACCCCGTTCTCCATTTTCCCATGCTAATTCCGTTGGCAATGCCGGAAATAACACCAAACACCACTCTGACGACGACATACCAGAGGGTACACCTTCACAACAGGAAGGTAACATGCGCATTTCTTCCTCAGAAGACACCCATAACGACTTCTCGTGGCCTCGCCAAAGTCTACGGTGACACATGATCAGAAGACAATCCTGAGGACCTCATCCCAGATACCATCTTCAACTCCAATCTCCAGTTGAACCTCGTTCTCCAGAAAATGCCGCAACACTTCCTTTTCTCCATTAGAACCTCGCTCTCCAGAAAATGCCCAACACTTCCTTTTCTCCAGTTGAACCCCGCTCTCCGCGCTGATCGCGTAACATTCTCTGATCTTCATTCCCATCTCCGCTTGACGGAAATTTTTCCTCCAATATCGCACTACTGGGGAATATTGTTGCTCCAACGTCATGATGCCGAACTCTTCAGAGTAACATCTTCCAACTGGCTAAACCTACTCTCAAATAGTAACCACGGCTTGAGTCGCGCTGATCGCGTAACGTTCTCCGATCTTCATTTCCATCTCTGCCCGACGGAAACTCTTCCTCCAATATCGCACTACTGGGGAACATTGTTGCTCCAACGTCACGATGCTAAACTCCTCAGAGTAACATCTTCCAACTTCCATCTCGCACGACAGAAATCTTCCTCCAATATCGCACTACTGGGGAATACCGTTGATTCAACGTCACGATGCCAAACTCCTCAGAGTAACATCTTCACCATCCGGCGAAACCAACTCTCAAACGGTAACCACGGCTTGAGTAACATCTTCACCAACCAGCTAAACCAATTCTCAAACGGTAACCACGGCTTGAGACTAGCTTATGCTTGCAATGCTGATGCATGAGTTTTCTTTTTTACAGCGTAATGCTCCATAACCATGGAAATGCTATGCAATGAGTTACGCAATATGCTATGCTTTTCTAAATGATGAATGCATAAAAAATATCCCCCTCAGGGGACTCTACTGGGGAGCTCGAGGCACTCTGCTGAGGAGCTTGATACCACTCCAATCTCCACCCTGCTGGGGAATAGCACCGCTGCTGGGGAAAGAACAACCCTCACCAGGGATGACCTCTACTGGACCCGATCCGCTTGGGGACTTCGCTGGGGAAGACAACCACCTCCGCTGGGGAAACAGCAACCTTCCGGCTTGCTGGGGATATAACAATCTCCACAATGCTAGGGGAAACAACAACCTTCAAGCCTGACTGCCGAAGAAACCGATCTCGAACCTGCTGGGGGAGGTACGGCATATTTGACATGGAACACCTGTCGACTCGTTGAACACTGGCATCCACCACCTAACCAAAGTGTCAACTTTCCATTTCAGACTTTGAAGAGTCTTCTTGATTAACCCTCCAGGATCGTCGCAATCCTTCCGCCGTCTGTTCACCATTCTTCTATTCCTCGTCCCTGATCGGACCTCAAAGGATCTTTTGTCAAAAAGCTTCACCTCACAACCTGCAAGTGAGTGAAAATATCTAACAGCACCTGCAAAAGAGATCGTTAGATAAAAACGTGCCCCAGGCGTGCCAAAATTTCAACACCTGAGTCACTCTACCTTCCAAATAAGATTTCAAATTTTCAATCCTATAAACATGCATTGGAAGGGATCTCCATATCTCAAAATGCAAAGATTCTTATCAAAATAAACGGATGTTTTTGCAATCAAAGCGGTAATGAAAACAAAAACAAAATTATTTGACTGAATAATGCATTTTATTGATTGAAAAAGGTGGCTCATAACTGAGCAATACACAGGAAGCAATTCCTGAAAAGAGGTAATTGCGCACAAAAGGAAAATCTATCCTAATGACAATGTGAAACCGTGATCTCATCGAGTTCCAACTCGGTTACACCCCATATGTCTTCAAGACTCTCCGCACTTTCTGCCTTCTGAACAAGACGCTTCCGACCGATCCCTGTCGGGGATTATCCACGTGTCTTAACCAAAACACAAACGATCATGCTAGACGCAGTTGTTCGTTTCATTCCCTCTTTTGCCTGGACCGCCCTTTCGGGTTTTCAGTCCACCGGGTGTACAGTTTTTTCCTTTTTATCCCTAATTTTTACCCGAACCTTTTTATTTTTATTTTTTTGGTTCGCCGGGATGCCCATTTTTGCCTGGACTATTTTATTCTTTTCGTCCAGCGGGTCTCTTATATGAAGTATTTTTTAACTGCGTCCGCATTCATCGGGGATGGAAAATCCTCGCCATCCATGGTCGTCAACAACAAGGCTCCGCCAGAGAAAACCTTCTTGACCATGAATGGACCTTCATAATTGGGTGTCCATTTGCCCCTACGATCGTTTTGAGGAGGAAGGATCCTTTTCAACACCATATCTCCTACGTGATACACACGAGGTCGTACCTTCCGGTCAAAGGCACGCTTCATGCGCTGTTGGTACAACTGCCCATGACAAATGGCTGTCAGCTCTTTTCCTCAATCAGGCTTAACTCTTCGTACCGAGTCCTTACCCATTCAGCCTCTTCCCTTTTCACGTCCATCAGGACTCTCAATGACGGAATCTGGACCTCAACCGGTAGCACGACTTCCATTCCATACACAAGCGAGAAAGGCGTTGCCCTAGTAGATGTACACACCGAGGTTCGATACCCATGCAAGGCAAACGATAACATCTCGTGCCAATCCTTATAGGTCACGACCATCTTCTGCACAATCTTCTTAATGTTCTTATTGGCTGCCTCAACCGCCCCATTCATCTTCGGACGATAAGGAGAAGAATTGCGATTTTGAACTCCCGACACAGTTCTGCCATCATCTTATTGTTCAGATTAGAACCATTATCAGTAATGATTCTTTCGGGAACCCCATATCTGCAAATGATGTCTCTTTTCAGGAATCTGGCCACGACCTGCTTCGTCACATTTGCATAAGACGCCGCTTCTACCAACTTGGTGAAGTAATGAATAGCCACTAATATGAACCGGTGCCCATTCGAAGCCGTAGGCTCGATCTTTCCGATCATATCAATGCCCCACATAGCAAACGGCCATGGAGATGACATTAAACTCAACGGATTTGGAGGCACGTGCACCTTGTCAGCATAAATCTGGCATTTATGACACTTCCGCACGAAATTGAAACACTGGGCCTCCATCGTCATCCAATAATAACCAGCTCTCAGCAGCTTTTTCACCATTGCATTCCCACTGGCATGCGTACCAAACGACCCCTCGTGCACCTCTTTCATCAATTGGCTTGCTTCTTTGTCATCGACGCATCTAAGCAAAACCCAATCGAAATTCCGCTTGTACAAAACCCCATCCTTGTTCAGATAGAACACCGGGGCCAACCTCCTCAGAGTCTTTCGGTCCTTCTTGGATGCTCCCTCAGGATATTCTTGGGTTTCCAGATAGCGCTTGATATCAAAATACCACGGCTTCTCATCATCAGGCGTTGTGTCGACAACAAACACATAAGCCGGTCTATCCAGACGTCCCACCTCAACACTAGGGAACTGATTCCACCATTGCACCTTAATCAAGGCAGCCAGAGTAGCCAAAGCATCTGCCAAAGGATTCTCTTCTCTCGGCACATGATGCAATTTCACCTTGGTGAAGAACGTCAACAACCTCCTTGTATAGTCCCGGTATGGAATTAAGTGCGATTGATGCGTATACCATTTCCCGTTAACCTGGTTCACAACCAAAGCTGAATCTCCATATATAACAAGGTTTTTGATCCGCAAATCAATCGCCTCTTCAATCCCCAAGATACAAGCTTCGTATTCAGCCACATTGTTGGTGCATTCAAACGTTAGCCGGGCAGCAAAAGGAATGTGGGATCCTTTCGGAGTAACCAAAACAGCACCAACTCCACTACCATTCACGTTAACGGCCCCATCAAACATCAGAATCCATTCGGATTCAGGGTCAGGCCCCTCCTCCGGGATTGGTTCCTCACAATCTTTCGATTTGAGAAACATGATGTCCTCATCAGGGAACTCAAACCTCATCGGTTGATAATCCTCAATGGGTTGCTGGGCGAGGTAATCAGACAATACACTCCCCTTTATCGCCTTCTGAGAGGTATACTGGATATCATATTCAGTCAGAATCATTTGCCATCTCGCAACCCGTCCGGTCAATGCTGGCTTCTCGAAAATATACTTGATTGGATCCATCTTGGAAATCAACAAAGTGGTATAAACCAGCATATACTGTCTCAGTCGGCGAGCAACCCATACCAAAGCGCAACAAGTTTTCTCGAGCAGTGAATATCTTGTTTCACAATCGGTAAACTTTTTGCTAAGGTAGTAAATTGCATGCTCTTTTCTACCAGACTCGTCATGCTGCCCCAGTACACACCCCATAGACCCCTCGAGGACTGTCAAGTACAAAATTAACGGTCGTCCCTCCACAGGAGGCATCAGAATCGGAGGCTCCTGCAAATATTCTTTTATCTTTTCAAATGCCGCTTGGCAATCATTATTCCACCTGACCGTTTGATCTTTTCTCAACAACTTGAATATGGGTTCACACGTGGCAGTTAGATGAGATATGAACCGTGAAATGTAGTTCAATCTACCTAAGAAACCACGAACCTCTTTCTCTGTTCTCGGTTCAGGCATTTCTCGTATTGCTTTTACTTTAGCAGGATCAACCTCGATTCTTCTTTCACTCACAATAAACCCCAACAACTTACCGGACTGCACTCCGAAAGTGCACTTATTCGGATTCAACCTCAGTCTGAATTGTCTCAACCGGTCAAACAACTTGGCCAGATCTACCAGATGCCCCTCTTCTGTTTGGGACTTTGCTATCATGTCATCAACATAGAATTCGATTTCATGATGAATCATATCATGAAACAAAGTCACCATGGCCCTCTGATACGTGGCACCGGCATTCTTGAGACCGAATGGCATCACCTTATAACAGAAAGTGCCCCATGGTGTGATGAACGTTGTTTTCTCCATATCATCTGGCGACATTTTGATTTGATTATAGCCAGAAAAGCCATCCATGAAGGAAAACACCGAGAATTGAGCTGTATTATCTACCAACACATCGATGTGAGGTAGTGGGAAATCATCTTTCGGGCTAGCTCTATTCAAATCCCGGTAGTCCACACACATTCTCACCTTTCCATCCTTCTTCGGGACCGGCACAATATTCGCGACCCAAGGCGGATAATTAGTGACAGCGAGGAAACCAACATCCAACTGCTTCTGTACTTCCTCTTTGATTTTCATGGCCATCTCAGGTCGAGTTCTGCGCAACTTCTGCTCCACTGGAGGACAGTCTTCTCTCAATGGTAGCTTGTGCACAACAATATCAGTATCCAACCCTGGCATATCCTGATACGACCAGGCGAAGATATCAACATACTCTTTCAATAGTGCTACCATTCTGCTCTTGACATTTACCTCCAAAGCGGCCCCAACTTTCACTTCCTTTCTGACCTCCTCGGTACCCAGATTAACAATCTCGACTCGTTCCTCGTGCGGTTGAATCACCTTCTCCTCTTGTTTCAACAACCTGACTAATTCTCCCGGCAGTTCACAATCTTCTTCGCCTTCTTCTTCGGCATGATAGATCAGATTATCAAAGTCATATGAGGGTGTAACAGGATTGTTATCAATGAGATCCGGAGAACGATCGCATTTGCATAAATGTTGATTCATGCATTGCTTTAGAACCGGAATGAAGCAAATTAAAAGGATGGAAAACGAAAACAAACATTGCCATTTTTATTTTTTCAAACTGCAAAAATAAACGAAAAATAAGGAACACCGCTTTTGATGCGAAAAACATCCTTTTATTAATGATGCAAACAATGCAAAATGAAACACATGAGGTGGCCCTTACAATGGACTATTACGTTTCGGGCAAAACATATGGCTTTCATGCAAACAGAATTGAAAAACAGAAATATTACTCTTCACGTAGAGTGACAGTGATGATCTTTTCGGCCTTCCAGTTCTGGATCTCCATCCCTGGTACGCACGGTTTTATCCACGAATCGAGCTCGCAGTCACTATCGATCTCTTCACCCACCGCACAAATGTGATTTGGATCTAACATTCCAGCACTGGTGAACGTGAATGGCTGACGACGTCCTCTGCTTTGTCCAGACGAGCCTCGCCCCGGCTGATAACCAACCCTAAACCTGTCTTTCTTGGCGGCGATGTCCATCATCCTTCCCCAACCTGGGGCTTCTCCGCTCCTCACCACCTCGGTGGCCTGCTTATACGAAGAAATGGACGGATTCTTCTCTTCCTTAGCAAAAATGGCATTCTCCACCTTGACGGTTTCGAATGCCTGACTTGGCGTCTCAAATATTTCCCCGTCCATTTCAACATATTTGGACGATGATAGGTGGCTGATGAAGATATCTTCTTCCCCGCAAACGGTTACAACCTGCCCGTCCCAAATATACTTTAATTTCTGGTGCAAAGTCGAAGTTACTGCCCCTGCAGCGTGTATCCATGGTCGACCCAACAAGCAATTGTATGCCGGCTGAATATCCATGACATAAAACACAGACTTAAACACCTCGGGCCCGATCTTCACTGGGAGCTCCACTTCCCCAAACACATCCCTTTTAGAACCATCGAAGGCTCTAACAACCAAGTCAGTGGGCCTCAACACCACTCCTTCGCAATTCAACTTTTCCAGGGCCTTCTTCGGCAACACATTGAGTGACGAGCCGGTATCCACCAACACGTGCAAAAGCACTGCTCCTTTACACTCCATTGCAATGTGTAATGCCCTATTGTGATTACGCCCATCCACCGTAAGATCCAAATCAGTGAACCCCAGCCCATGGCTGGCATTGACATTAGACACCACTGTCTCTAACTGATTGATCGTTATCTCTTGCGGGACATAGGCTCTCTTAAATATTTTCAACAAAGCCTCTCTATGCCCCTCGGAGCTTAACAGCAATGACAAGATTGAAATCTTAGACGGGGTCTGCTGCAAGTGGTCAACAAGCTTATACTCTGACTTCTTGATGATCCTCAGAAATTCTTCAGCTTCGTCATCAAGTTCTTTTTCTGACCCACCAGGCGCCGGTGTCGCTACAGGAGTACTCTCATTTACCACCTGCTTCCCTCTTGCCCTGGCTAAAGCCTCAGCCTTATCTCTCTTTTCTTTCTCTCCATCCCCACTCCTCAAAGTGTCCGGTGCAAACAACCTTCCACTGCGAGTGAAACCACTGGGTCCGGCATTATCCACCTTTGAAACGGTGGTTTCACCTGCAGCCCGATCCTCCTGCTTCTCTCCATTACAATAAACCTCTCCACCATAATCCCACGGCACCGTATCATCATTGTCATAAGGAATTGGCCCAGGTACCGTGATGGTAACCGGAGCCGCATCTGCTGGCGCTGACAAGTCGATTGGATCAAAGTAGATGGTTATGGTGGAGACATCCTTCCTCTCCAAACCAGCTTTCTCAAACCTGAGGCTTCCCTCATCCATCATTCTTTGGACAACCTCCCTCAATAAAACACACCCATCGGTAGTGACAGTGCAAGCGACACAACAATCATCACAACCCGGAAAGACCCCATTCTTCAACAGTTGTCTCTTGACCTCAGCCAGTGGAGTCCTCAACTGATCTATATTCATCAACCCAATTGTCCTCCTATCCTCAGAAATTGCATTCACCCCCATCTGACCATGCGCCGGCATGGGATTAACATTAACATTTGGAGATAGAGCAAAATTGATGGCCTTGGAGTCTACCAGATCCTGGACAACATGCTTAAAAGCTTTACAATTCTCCACATTGTGTCCAGGGGCACCAGAATGAAATTCGCACTTGGCGTTCTCATCATAGTTGGCAGGCCTCTGGTCCGGTCTCAACGGAGCAAATGTTCTCAATTGAACCAACCCCAAATCTTTCAACTTCTTCAACAGGAAAGAATATGTCACAAGCGGCCTATCAAACTGACGATCAGTCATTCGTCCTCTCACTTGATACCCGGCCCGTTGTGTTCTTTGTTGAAACGGATGTCGTTGCTGTGGCTGTTGTTGTTGTTGATGTTGTTGTGCAGGTTGATTGTCAGTAGGAATTGTTACTGCAGCAGTGTGCTGGTAGTAGTGATCCCTACCGTGTCCCCTTTGGGCATACACAACACTTTCGTCACCCTCCTTCTTTCGCTGACCGTTACCAAAGGGCTTCTTCGACCCAAACGACGAAGCATTACCCTGTATCTTCCCCATCTTCAGCCAGCTCTCAATTCTCTCCCCAGCCACGACAATGTCTGCAAAGTTGGTAACCGGGCATCCCACCATTCTTTCAGCAAAGGTCCCCTAAAGGGTACCCATGAACAAATCAGACATCTCCCGATCTACCAACGGAGGTTGAACTCTGGCAGCCAACTCCCTCCATCTCTGTGCGTATTCTTTAAACCCTTCATTTGGCTTCTGAGACATACCCTGCAGCTGGGTACGGCTAGGAGCCATGTCAGCATTGAATTGATACTGTTTAAAGAACGCATCCCCTAGATCCTGCCAGCTCTTGACATCTGATGATCTCAGCTTGGTATACCACTCCAGAGATCCCCCAAACAAGCTATCCTGGAAGAAGTACATCCAGAGCTTCTGGTCCATTGTATAGGCAGATATCTTTCGGACGAATGCCTGGAGATGAGTTTCCGGGCAAGAACTCCCATTGTATTTATCAAACGCAGGCGCTTTAAACTTCTGTGGGATCACAATCCCCTCAACCAGCCCCATGTTTGACATGTTGACAACCCCTGGAGTAGCATAGCTTTCCAAAGCCCTGATCTTCTCTGCCAGTGCCTGAATCTCCTTGTTTGGTGGTTGAACACCATACTGGCCAAACTTCTCATTCAGTACCGAGAACTGATCTTCTTCTCTATCCTCCTCAGCCCCAAAGAAAGGAGGAAGCTGATTATCTTTCACATTATTGCCCATAGGACCTGGTCCACCGCCTGCAGCGAAACCAAAACCTCCACCATCGTTGATTACCACACCAGCAGTAGTCGTCTTCCTTCTAGGATCACCACCATCCCCAGAACCACCGAGACCGTTGTTGGAGACACCTTCTAGATTATTACCACTGTTGGCAACAGAAGCCCGCTCAAGCTTCTCCACTTTCTCAACCAGTGCCTTCTTCCCCAAGGCGAACCCTTGCATGACGTTGATCAGATCTCCCATCTTCTCTTTCAGCTCGAGAATATCTGCGTTGGATGTATCCATCAGTTTGGATTTGTTGCGCCTGGTAGGGTATCTGTGCGGACGAGCTACATGCAAAGGAATGATTCTACGTGCGCGAGCAATGATTCCTGAAACAATCAAACACGTTAGAAACCGACACCTGCAAAATAGAAGACAAGTTATTATGATTCATGCATGAATGCAGTGTCTATCCATATGAGGACCACTCTGTCTTTGGATCCTGGTTTCATCGAGACAGATAATAATTTGACAGCAACATTCTGACGTCAATCATTTGGTTTCACCATATAGATCAGAGAGTTATGACTTTGCAAAGACATCACCCGACCATGTGTGTGTTGTGTGAGTACGCACAGAAAACCAAATAAAGCTTGAAGATCAATCAATGAATAACAATAACCACTGTATATCAAAAGTGCACAACACGTGCAAGAGTCATACATCAGGCTTGATACAAATCAAGTACAATTCTCCAGAATTAGAAAGAAATACAAGCAAGTGAATTCCGTCAACATGCCTGACGGTAATCCAACACATGATAATAACTGCGACAAAATCTAAACTGAAGAAGGTCCCACGGAGGGTTCTGCACCATCAACCATCCGAGTAAACTTCATAGCAAACCTGAGCTCAGTATTCTCCTGCTGAAGTCTTCCCACCTCCTTTTGATGAATCTTCATCTGTCGGAAATAATGGTCCCTCTCAGCCAGATAATGATCTCTCTCAGCCACAATCTTCACTTGCTCTTCTTCCTTAACTTTCAGCTTTGCTTCCCACTCGGCGGTAAGGGCTTTGGCTCTAGCTTCCCTCTGAGTCTTCACAAGGATTTGTCTCTTCTTCTCGTCTTCAATGACCCTCAAAGCTCTAGCCAACTTCTCCTTGGTAATGTCGTGCTCCTTTGTAGACGACTCTAACGCTTGGCTGATCTTGCAATAATAAGCGGTGTCTATCTCAAAACGCTTCACCACAAGAGCATGTCTCTTAGCCTGGTCTTCTGTTTCCCTCTTGATTTCCTGATTAGCCATTTGGATTCTAGCAACACTCATCTCCAACTCAGTCTTTTCTGCCTGCAGCTGATCTCTCTCCCTTTTCATCTCTAGAAACTCTTCCATGCTGACAGAAGAACGTGACCCCTCAATCAACGGATACCAAGGATCACCCCTAGGAAATGGTAGATGCGTGAGCTCAATCCTCTTTCTGAGCCAATCATCAAACGGAGGAAAAGACCTGCTATTAACCTTACCAAAAGGAACCTTGCCCTTCCTTTGAATGTCGCGCCATTCATCAGACACTTGCCTCAACAATGGCTGATTACCCTCAATCGGGAAGTAGAAAGACTCCTGAATCTCTCGCCCGAGGGGAGGACCCTCCACAGCAAATCCCATTTGTCTCCTAAGAAGCACCGGGTTGTAATTAATGCAACCTTGAACTCCTATAAGAGGCACATTGGGAAGACTCCCACAACTGTAAATGAAATCTCGTCCAGCCACACCATTGTGAGTCCAAGCTATGTCCTTGGCTCGCAAACCCATCAACCTGGTTGCCCACTTGACAGTAGGATCAAGAAAGACAAAGGCACCTCTGGAAGGCAAATACCCCATGAACCATTTGTACAACAGTTGAGCACAACATCTGATCAATCCCCCACGCCGCTTCTCGTTCCGATTATGGACCGAGTAATAAACATCCCCAACCAGGGTAGGAATAGGATTCCTCTGAGCAAACAACTGGATGGCATTAATATCCACAAAGTTCTTCTGATTAGGGAACAGGATGATTCCATAAATGCTGACAGCAAGCAGAGCACAGACAGCCTTCTAATTACCCAAAACAGCATGCTCCTTAGTCTTAGCCTCCAAGAAACTCAGATGAAAACCGGGCAACTTTCCCTTCTCCTTCAAACCCCCCTTAGTCACTTCTGGGCTCAAATAAAGAGCACGAGAAATCTCAGCAACATCAGGTTCCCCCTTAGTGACATAGAATGGAATCTGGTTTCTGATCTGAATACCCAGGATACTGGCATAGTCCTCCATCAAAGGTCCCAACAAGTAATCCGGGAAAACAAAGCATCTCAAACCCGGGTCTGTAAGACCCCAATTTTGGCCCTAAGATCCCTCATGGCCCATATCATATCATATCATGGCCTCAAGGATCATTGCATGCCCTAGCTTCCTTCCTAGTGGGTGGGTTGCCTTGTGAGTGTGATTCTTGATCACCAAGCATGTATTGCCTTTGTATATCATTGCTTTTCATATGTTTACTAACCAAAAGTACAAAAATATTGTCATCTAACCATGTTACTTGCAGATGAAGCAATCAACAGTCAGTTAGTCTAATCAGTCATTGAACAGTGGATGGTGACCATTCTTGAAGAATTTGGGCACCATGATCATTCATCAAGGGTTCATATGAATTGTGACATCATTTGGAATCAAGATCTCAATGGATTAGGGCTTGGAATTCATCAGAACATGGTTCAGTCAAGCAAAACACTAGAAAAGTCAACCTTGGTCAACTGTGCATTTAATCAGTGATTTGATGGTGGGAATTGGTTTGAGAGGTCTCATTCATGTCCATATAAGCCTCATATATCATGTCAAACATCATCATGGAAGAATTTGAAGTCAAACAAGAAATTTCCAAAAATAGAAAGTTGACCTGTAATTGGAATTTGCCAAAAATGGAAAGTCTTGATCCTCAACATTACATCATGATACAAGCTTCAAATGAATTTTTGCCCAAAATGAAAGTTGAAGCTCTTGTTCTCCCATTTCCAAAAAGTCCAAGAACACTCAATTCCCATATATGGTAGGCAAGTTATGATCAAATCATTCTCAAAAAATTTTGAACTTCAAAAGGCCATATCTTCCAAACCATTTGGCCAAATTGGGTGGGTTTTTTTGCTACAAGTCACATTTGATGCCCTCTTTCCAAATATGTCATCATAATTCACCAAAAGTTCACCAATCAAAATGGCATTTTTGAAGTAGCATGAATTAATTCAAGTGAGGTGGAAAAATGACTTTGCAAAATAACCAATTCCAACCATTTTTACCACTTGCAATTGATCAGAAATCATGTTTTGAGTTTGTCCAAAGGCCCAAATTCGCAGCTGTACACACACACCTTGCCACTTAAGTGAATTTCATCAAATTAGCAAAAACACCTCTTTTACCAAATTCCAATTACCACATAACTTAATTATGCTTAGCTTCATTAAACAGCATACATATACTACTTTTTCTGCAAAACCCTAGTAGCCACAACTTCCTAAAACAGATCAAAACTCTTTTTCTCTCAAACATCAATTTTCTTCATTTTGGAAACTTTGCTGAAAAACTCAAAAGAGCTCGAGCCTTGGTCCTTTGTTTCATGATCTACCATCATCTTGGAACCATTTTCAAGCCTCACATCTCAACTGTAAGCAAGGATTCAGCTCTGCTACATCAAAGCTCTTCCATGGCCATTTTCGATTTGAGCTGTCTTGAACATTCCTGAGCCAAACTCCTTCACTCATTCATCATTTGGAAGATTGTTGAGCATCTGTTTCAATCATTCACGACCAAACAACCACTGCATCACAACTGTTCTTCAACTTTGGTAAATTTTCGAATCTCTCTATTCACTAAACCATGCTATGCTTATGATAGGTCTTACTTTGCTGGTCATGTTAAAATTTAAATCACTGAAAATGGTTGAGTATTTACAAAGTAATGTTGATTTAAAGATTGATGTTCATTGTTGTTTTTGCGTGATGCTTCCATATTAGCTCGATTCCATGAAATTGGTTGTTAGAATGTTGATGAGTGTTGTTTGATGAGTCGAATGCCATGCTTATTGTTCATTTCTGGAACAAAATTTTTTCACGATTTTTTGATGAAGATGATGATGTCCTGTAGCTTCACAAACCCTAAAAATGCCCAGAAATCGTGTTTGTCTCATTTGGAAATTTCTGTTTTGCATGGGAAACACTATTCCATTGGCCATGAACCAATAGCCGGTTGCCACGCTCATGTATGGAACGCTGCGTTCCATTAAACTGTTCCCATAATTTCAAAAATGCCACTGCCGGATTTAAATGTTTATTTATTTCATTTTCTTTTTCTATTTTATTTCATTTTGATTGCTCATCTTACAAAAATCATAAGTTGTTCATTATTCATCCAAAATTCATGGGACTTTTTGCAAAATGTTCTGTATGATATCTAGTTATTTATCATGATTTTCCAGAATTTTTGCATGAAGGGATTTTTAATTGTGTTAGGGTTTGTGACATGTGCTCATTTTATGTATGTTTTGCCAAATCAATTGTGAAATGATGATACTTTATCCAATGCCTTTGAAATTTTTTGAGCTTAAACTAGACACATTCATTGTGATTTTGGTGTAGAGTTTGTGAATTTATCATTGCTGGTTTGTGAGTTATGATTTTTTGAATTAGGGTGTGACAATTTGTGTCACACCATTGATGTCCAACTTCATGATTTTCATTACCATGCTTCTTGAAATCAAATTGCCTTGAATTTTTGCATGAATGTGCTTATGGATGTCTAGTTTACATGTGATTTGTTCTGGAATTATTGATGGCATTTCCCAATTGTTTGGGATTTTCTCCCCTGTTTGGTCATATGTTGACGTTTTTGTGACACATGTTCTCATATTGTTTGTGAAATTCTCATACTTAATTGGATGGACTTGAAATTTGACATGTGATTAGTAGACGTCTTAAGCTTTGTCATGGTTTTGATCCCATTCATTTCTCATATGTTGTCACTGATTTATGATTTATTCAAGTTAGTATATGTTTGGTTGACTTCTTTGAGCATGCTTGAACTTGCTTTGACTTTCTGATTTTCATCGACCTACTTCCCTTGATCCAAATGAGCTGAAATTTGATATGCTTATCATGCTATAGATTATGTTTGATCATGAATTATTTGATGATTTATTGAATTGTTTATGATTGGTTTTGAGTTAAGTCTTTCTGTTGACTTCTATGAGCTTCTATATGCCATGCCTTGACCTAATTTGCTTGTGAAATGATGATGGTGAATGATATGAACATGGAACCACTTGAGTTTGCTTCTTGATTGTTTGAACATGATTTTGATTGGATTTCACTTGCTGTTTTGACTTTCTCCTCCCCTTTTGACCCTAGGCTTGTCCTAGTGGTCTTGTTGCTCATGTTTGAGTTCATGTTTTCAGGTTAAGCAACAAAGACCCAAAGAGATCAATACAAATTGATTGAGTTTGATTTGATTATCATGACTAACTTGTTTGTTTTGTAGGTTGCTTGGCTCACATGCTTTGAGCCTTGTGCATTGCACACTTAACTGATTATGTTGACTGTTGATTTCTATCTCCTTTTGCTTTGACTTTGAGTTGTGTACTGATTCTGTTTGACTGTTTCAGATACCTTTAGTTGCTTAGTTCTTTAAGAACTTGCTTTGCTTTGCTTTAATAGCAATTTGCATTGAGGTATAATCCCTTTTCTTCATGTAGTCTGGAAGACCTGGCCTGTTACTTAGCCAGGCAACTGTCTGAAGTCCTCCTTAAGAGGCAATGCTTGTGTATGTTTACATTTGTCCCAAGCAGGAAAAGTCCTTCAAATAAGGCAATTGGTAGAACCCAAGAGATAAGCAACCTATCTCCTACTATTCTGTGAGTCTTCTCCTTGCTCCCATTACATGGTTGTAGCATTGAGATTCAAACCCAAGATCTATAGAGTCTAACTTGTGGAGAGAGTTCCATCTTTCTGAACTCCCACACCTTCTGATATTCAAATGCTCTCCCTGACCAGGGATAAGAGTAATGAGGCACACCCCTCATATCCTTTCATCTGCTTCACCTTAGCCCCTCAATGGCAAGGTTAAGAGCACCATTAACCCTATTCCAGTTGGCTTCAATGCCTAACCCTTTGTATGAGCCTCGTTGTTTGGTTATGGTGTGTGCTGAATGACTTCATTGATTGATTGCTTACTTCATATGCACATGTTTGCTTGTATGCTCTATAAATTTATCATCATTAATTGCTCATTAGTGCATGATCATTTCATTTGTCTCTGTGACTTACCTGTGTTGTTTACCCATTGAGGACAATTGTAAGACCATCCATTGGCCATTGCTCCTATGATATGGAAGTGAGTATAAGACCATCTCATTGGCCACTCAACCTTTCTTTGCTTGATGCATTTGTTTGTTGTATGTGAGGATGCAACTGTAAGTCCCTGCAAGTTGGCATTTGCTTTCCTATGATCATATGTTGGATATTGGTATAAGCCCAGACATATTGGCATCCGGTATCCAAGTTTCATTTTGTTTTAGGAGATTAGTGTAAGTCCATTGAGTGGCCTCTGATATCCATTTCTGTTTTAGGAGATTGGTGTAAATCCATCTAGTGGTATCTGGTATCCGCTTTTTGTTTGTGAGATTGGAGTAAGACCATTGAGTGGCATCCGGTATCATTTGCTTGCTTATATTATTATTGCTCATTGCCCATTCCAAAGGACACACTTGAATCATCTTCTATATGATTTCAAGAGGTGAACCTTCTAAGAAGTTTTACAATCCATCCTCATCCATTCATTCCCATTATGTCCTAAACCTTTTCACACCTTATTTTCAAACTTGAGATAAATATTGTGCAAACATCTTCATGTTTTCAAATCAAAAACCTGGACCCCAAGTCCTTGACTTTTTTTCAAACTCCATTTCATAACACTTCTTTTGAATCAATCTTAATCATACTTTGACCCTACTTTCATAATCACAATCAATTAACTTCACACATTCAATTGTTTTGGCTTTGTCCATTCCTGCTAAGTTTTCATGCATTAGCTATAGGTTTCAATTATCATTGTGGTTGATGTAAACCTCACCCTATCCTTAGTGAGTCGACAGTAAGACTTCCGTACTGAAAACAGGGTTAACCCCTCTAGTACGTCGAAGCTATCCTCGCATGGTGGATGTTGGTCTTGGTCGAGTTTTCTCCCATTGATAATGAAAAGCCTCAGTGCTATTGTTTAAAATTGAATTCACAAACCTTTGGAAATCTTTTAGCCGAACTACGGCGTTTTGATCCTTACCTTTGATGGAAGGTACGTAGGCAACGAGTTCATCCGTTCGAACACAAAAACAATAAAAACTGTACATTCTTTTCTCATCATCCCAATCATGTTTGCACAATACTTATGTCATAACAAATAACGATTTAGTACAACAAGTGTGAAAAGGGCTCCCTAGGAGTACCTAGGACGTAGTGGGTGCCTAACACCTTCCCATTGCGTAATTTACCCCTTACCCAGACTCTCTGATCTTTTTATTAGTTTTCTACGCGTAAAACTTCTTAGGATTTTGTTCGCTTTTTAGCCAGTCCTTTGGATAAATAAAAGTGCGGTGGCGACTCGAATTCATTGTATGCTTTGCTTATGATTTAATCGATAGATCATATAGCGACGAATACACCGCTACAGGGTCATAAAACTGGAGAAGAGTATTGATGGCACTCCTATCTATATCTGTGAGCCTGAAAACCACCTTCAGAATACCACCATAAGTCTCACGGAACATCCCCACACGGTCAGGCGTAATCAATGCTATCATATCTTTCAGCACACCAATCTCTGGATCGAAGAAACTGTAGACAACATCGTCTTTCAAGCCGGCCCTCATATCTGGAACAAAGAAGTCTCTCAACCAGGATCTCAATCAAGAATGTCCCCTGCATATGGATAAACATGAGTTAGATGCGGATAAATGCAAAATGGGAATGATGCTGATGCATGAATGCAATGCACTGTGCCATCCTCCAAGTCATCTGAACATCCACTGTACGGAAGCCCCGGTCTCTGAACTGATCACAACCATCTAGGGGACTGAATAACACTAAATCCAACTCGGGGTTCCGAAATAAACGGGACCGAAGGATATACCACCATCATCACTAGAGAACCACTTATCTGATAACGACAAGCACCTCTGAACAAGTAACCTCCAAACTCAACCCGGGGATCCGAAATAAACGGAACCCGCTGATAAATACCACGGACAGAACTCCAGCGTGTCAGAAATAAATCCATAAATCCCACTCATAAATAGGACCCAGATCAAGAACTGAACCATTAGTCACCATCAGAGAGTCACCATCAGAACATGCATCTGTAAGAATCAACCCTCCCCTCACAGGTGAATTCTAACAAGGTCATCCTAAGGCGGATAATGGTCTCGACAATCGGGCAAGATACTCAACGGGTTTGCTCTTTCGGGTGTGTCATTGCAGCTCTCATAAGATCATCTAAACCAAAGATCCGGGAAAGAACGGTCACCGAAGTCAACAGCTCAGAAGAGGTAACCCAACCAAAGTGGATACTCCACAATGGAAGAGTTCTCTCCAAAGAACCTCATCCGGCTTGTGGTATGTCACGTCGCCAAAAACATGTTGACCTAACATGAGAGGCAACATGAGACCGCGTTAATCCTAGGTGTACACTCGGGCCTGGGTTTTAGCCCCACTCAGAACACCCACCCCAAATCAGAGGAACCAACCTGTACACAATCCAGCACAATGATAATATGATGCATGCAAACACATATGCAAATATATACAATCACAATATAATAATCATAAATGCGATAAATAAGCAGTAAAAGCAACCAAAACTATCCTAAAGAGCGCTAGGATTGACTCGCTTAGGGAAGATGGACCAGCAAGAGGTCAACTTCAGAGATCCCCAGCAGAGTCGCCAGCTGTCGCAACGCGAAAAACAACCGGCGGAAAAAAACACAGAGCCGCCACCGTGCGTTATTTATCCCAAAGGAGGGAAAGGAAACGCTCGAAGTAAACCTGAAAAAGGGAAAGGAATGGTCTTACGACCAGAGATTGCAAGGTACAGGAGTCGTTTACGCAAGGGGAAGGTATTAGCACCCCTCACGTCCGTCGTACTCGACGGGATCCACGCTCAAAAGAATAGAAAAAGGTTGCTGATAAACTGCTCAAAGAATGCACACACACTAGAATGAACAAGTGAAAGAAGACGGAGGAAGGGAACTCGGCAGGATGTCGCATCCTGGGCCTACGTAGTTTTTCAGAAACAAACATCAGAGTCGACGTAGTTCAGGGAAATGGGGAACGGGCTCACTAGGATATCGCATCCTATGCCTACGTATCTCATCTTGAATGAGAATCAGAGCTGTCGTAGTTCGGCTAACGCACGCCGAAACAAAACACAACATAGAGACGCTGAGACGTCAAAAGAAGCTCAACAAGGAAACGGAATGCCAATAGCTGGGCTTACATCCGACTCCAAACACACACACAAGGAAATAGAATGCCAATAGCTGGGCTTACATCCAACTCCAAACAAACAACAGGAAACAAAATGCCAATCAATGGGCTTACATCCGACTCCAAACAAACAAGCAATTGCTAACTAGCGAATCACCAAAGAAAAAGGTTCTCCGTGCGAACCGAAGCAAAGAGAGACGCTGAGACGTCAAAAGAAACAAGGTTATCAAATTAACAAGCTAATAGGGAGTCTGGTACTCGAGCCTAATAGCTGTCACACGCATAAAAGAGACGCTGAGACGTCAAAAGAAACAAACAGGTTGAACACACAAAAAAAAAACAAAAAGGTTGCCCGGAGAGATCTCGCACGATCTCCTGCCTACGTATCTCATCTGGTATGAGAATCAGGGCGACGTAGTTCCCCTTAACAGGGGAGAAACTCTCCTAACCAGAGACCGGGGAATAACGAACTAAAAGGGAGACTGACTCGAGCCTAATAGTCGTCATGCAAACAATAACCCTAGGTTGAGGTCTCTAACAAGAGTTTGACTCACAACAGGAAGTGAGTCAGCTCAAGTCTATCTCTACGTACGTTCAACTTCCTCGAAAGTTGATCATACGACTCCTACAGAAAAGGAGAGGAGAAGTGGAAAGCAGATAAACATATCAAAAGCAATCATCACACTCTATATACAAACAAGAGGCTCAGACAAATTGGTTGGGCTTTAGTCAAGGGGTCATATCAACCTTGACAAACAAGCCAAAACTGTAGGGGTGTGTTGAAGCTCTTAACCACTGACATTGACCGTCAGGGTGAGCAGATGAAAGGTAATGAGGGTTAGACCTCATGGCTCTTAACCCTGGCCTGGGTGAGCTCAAATCAAAGAAGACGTGGGGGTCCAGAAAGAGGGACCCTATTCCACTTGACTGACTCTATACAAGATCTTGGGTTAGGTTCAAGAGCATCAGCACGTAGTGCGAGCATAATGAACGACTCAACGACTAACAGGGGACTGGCTACTAGTCCCTTCCATCTGTCAATTGCCTCTTCACTTAGGAGGACTTAACAAGTAACAGCACAAATGTAAACAATCACAGACATTGCCTCTTAAGGAGGACTTCAGCCAAACGTCTGCCAGAAAAGCGACAGGGCTTCCAGACTACATGGAGTTATAAGGCTAAACTACCTTAGTGGTGTACCAACCACACTCCAAAGCAAAGCAAAAGCTAGCTAGCAAGCGGCTAATGTACCTGTACAAAAGCCAAACAGTCAATATCTCAGACAGAAAAAACCAACAGACAACACACAGTGGAACCAATGCAACAGTTATACACAAGGTAAGTCTCAAATGCAATCACTCAAGTGAGTTCATCACATCTATTGACCTACAACAAAAAAAGATTTAGTGATCAAAGCAAATGGCATCTCATGTAATGAGATCACATCAACCATTAGTGTTAAGTGCTCAATACCTGAAATACAAAACACAATCGGTGAGTACAAACCACTAGTACAAAGACTAGGGTCAAAGGCAAATCAAAAGACCAAAACAGAAGTCAATATTCCACATGAAGCACATTTAACCAAACAAGAAGAAGGCCTCAAAAGGACCAAATCCAAATCATAAGGCAAAGCCATCACATGAACAAGATAAGGCAAAGGCAAGCAATGTGATCAAAATTGGACATCAAGAATATAAAATCCACATTAAAACAGAAACACATCCAATGATCGTGAAATTTTTTATGTGCACTTAACATGTTATGAACAAGCATCATACCAAAAATTAAGTCCATAAGATAACAAATGGCATATGAATGAAAAGGCACAAGTATAAGGTCAAGAATGTGACACCGAATGTTGCAACATATGTCTATGTGTCTAAAACAGTGAGATTAAATGGTAAAAATGCCAAAAAAAAAGCCAAAATATCATGTTACATGTCATGAATAAGCATGTCAAATTTCAAGGCAATTGGACAAACTATGAGCATTTTACAAAGCAATTAACACAACATGTCATTTTTGCATCATGTTCAAAAAATCCAGCATATTTAAAATTCCAGCAAGGCAAAAATCAGGAAATTCACATCACAAAATAATAGACATTCAAGCAAACATGTGGAAAAAAGTTTGAATTAAATTGGATTAGCATGCTATTTTTTATGATTTTTTCAATTTGATGAAAATAAATGGAAATAATGAAAATCAATTGGAAAATGGAAATTGAATGGGAATTGGAAAAATGCTAGAACCAGGATTTGAACACAGGTACATGAGGATCAAAAAGGCGCTAGAAAATAAAATTCAGAAATACAATGCCAAGGATCGAACCAAGGTATCTCAGGTCACAGGCGCTCAATAAAACAAATGAAATAAAATGCAAACAAGCCATGCCAGGATCGAACTAGAGACGCCAAGGTTATAGGCGCGCTAGCATCAAAACGCATCGTTTGGCTAAAGAAAAGGAAATAAGTGGAAAATAAAATGTCCTGGCACGGATTCGAACTGGTGTCACGAAGGTTGCAGGCGCATGAACATGAAACCTAAGGTTTGAACCAGACGCCCGGAATAGTAATTCCGGTCGTCTTCTCCGGCCAACTCACGGCGGAGATGATGAACAATTTTTCTAGAAATGCAAGTATTATACATGGATCGAACCGTCTCATCGCGTAGAACACGGATCTAACATTTATTTAGCCTAAAGCTCCATGGATTTGGCAAATCAAATGAAAACATTTTGCACATACAAACTTTAATTCATCATATCTCATGCAATTCTTAACCAAATCATAATCTAAAAGCATCAGCATCATCAGCATAGCAAGCTCTACAAGATCATATACATGAAAAGGCAAATAATGAGATTCGAATTCCAACCTCTTTGAAGAGCAGTGAGTTGAAATCGTGTGTTCAAAACCTCAAATCTTCCAGATCTTCTCCTCTACGTGTATCTTGAAGTTTGATGCAAGAAATATCAGCTGAATCCACTTGAATGAAGCTTAATTTTCAAGATCCATCTTCATGAGTTTGTGCACAATCTGCTTGATTCTTGGCCAAATTCTGCAAATCAAACCTTGATTCTTCATCAATGATCCATGTTGAACACGATTATGCAATAATATTGATGAGTTATGTGAAGAAAATTCAAGTTTGAGTTGAGAGAATTTTTGGAGGGAAAAATTAATTCTAGATCTAGAATTGTGGTTATGAGCAAATTCTGTTAGGATTTAGCTTTTATACTCCGTGTTAATCACCATGCTAATCACAATTAGGCTTGCTTAAATGAGATTAAGGAAATGAGAGGTGTATGACCAATTTGGCAAGTGTGTGGTGCATGGAGATTTTACACGTGAACAGTGCACATGCATGGTTCAAAGTCACTTAAAATCATCCAAAGATCACAATGGCATTGGTATTTTTCATGTATGATCAATAGAATTTGAATTCTCCATTTTCCCTCCAAAATATACATGCATGGACAAATGATAATGTGAGTTAATTTCATGCAATGCAATGTTTGATTTGGAAAATATTGGTCATGATAAGCATAATGCAAAAAGAGTGGACCAATTTGGAGCTTTGGAGCAAAAGTTATGCCATGTTGAACTTCCATGTACACTTTGTAATCATTGGACGATAACTTCTCAACCATTCATCATATGATCATGATCTTAGACTTTTTGAAAAGAGGAGAGAAATATCTTCAACTTTCATGTTCACCAAAAATCCATTTGAAGCTTCTTTGATGTTGGAAAGTCAAGTTGAATGTGAACCAAAAACTTGCCATTTTTGGAAACTTGAAATTATAGGTCACTTTCCATTTTTGGAAACTTTTGATTTGACTTCAAAATCTTCAAGATAGATGTTTGACAGGATGAATAGGCCTTGTTTGAACATGAATGAGGATGTTAAGATCAATTCTCCCACCTCAAAGCCCTCAGCTCTTGCACAGGTGACTGTATAGGTCCTCAGATGACCTTAACATGCTCTGATCAGCTCAAACCTCCACCACTTGATAAAATGGCTCAGAAATGAAACCCTAGCTCAAATAAGCTCAGTATAATAACCATGTGATCTCCATCTCAATAGAAGACCTCATCTCCTTGAAAAGCCCTGGCTGGAATAGAAGTCACTGATTAGGGTTGACCAGAGGTCAAAACCATAATCCACTGCAAACCCTCAGATGGTTGACAAACACTTCATAAAGACCCTCAGGCTTGAATCATGCAACCTCTCCATCTCTGAAAAGACTTTGGAGGATGATCTTCTTATTTCCATATGATATGCAAAAATGCAAATGCCTAATGTCCTAAAACATGAAATGCAATGTGCTGAACTAGTCCCAAGAAGAGGAGGGAAAATTTTGAGGTGTTACAGTGTGGGGGAGAGAACGATTTATTTATTTTGTTTTCAGTTTTTCTCTGTTTTGATTTTTGTTTGCTTTCTTTAAAAAAAATTGCATGTTTTTTTCTTTGTTTTTTGAGTTACAATTATGAGTATTTTTCTTAGTTCTCTTGACTAAAATCTTGTGGTGTGATGTGAAAAACTTGTTATGCATTTTTAGTATGATAGGTAGGACTAAACTCTAAATTGTACATCATTTGTGTTAGATCAATTAACCTTGTGAGATTTTGAGCCTTATATGGATAACATACAAAAATCCATCTTTTTCTTTCTTGTGTGATTCACTCATGTCTGTTAGTCTCTAGAACTTGAATTGACTCTTGTTGATGCTGTTGTTTACTTGTGCACACTGATATGATAAAGGCAATTTTGTTTTTTGTTTTTTAGTCAATTAGCTAAAAAGTCAACTCTGAAATAATATCATCCCTTGTTTGAAATCCACTTGAGCCTATTATCCTTTTTTTTGTTTAAAACACATTACAAACCGAGAAGTGAAAAACAATGTTATATCACCTTATTCAAAGGGTTGAAAGAGTCTTGTTTGGAGTTGTGTGGGATTGGATAATTATGTTTGTAATATTTCAGAAGTTGGTAGAAAAAGAAAAGAAAAATAGAAAAAGAATATAGAAAAGAAAAAAAAATGAATGAAACAAAAAATAGAAGGATGTATACATTTCAATACATACTCCTTATGAAAAAAAAGAAATAAAAAGAGAAAGGAGAAGAAAAATATGAACGAAAACAGTTACTATAGAGTTGTTGATGTGAATGAAATATTTTGTAAATTCAACTCCCACAGTTTCTTTCAAGTCTCTTTTGTCTCTTAGAATTTTAGCCTAGTACCCCTTAGGATTTATCTCACCCTTACCTTGGCCACGTTACAACCAAATAAAAGTCCTTTTGATCTTTATGTACATGTATTTCAATTGTGGATGTTAGAGCTTTTTCAAGTTTATGGTAGTACTAACTTTCGTGTTGTGCTTTGAGTGTAAACAATTAATTTAAACACTTGAGAGTTGAGTGAATTTTATCCTGTGAGGATCTTATTGTTGTTGATGTACTCTTTGGTAATCTATTTTCCTATCTGCTTTTAATGTCACAAAAAGTTGCTTACTAACACTATATTCTTGAAGCTTAGACTTAGAATTATGCTTGTACCTTATATCTTGAAAACTTTTGGAAGTGCATGCTCTGTTTTCTTTTCTTTTGTTTTGAAATTGTAATTTTGTTCGGAGTGTAAAAGTTCAAGTGTAGGGGAATTTGATAAGTGCATTTTGATGCACCTTTTTATAATATTGTACTTAGGTAAATCTATAGTTTTTTTACATTATTTTTATTATTTTAGTGTGTTTTAATATTTAAGTTTATTTTTGACTTTATTTTATTTTCGTACTACATTTTTAGCATAAATAGTTCTTTGATATCTTGTCACTATTCAGATCATAACTTGGGCTGTAAGAGTCGGATTGACGCGTTTTAATATGTGTTGGAAAGCTAAAAGAAAGAACTACAAGTTTGATATTGAAGTCAAAAGTATATTCAGAATTAATAAGAGTCGAATAATTCGTTAAATTCCAGACTTAATTAAAATAGTTAGTTTGGACCGGTTTTTGTAATTTTCGGGTCGGATCCAATAGGGCCCAAATCTCCCTTTTATTATATTAGGTCTTTCACTACTATAATAATCGTAATTATGAATTTTGATGATACAATATTGCTTATAAAAATTTATGGAGAACTAAAATTCACAAGATTGATTTGCTGTATTCGAATTCCACTTTGAGGTTTTTATTAATTTCAGTTTAATTTTGATTTCTTTTCAATTCTTCCTATAAACTTGTTTGCTTAATTCGATTACTTTCGTTTGCTTAATTTTATTGTTTCTTATAGGATAGATTTGATTAAATTTGATTGTTTGTATGATCATTAACTATAATCACGTTAGCGTAGCTTTTTCGTTATCGTGTTTGATTAAGTTGCGTTTGCTTAATCCGCGTCTGCTTAAATCCATTTGCTTAATTCAGAAATTAGGATAATACATCATATAATACCAATTGCGCTTGTCAGTGGGTATTGTAATCGAATGGGATTGAATCCGCTAGGGAATTGAAATTAAAAGAATCGATGATAAGTCGGAAATCGATACAATAGATTAGCTTATTTATCAATTTTTCTTTTACCTTTAATCATATTCGATTTAAGTTTTGAATCTTAAAAACCCCATTCTTTTCACTAGTTTAATTATAAAATTCAAGAGTCCTTGTGATATGACATTCGAGTGTCGCTTTCGTTTTACTACACTTTTAAACTCGTTTTTGACCTGTGCGCGACAACGGATCAAATTGGCCATCCCCGTTGCCTGCCATGTCACTTAAGCATGGAAGCAATGGTGTTCGCCATTCCCCTAATGGTGTTCGCCATTATCATGCAGTAACAGAATTGCGCTAGTGGGCAGTTCTGGACCGTTTTCTCTACCTATTTTCCCTTCACTCTCCTTTCACAATCAAAGGAAGTTAGAAGGATGCCAAACCTCTATAAATAAGACTGTGAGAGGTGTTTCGAGGTATCCAAGTTGTGCGGAAGCTCTACCAAATCGCATTTTAGTATTAAGCATAAATTTACCTGTAAAAGTGACAATAACTCACATCAAGGGATTGCCACACTTTTTTTCTTTTTTTTTCATTGTACTCTTGGATCAAGAACAAGTTTGCCGACATTTTCTATTCAATTCAAGTTCCCATTTTCTTTAATTTCAGGTTTTCTTTTTACCACTTTTAATATTTGTATGTTTTACTATTTTTATAACATGCATGTCATGTTGTTCTTAGTTTTGAATGCTTTAATCATGTTATTTTCAAATAATATCATGCCTTGCTAAATTATTCTGAGTCTGGCGTATGAGGATCGTCGTTACTGACGGGACTCGGTAGAAATAATAGGCGCGAATATATGATTTAATTATGTCTTGGCTTTAGTTTTCAAATGTATGTTTTATTGTTTTGGAAAGAGAGTGTGAGACAAATCAAGGTTCAGTCTGATAGCACGAGAGTGTGAGGAAGGAATCAGATAGTGGAAACTAGGCATCGATCCTAAAAACAGCGAGAGCACTTTAGGCATCATTTAGGATCTCATTTACTTTTAAAATACGCTTTCTAATTAGAACAGGCGTGCGAGAGAAAAATCATCTGGTTAAGAGGTGTGATCTTTGTCAATAGCGCGGGAGTGTGAGACGGGACCTTTAAGTCGATATTTTCTATATAACGTGTAGCGGTGTATTTATCACTTTATGATTTATTGATTAAACCAAAAGCAAAGCATACAAAGAATTGAGTCGCCACCGCACTTTTATTTATCCAAAGGAATGGCTAAAAAGCGAACAAAACCCTAAGAAGTTTTACACATAGAAAACTAATGAAAGATCAGAGAATCTGGGTAAGGGGTAAATTACGCAATGGGAAGGTGTTAGGCACCCAAAACGTCCTAGGTACTCCTAGGGAGCCCTTTTCACACTTGTTGTATAAAAAAGTTTATTTGTTTATGACATATTGTGCAAACAATGATGGAAGGGATGAGAAAAGAATATACAAATTATTATTTTTGTGTTTGAACGGATGAACCCGTTGCCTACGTACCTTTCCATGGAAGGTAAGGATCAAAACGCCGTAGTTCGGCTAAAAGATTTCCAAAATATGAGTGGGTTCATTTTAAAACAAAAGCCCTAAGGTCTTTCGTTATCCACGGGAGAAAACTCAACCTTATACAAACAACAAGTCCACCATGTGAGAACAGCTTCAACTTGCTAGTGAGGGGTTAACCCTATAATAAGCAAGGAAGTCTTACAATTCAATCACTAAGGACAAAGGTGAGGTTAACATCAACCAACTAGGATAAATCAAACCTATGGCTAATGTATGAAAACTTAACAAGAATGGACAAAGCCACAAAACAATTGAATGAGTTGGATTAACCAATTAGGATTTATTCACAAAAGGTGGTCAAAGTATGATTAGAATTCAATTCAAAGAAGTATTATGAAATGGAGTTTGGAAAATCAAAGGCCTAAAGCCTAGGTTTCTAATTTGAAAAGAAATGACAATGTTTGCACAATATTTCAAAGCTTTTGAATTAACATGTGAAAAGGGAGTTTTGAAAACACACACGCACAAAATGGAAGGGTGAGGAAGTAAAACTTCTTAGGTGTTCACCTCTTGAAATCATATGTAAATGATTCAAGTGTGTCCTTTAGAATGAGGCAACAATGCACATAAGCAAATGAGCAAAGCAAGGTGATACCGGATGCCAATCAATGGACTTACACCAATCTCACAAACAAAGGTGGATACCGGATACCAATAAATGGATTTACACCAATCTCCTAAAACCAAACAATGATACCGGATGCCAATCAATGGACTTATACCAATCTCACAAACAAACACGGATACCGGATACCAATCAATGGATTTACACCAATCTCCTAAAACAAAACAATGATACCGGATGCCAATCAATGGACTTACACTAGTCTCACAAACAAACACGGATACCGGATACCAATCAATGGATTTACACCAATCTCCAAAAACAAAACAATGATACCAGATGCCAATCAATGGACTTATACTAGTCTCACACCATATCATTGGAACAACTGCCAAGTAATGGACTTATGTTTGTCTCCTCCATGGACAAAGCAAAAATGCTATAAAGCCAAGCTTATGAAATGATATACAAATGATGATGATAAATGCACAAAGGCACACTCAAGCAGATATGCATAGATGAATCAAGTAAGCAGAACAATCAATTCAGTTAGCACACACTATATACAAGCGATTAGGCTCAAGCAAGGTTAGACTTTACAGTCAACTGGAATGGGGTAAGTTGTGCTCTTAACCTTAACATTGAGAGTTAAGGTGAAGCAGATGAAATGGAGATGAGGGGTGTGCCTCATAGCTCTTATCCCTGGCCTGGGAGAGCTTTGAATGATAGAAGGTGTGGGAGTTCAGAAAGTTGGAACTCTCTCCACAAGAGAATGACTCTATAGATCTTGGGTTAATATCCACAATGCGTCAACATGTTAGGTGAGCAAAGGGATGACACACTGAATAGTAGGAGATGGACTACACATCTCTTTTATCTACCAATTGCCTCATATGAGGACTTTTCCTGCTTGGCACAAAGAGTAAACAATCACAAGCATTGCCTCTTAAGGAGGACTTCAGACAGGTGCCTGGCCACATAACAGGCCAGGTCTTCCAGACTACATGAAGAAGAGAAATTATACCTAAGTGGTTAAGCAACCAAGCAAAAGCAAGTTCAAAAGTGAACTTAAGCAACTAATGTACCTGTGGAAACATCAAACAAATCAGTATACAACTCAGACAAACAACCAACAATTAATGCAACAGATAACCAATATACAAAGGCATAAGCCACAAGTCAAGCTCAAGAGAGTCAACATCAACCTACAAAACACACATTAGTAAACAAAAGCAAATATCAAATGCTCTCAAGATGAGGCATCATCAATTGTGTAACTTGTATGTGTAACCTGAAACAAAACTTCAAACATGAGCAACCAACCACTAGGTCAAAGCCTAGGGTCAAAGATGGGAAAAAAATTTAAAACAGAAGCTGAAATTTGACATGATGAAACTTCAAACAATTATTGACACATAGCAAAAAGTCTCACATCAATATCATTTACCAAATGCATTTCATGATCATTCTAAGTTCAATGCAATTTTAAAGTCCAAATGTGATCAAACAGAATGAAAAATCTCAATTAAATCAAAAATGATTCACAAAAATCTAGAAAAATTCATACATGTTCAGGACATCTCATATGATCAGCATGCAAAAAATCAGAACAATTGAGCATCATTTGATAGGGTAAATGTAACACCCTTCTAAAATACCCCAATAATTAATTAAAACAACAAAATATAAATCAGAGTAGATATGCAATTTCAGGGTGTCACACTTAACACTTCACACCATTCACCAAAATAACTTGTCATGCTCATTTATTAATCAAAATAAAACATTGCACAATTCGCAGCGGATAGAAATTTAACAACATGCAACCATGTAACACATTTCATGTTAAATTGTTCAACAACCAAAAATAAAACAAAGTAAAACATCCCGTCCCGATGTTACATATACCAGAGCATGACCCACTAAGGAACTACACTAGACTCCAAGCACTAGCTTCTACTCAATCACTGCTCGTTACCTGAAACATAGTTGTAAGGGTGAGTTCCTCAATCGATATAATAAGCATTATAAAATATCATGTAATGCTAAGTAAATTAACACATTCATCACCCTAATCATATCACACATTCAGCAACGGCAATATCAACTCATAATCATACTCAACACAACCACAACACACACGTATAATATTGGAATACATCCATTCATATTATACGCCAAACATACATTATGAAATGAGACTCCATGCATGCGGTACCGACTATTCGTGAACACATAGTTCAACCTCACCGATCAAACCCAGATACGGCTACCAAGCTCACTAGTCCCACTCATTTGAGACCTAGTGACTCACTCACTAATTCCTCACCATGGGAATTAGCTACCACCATAAAGGCCATGCTATGCACGCTAAATCACCTAGCATGCAAACATCAACAACAGTCTACAATGGACATATGCTCACACTCTAAGCCATAAACAACTCACTAATTCCTCACCATGGGAATTAGCTACCACCATAAAGGTCATACACCGTCCATCCACAATTGCATACATAATAGATATATTCGCAGCATTATGCATACCATCACACATCATCAGCATATTTATCACAGAATCATATCATGTCATGCCAAATAATAAATCACAGTATTAGTACACTCTACTAATACCTGCACTGCCCAAAACAACGGGAAATGATCCCTACTATATCATACATCAGCTAAATTACATCATTCAGCTGAAACGACCAAAACTGCACAACAACAGCTCAAAAGAAATCAAACTTCTACCCATACGCGTATGCCTCATGCCCATACGCGTATGCCACAATTCCTAGCCAAGCCCATACGCGTATGGCCTGTCTCATACGCGTATGCTACGCGTACCACTTCTCCCATACGCGTACCAACAGAGACAAATCCACGTTTAAAACTTCATCTTCTTCATTCATACGCGTATGGCCTCACCCCATACGCGTACCACTCACAGGCTACGCGTAAGTACACGCGTATGGCACGTATCAGCGCCAGATCCCTTCCCTCCAGGCCATCTCATACGCGTATTTCCTAGTGCCATACGCGTATGACCAGAAACCACAATTCCAGATCTGCTATGGGTTTTCTCTGCTACGAGATTTCTCAGATCCAACCTTCCACAGTCCAATTCTTTACACAACATTCATTCATATTGTCTAACACAGATCATACACATTCAATTTCACAATCTCTAACCTTATTACATCCAATTCCTACGAATTTTCTTCAATTATACTCATATCTCATTCATCCAAAAGTTCACAAATTTCAGCATTCATCATTCTAATTAGAGTCGATTCAATGGTTTATCACTACCCAGTACATGTTAACCCATAATACCCATTAAACGACGATAAACCCCCCTTACCTGAGTTAATCCGGCAAATCCTTTAGCTTCAAGCTTTTCCCTTCTTCAACCCCTTTTTCTCCTGCTCTTCCTTTTTGCCCTTTTTCCACCTTTGAGTCGTTTCTCTCTTTTCACGTGAAAAACCCTTTTTTTACCAAATGGGACTTTTTTACTGATTCCAACTTATAATTCCAATAATAATAATCCAATAATATTCCAATTATTTAATTAAATTAATAAATATATTAATAATAATATATATGAATGGTTTATCTAAATAATACCCTCTCATTCATATTATCATCATAATATACTATTAAACTTAAATTAAATAATTATCATATTTTATCGGGGTGTTACAGTAAACACATAGCACAAGATGAACATGCAAAGGTGTGACACAAATTGTCACACCTACTTAGAAAATTCACAAACCAGAAACCACAAATGATAAAAATGCAAACTCAACACCAAAATGTCAAGGAATGAATCTAGTTTCATCATGAAAAATTCCAGAAGCATAGGATTAACAACCATCATTTCACAAAGGAAAAGGCAAGCAATGTTCAAAATAGCATACATGTTAACAAACCCTAGGTAAAAAATAAATCCAGGCCAGGCACAACTTTGATTATCATGCTGATAAAAAACTAAAGAGAAAAAGGAAACCATAGCAAAAATCCCCATGTCATTTGGATTATTTTTTGATTTATTATGATTTTTTTGAAGATTGCAAAAAAAATGAAATGAAAATTGAATAAAGAAATGGATTAAGTGATTTAAATTGAAATAAATTTGAATTTGGAGTTGCCGCCTAGCTGAAACGCGGCGTTTCATTAAGTGAAACGCCCCAGCCAATCAGCATCCATCATGGACGCGCGCATGCACCAATGGCGCTAAAACCCTAGGGCAACGGCAACGATTTTCAGAAACGTTTTGGAAACAGAAAAGCGTGGTGTAAACATCCAGAAAACCGTGGCCAAAACACTGTATCATCTTTTTCGCGTTTTCCAGAAAACACAGCACACAAGCATGAACATGGATGAACATTTTTCCCAGAAATGAAAACTAAGCATATGTACATGTAGATTTTACATCAAGGATCATGAATCAAGTAATCATCAAGCATGTAACAACATAAATCTCATGGATCGAGCAAAACAAAATTGCACATCAAAACTTCAAATCTTCGAAACTACATGAATACGGCATGGTTTTTAATGATTTTTAGCTCAGCATGCTCACACAAACGAGATCTACAAGAATCACATAATGAAATTGAGAAAAGAGAGAGTCGAATTCTTGACCTCTTGGAGAGCAGCTTTCAAATTCACGAGTTCCTGGCCTGGCTATGCTCCAATCGTGTTCTAGCAAGCTTGTGTAGTGGATTGGATGAGGTCTTGATGCTCAATTGGTCACGATTCCACAGATTCAAGATTTCACCATTGATGTTCTTCAAGCTTGAGTTGCTTCAAATGGCACGGATTCAAGTGGTTCTTGCTTGAATTTTGCTCAGTGATGATGTTAGATGACGAATTGATCAAAGAAAATGCACTTGGATTGAAGAAATTGCGAAGAAAAATGAGAGAAAGTTTTGAGAGAAAATTTGAGATCTGAATTTTGTGAATTGTGGTTACAGAATTTTGTTATGCTTTCACTATATATACTCCCTATTAATCAAGCTTTAAACATGTTTAACCAATGCTAATGAAAATTAAGGGAATTGGAGGTGTTTGGACAAATTGGCATTTTCACCTTTGCATGAAAATGGGGCATGAACAGTGCAGGAATTTATGTTAATTTCACTTAAAAATGCATTTTAAAACCATTGGCAATTGTAAAATATTCAAATGAATTACCAATTTTAAATTGTGAAAATTCCCACCAAAAATCAAGATTTTTGCAAATGATCATGAAATGAGAAATGATGCAATGTAATGCAAGATTATAAAATTATAGGTCAAAACAAGATTAATGCAAAAAGAGCCACATGATTTGGAGCAATGGTTGAGAAGTTATCCACTTTTGAAGCTCCATGTACACCTTGCCATGTTTTGATCTTATCTCTTCGACCACAAATGAGAAATTGATGTTCTTGGACATTTTGGAAATGGGAGAGAAAGATCTACAACTTTCATGTTCAACAAAATTTCATTTGAAGCATTTTTGGTCATGTAATTTGAAGTTGAAGTTAGGTTAAAACCTTTCCATTTTTGGCAATTTTGAATTATAGGTCACTTTCTATTTTTGGAAAGTTTTAACCTGACTTTATTTTCTTCAATGTTAATGTTTAAAATGTTAAATGAGACTTGTTTGAACATGAATGAAGTATTTCCCATCACTTCCCATCTCCAAAAATCACAGTTGACTTTGCAGTTGACTGGCTAGGGCTTCAGTTGACTGAAGAATGCCTTGATGAGATTCAAGCCTCTACCACTTGGGATTTTGATTCAAAATGATGTAATAGCTCATATGAACTCTTGATTAATGATCATGGGTTCCAAATTCTTCAGAATGGCCACCATCTATAGCTCATTGAAATGCATTGACTGCCTTGACCTGTGATTGCTTCATCTGCAAGGCAAAGGTTAGATGACATATTTTTGTACCTTTGGTTAATAGACAGATGAAAAGCAATGATATACAAATGCAAAACATGCTTGGTGATCAAGTACCACTCTCAAAAGATAACCCACCCACAGGAAAGCAGGCAAGGTGCACAATGATCCTTGAGGCAATGATATGATATGATATGATGCCATGAGGGATCTTAGGGACAAAATTAGGGTCTTACAGATGCCCCTATTTAAGGTCATTCTAGCCGGAGAAGTGAAGTTTAGAAATCTTCATCTCGACGTGGTAGAATGGGCTTAAATAACAATAATGAGACAAATTTTGGTCCCTAAGAGACCTCATGATGCAGATGTATGCATGCAAAAGAAACAAACTCTGTGGGGAATATGGGTCCACAAAGAAGAAAAGAAGATCCATCGGAGTAATATACTCACCAGGAACAGAGACTCTAACAGGACTCTCACGGGGATAAGAAAAAGGAAAAAGAAAGCGTGAGCAGGACACGACTCTGAATTAGGGGGAACAAAACTGACACTGCGTGAACAAAACACGACTGGCTTGGAGACCTCACTGGGGATTGAAGGACTCGAACTAGAAAAAGAAGAATTCCAAAGGAAGACACATCCATTGGAAAGACACGAGCTGACTCAAACTATCCATAAAGGATACTTCGGATAAAAAATCCGGACTCGGACCAAGCAACGATTCACAAAGAACCTCCCTGCCGGGGAAAACAATTGCATATATTGGGGAAAACGCCAATACAGCAAAAAGGGTAAAATCACAACAGAAACTCCACTGGAGAAGATCTGACAAAAAGACTCTCCTGGGAAGCAACAAAGAATGAGGTGTTACCGGTATAAGGGTAACAAACTCAGGAAGAATGAATATCTAAGACCGGTATAAGGGTGAGAGATATCAATCAACCAACATCTGAGAAAGACCTGAAAAAGGTACATCACTCAGGAAAATCTGACTCCACAGGGGACCAAAGTCATAATAGGGAGCAGAAAGGAAGGAACACCAGGGATACCGGTCACTGGGTATATAATAGGTGACCGACCAAAGCGTGAATTGGTATATATGCCAAGACACTCATCATCCGAAAGGAGGGCTTGAAAAAGCAAATCGACTTACAGGATGGACATTCGAATCCACAACAGGAAAACGAATCTTACTCAGTTGGGAAAACAAACCCAAAGAGTGCATGAGATATAATATCCATTACCGTCAGAACGTGGATAGAATACTCGCATGAGATATATTATCTATTACCGTCAGAACGTAGATAATATACTCGCATGGAAGGAAACACCAGGGATACCGGTTACTGGGTATATAATAGGTGACCTACCGAAAACGTGAATTGGTATATATGCCAAAACACTCATCATCAAAAACACAAACTTGTTAAAGGATGGGTATTCGATTCTACAAAGAATACGAATCTTACTCTACTGGGGGAAAATCAACAAAGGACTCCAACCAAAGAGTGAAAGAGATATATCATTCATTACCGTCAGAACGTGAACAATACACTCGAAAAGGAAGAGACACCAGAGATACCGGTTACTGGGTATATAATAGGTGGTCAACCAAAAAGAGAAACAATCGATACCAACAACAACAGGGTAAACGAAAGATAACTCACAGAGGATGAATTGCAAGCATCCGGCAATTATCCAACAACAAAGAAATATTCGATTTCGCAAAGGAACACGAATCTTACTCGACTGGGGAAACAAAACAGGCTTCGACATGAAGAGTGCATGAGATATATTATCCATTACCGTCAGAACGTGGATAACACACTCGCATGGAAGATTATCCACAACCGGTTACTGGGTTAACAAAGGATAAATCGACCGAAAAGAAAGGCATCAGGATACCAAAACTAGGTATATAATGATGACCCATCCAAAGAGAGCAACAATCATTACCGACAAAAGGGTAAATGAAAGGAGACCCACTGGGGATGAATTGGATAAACAACAATTATCCGGGCACTTACTGGCGACTTCAAAGGAGATAACATTGCAAGCATACGGCAATGATCCAGAAGACTGCTGGGGATACAATTGCTAGCAACCGACAACTATCCAGAAGCAATGGAGGAATATCAACATCGAACATTGAATGAAGATAACCACAAAGAGTAACCATCATCGGTTAGGATGAACAACAAGGTTAACTCTGCAAAGGGGAGAAATTAGGGTTTACAACTACCGAATACGGGGTAGAATACCAAACGACTCCGCGTGAGAATGAAAGAATCACAATTCCGCACGGGAAACAAAGTAGGGTTTGTAACAAACCACCAACTGCTGAAGAGCAGAAAGACTAGGATTTACAACTACCGAATATTGGGTAGAAAACCAAATCGACTCTTGCCGAGGAATAAAAGGTATATAACCATAAATTCCGCCAAGAAGAGGGAACATAGGACTTACAACTACCGGTATAAGGGTAGAGGCCCAAAAGATTCCGCTGGGGATAAAAGAATTATTGCCAGTTATTGGGCAAATTATTCATTTATTCCACAGGGAAGCACAAGAAACAGCTGACAAATGGTCTATTCGAGATCAATCCGAACAGACAGACTGAATCAAGACTCGTCCTATGAGGATATAACTCAATAGGAAGATCCATCCCAATATATGTGTTGGGAGGAAACGGGAACAACCGTCATCCACGAGGATATATCTCAGTGGGGAACTGCAGAAGGAAAGACATACACTTTCTGCTTATTGGGCTGACTCTATATTGAGAGATTAGACACCCGACATCTGCTCGGGAAGATCTATTGGAGAGATCTATGAAACCCATAGCAGGAGACAACAAACAAAAGATATATGGCGAAAAATGCAACATGAATATTTGAATGTTTATGATTATGCATGAATATGCGTAATTTATGTTTGATGAATGCTGACAAAACAGACATATCTAACACAAACAGGTCCAGGAATCTCACGCCCGGTACTACACTTCCAGAGGAAAAACCAAAGAAATCCAACCTGCTGGAGATCCACATGCTGAAAAGCAAAGATCTGCGGGGAGGCAAAAGATCAGAGATATCACCAAATCTCTGAGTGATGGATCAACAATCAACCCAACTGGAGTACAGAAAGTCACAACAGGCATAAACAGCCACAAAGACCAATCTGTTGGGGAAACAGGAGAAATCCCGAGATATTTGCAGGGGATTTTCAGTATCAACTGAGAAACAAAAGTTCACTGCACAAAGGCAAGAACTGCCACGAAAGCAACTCCAAGTAACTCCACTAGGGAACAACCCACTGAGGGAGAACAAATCATCCACGTAGAATCTACTGCACAAGCAACTCTACCTGGGAAAAAGACAAGTTGCCACTCCATCGGGAATACACCCACTGAAGGAAAAACAGATCACACAAGTAGATTCTGCAACAAGCCACTCTACTGAGGATCAAAAGCAATCAGGAAATCAACCCAATCTCTGGATGCTGGACCACCAACCGACCCTACTGGGGAAACAGAGATCTCAACAAGCAGAAACTGCCACAACAGCAACTCTGTCGAGGATACCAGCTCTGGCGGAGACTCTAAGGGGATTATCGCAGATGCAATCCTGACTCTGTTGGGAATACCAACTCTTTTGGTGATTTTGCATAAATACAATCCATCAAACAACAAATCTACTGACGGCTAGGGAATCCACTGAGGGACCCACTGGGAATATGGAGGAGAGCTGGGGGATCAACCACTGAATGCTACACCTTCCAAAAACAAATCAACAACTGCTGAGGAGGAAAATAATAACTACTCTGCTGAAGGCTAAACGCTCTGATGGGGGGATAGCAACAACTCCGCTGGCGATAATGCTGAGGAAAGTGGTAAAGTACCGGGATATCAACCCACCAACCACTGAATCTTCAAAAGGAAAGCAACCATGCTATGGAGAGAAACAACAACTCTGCTGGCGACTGCACTGGAGAGAGTGGCGGGGTACCGGGGTTTCAAACCACCAACTACCGAATCTACCAAAAGGGAAACACCCATGCTGGGAGAGAATACTGCTGGAGAAGAAAACGAAGTCTTCAACAAGCACTCTGCTTGGGGAACAACCCACAACAACCACTCTGATTGGGGAACAACCCCAACAACAAAGCAGGATAAAGAGGATACAACCATGCCAGGAATATGAACAAATGTCTTACCTGTTGGAAATCATGCCACTCTTGGGAGAGCACTGAGAAATTCTTGAGTATCCTTTCATTATTGTGAATGTTCACTTTGTTTAAAACAACAATTTGAAAATTTTTATTTGTTTAAAACAATGACATTTTATCAATTAAAACATGCAAAACATTTGTTGAATTGAAACAAATAAGAGTGCAAATAATTGGATAAAAAGCTCGAATTGATTTGATGGAATGGTAGCCTGCAAATGGCAAGACTCCATAGATCTGTACAAATTCGAAATCAGTGATATATATTGGAAGAGGGCTACATTGAACATAATGATCCTTTCTCTACCAATTTAAATCTTGATGTATTCGAAGCTTCAGTTGACGACGAATCGAGAACCTCTGACGAAAAGACGGTTGTAGAACAGGAAGTCTTGTCAGGATGCAGTTACTTGCCAAATCCCTAATTTTTGCCTAGATCGCCCCAGGATGAGGTACTCAATCTAGCGGGATGCAAATTCACTTTTTTCCAAGTCTCTAATTTTTGCCTAGATCGCCCTTGCGGGTTTTCCATCGAGACGCTCATTTTTGCCTAAGGCGCCCTTTCGGGTTTTCAACTTAGCGAGCTATTCTGTTTTTCTTTTGCATATACTTCTTTTTTTTTTAGGAAAAGTATTTCTTGACTGCATCTGAATTCACAGGACGAGTGAAATCCTCCCCATCCATTGTTGTAAGCATCAATGCACCGCCTGAAAAGGCTCTCTTGACAACGTATGTGTAGCGGTGTATTCGTCGCTATATGATTTATTGATTAAACCATAAGCAAAGCATACAATGAATTCGAGTCGCCACCGCACTTTTATTTATCCAAAGGACTGGCTAAAAAGCGAACAAAAGCCTAAGAAGTTTTACGCGTAGAAAACTAATAAAAAGATCAGAGAGTCTGGGTAAGGGGTAAATTACGCAATGGGAAGGTGTTAGGCACCCACTACGTCCTAGGTACTCCTAGGGAGCCCTTTTCACACTTGTTGTATAAAATTGTTATTTGTTATGAAATATTTATTGTGCAAACATGACTGGGATGATGAGAAAAGAATATACAATTTTTATTGTGTTCGAACGGATGAACCCGTTGCCTACGTACCTCCCATCAAAGGTAAGGATCAAAACGCCGTAGTTCGGCTAAAAGATTTCCAAAACTTAGTGGATTCAATTTTAAACACAAGCCCTAAGGTCTTACGTTATCCACGGGAGAAAACTCAACCTTATACAAACAACAAGTCCACCATGTGAGAGCAGCTTCAACTTGCTAGTGAGGGGTTAACCCTATAATAAGCAAGGAAGACTTATAGTTCAATCAACTAAGGACAAATAGGTGAGATTAACATCAACCAACTAGGATAAATCAAACCTATGGCTAATGTATGAAAACTTAACAAGAATGGACAAAGCCACAAAAACATTGAATGGGTGAAGTTAATTGATTATGATTATTCACAAAAGGAGGGTCAAAGTATGATTAAGATTGATTCAAAAGAAGTATTATGAAAATGGAGTTTGAAAAAAGTCAAGGACTTGGGGTCCAGGTTTTTAATTTAAAAGCATGAAGATGTTTGCACAATATTTATCTCAAGTTTTGAAAGTAATGTGTGAAAAGGTTTAGGACAAAATGGATGAATGGATGAAGATGGAGTGTAAAACTTCCTAGAAGGTTCACCTCTTGAAATCATATAGCAGATGACTCAAGTGTGTCCTTTGGAATAGACAATGAGCAATAACAAACAAGCAAAGCAAAAGAGGAAAGTCAAACAAAAGCAGATACCGGATTCCAATCACTGGACTTATACCAATCTCCTAAAACAGAACTGGATATCAGAGGCCACTCTATGGACTTATACCAATCTCCTCAACAAAGAAATAAAAAGTGGATACCGGATGCCAATCTATCTGGACTTATACCAATCTCCAAAATAACAAACACTTGGATGTCAGATGCCAATCTATCTGGGCTTATTCTAACCTCCAACATATGATCATAGGAAAGAAAATGCCAAATTACACGGACTTACAATTGCATCCTCACATACAACAAACAAATGCATCAAGAAAAGAGATGATGAGTGGCCAATGAAATGGTTTTATACTCACTTCCATATCATAGGAACAATGGCCAATGAATGGTCTTACAATTGTCCTCAATGGGCAAACAACAAAGATATGTCACAAAGACAAATGAAATGATCATGCACTAATGAGCAATTAATGATGATAAATGCATAAAGCATACAAGCAAACATGTGCATATGAAGTAATCAAATCAATCAACCAAAGTCATTCAGCACACACTATAACCACACAATTAGGCTCATACAAAAGGTTAGGCATTAAAGCCAACTGGAATAGGGTTAATGGTGCTCTTAACCTTGACATTGAGAGCCAAGGTGAAGCAGATGAAAGGATATGAGGGGTGTGCCTCATGCTCTTAACCCTGGTCAGGGAGAGCTTTAAATATCAGAAGGTGTGGGAGTTCAGAAAGTAGGAACTCTCTCCACAAGTTAGACTCTATAGATCTTGGGTTTTTACTCACTATGCATCAACACATGTGGTGTGAGCAAGGTGAGTGACACACAGAATAGTAGGAGATAGGTTACATATCTCTTGGATTCTACCAATTTCCTTATTTAAAGGACTTTTCCTGCTTGGGACAAAAGTAAACAAGCACAAACATCGCCTCTTAAGGAGGACTTCAGACAGTTGCCTGGCCAAGTAACAGGCCAGGTCTTCCAGACTACATGAAGAAAAGAGAGTCTACCTCAATGCAAATTGCTATTAAGCAAAGCAAAGCAAGTTCTTAAAAGAACTGAGCAACTAATGGTACCTGAAACCAGTCAAACAGAATCAGTATACAACTCAAAGTCAAACCAATATAAGGTAAAGATCAACAGAACACAATTAGTCAAATGTGCAATGCACAAAGCTCAAAGCATGTGAGCTAAGCACCCTACAAAACAAACAAGTTAGTTCATGATAACCAAACAAACTCAAATAACTTGCATAAGTCTCTTTAATGTATTTGCTTCTTATCCTGAAAAAACAAACTCAAACATGAGCAACAAGACCACTAGGACAAGCCTAGGGTCAAAAAGAGATAAGAAAATCAAAACAGCAAGTGAAATCCAACCAAAATCAAGTTCAAACAATTAAGAAACAAACCCAAGTGGTTTCATGTTCATATCAATCATCATCATCATTTCACAAGCAAATTAGGTCAAAGCATGTCATATAGAACTTCAAAGAAGTCAACAGAATGATTCAATTCAAATCCAATCAAAAACATTTCGATAAATCCTCAAATAATTCATGATCATACATCATCCATAACATGATAATCATACCAAATTTCAGCTCATTTGGATCAAAGAAAGTAGGTCAATGAAAATCAGAAAGTCAAAGCAAGTTCAAGCAAGCTCAAAGAAGTCAACCAAACATGCACCAACTTCAATAAATCATAAAACAATGACAACATATGAGAAATGGATGGGACCAAAACCATGACAAAGCTTAAGATGTCTATAATTCACATGTCAAATTTCAAGTCAATCCAATAATGCATGAGGATTTCACAAATCAAATAGCAACATGTGTCACAAGAAGTCAACCATTTGGTCAAATAGGGGAGAAATTATCAAACAAATAGGAAATGCCATCAATAATTCCAGAAACAATCACATGTATTCTCAACATACACAAGTATATTCATGAAAAAATCCAGACCATTTTGAGTTCAATAAACATGGCAAATAAAATCATGAAGTTGGACATGAATGGTGTGACACAAATTGTCACACCCCTATTCAAAAAGTCATATCTCAATAACCAGCAATGATAAATTCACAAACTCTACACCAAAATCATCATGAACATGTCTAGTTTAAGCACAAAAAATTTCAGAGGCATTGGATAAAGTATCACCATTTCACAATCAATTTGGCAAAGCATAGGCAAAATGGATACACATGAACAAACCCTAGCACATTTTAAAATCCACACATGCAAAAAATCTAGAAAAATCATCATAAAAAACTAGAGACCAAGAGGAGCATTCCACAAAAAATCCCACCAAATTTGGATTAAAAATGAGTGACTTATGATTTTTGGAAGATTGGCATATCAAATGAAATAAAAATTGAAAAATAAAATGATTTAATTGAATTAATTAAACGGCAGTGGCATAACCGTAATTATCTGGTCTCTTAAGTGAAACTCTGCGTTTCACTTAAGGACGTGTTGGCCAACGACTGGTGCATGGCAATCAAACAGTAAACATCATGCAGAGGAAAGCCAAAATGCGATCAAAACACGACCTGGGTTTGAAATTAGGGTTTGTGTTATACTGTTCATGTTCATCATTTCCAGATTTTCCAGCACAACTTTTTGCAACCAAAATCGAAAAACAACATATCAATGAATTCATCTCATCATGTACATCAACAAACCAACATTAATTTTCATCAATTCGAGCTAATATGAAAGAACCAAGCCAAAACACATTTGAATATCAAACTTTAAATTCATGTTTCTCTCTCAATACACAACCATTTTTCACGATTCAAAGTTCAAAATAATCAGCATGGCAAGATCTTTATAAGGCATAGCATGATTTTGAAAATAAAGAGATTCGAATCTTTACCAAATTTGAAGAACAGTGTTGGAATGATGATTCTTTGGTCGTGTATGCTCGAAACAGATGCACAAGGATGCTCCAAGAGATGAATGGACAAGGAATTTTAGCTCAACAAACCCTGAAAAAGCTCCAATCAAAATCTGCCATGGAAGAACTCTCAAAGCAACAGTGTGGTTCCAGCTCTACAGTTGTGATTTGAGGCTTGAAAATGCTTCAAAAAGGTTTGCAGATGGTGGCACAAAGCTCAGGCACACGGGTTCTATGAAGATTTTTAGAAAAAAGTTCAAGTGAGCAAAATGAGAGTTTGAGCGAAAATGGATTTTTGATCTGGTTTGGCAAAGTGTGGCTAGGGTTTTCTCAGCAGAAAAGTGAAATATATACTCTGTTTTATATTGCTAATCGTGGTTAATGAAGATGGTAATTGGTTTTGGCTTAAAATGAAATGTTTTTACCAATTTGCTAAAACCACTCAAAAATGCATGGGGTGCATGTAAATGCACGAAAACGGGCCTTAGACAAACTCCAAATGTGATTTTTAGTCAAGTTCAATTGGTAGAAAGTGTAGCAAATGGCTATTTTGAAAGTCAACTTTTTTACCTTTCCTTTTTAATTCAAGTCAACTAAAAAATGCCATTTTGATTGGTTGAGTTTTGGTGAATTGTGATGAAGGATTTGGATAGAGCACATCAAATATGACTTGTAGCAAAAAACCTCACTCAATTTGGCCAAATGGTTTGGAAGATATGCCACTTTGAAGTTCAAAATTTTTTGAGAATGATTTGATCAATACTTGCCAACCACACATGAGAAATGAGTGTTCTTGGACTTTTTGGAAATGGGAGAACAAGATCTTCAACTTTCATGTTGGGCAAAAATTCATTTGAAGCTTGTATGATGAAGTAATTTTGAGGAGAAGAACTTTCCTTTTTTGGCAAATTCCAATTACAGGTCAACTTTCTATTTTTGGAAATTTCTTGTCTGGCTTCAAATTCTTCAATGTGGATGTTTGACATGTTATATGAGGCTTATATGGACATGAATGAGACCTCTCAAACCAATTCCCACCATCAAATCACTGATTAAATGCACAGTTGACCACAGTTGACTTCAGTTGACTTTGCTAGGGTTTTGGTTGACTGAACCATGTTCTGATGAATTCCAAGCCCCTACCACTTGATATCTTGATTCAAAATGATGTCATAATTCATATGAACTCTTGATGAATGATCATGGTGCCCAAATTCTTCAAGAATGGCCACCATCTATCTCAATGACTGACTTTGACTGATTTGACCTAACTGGCTTCATCTGCAAGTAACATGGTTAGATGACAATATTTTTGTACCTTTGGTTAATAGACAGATGAAAAGCAATGATATACAAATGCAATACATGCTTGGTGATCAAGAACCACACTCACAAGATAACCCACCCACTAGGAGGGAAGCAAAGGTGCACAAAGATCCTTGAGGCAATGATATGATATGATATGATGCCATGAGGGATCTTAGGGACAAAATTGGGGTCTTACAGATGCCCCTATTTAAGGTCATTCTAGCCGGAGAAGTGAAGTTTAGAAATCTTCATCTCGACGCGGTAGAATGGGCTTAAATAACAGTAATGAGACAAATTTTGGTCCCTAAGAGACCTCATGATGCAAATGTATGCATGCAAAAGACACAAACTCTGTGGGGGAATATGTCACAGAAGAAAAGACGATCCATCGGAGTAATACACTCACCAGGAACAGAGACTCTAACAAGAGTCTTATTGGGGATAGTAAAAGAAAAAGAATGCGTGAGCAGGACACGACTTCAAGTTGGGAAAAACAAAACTGACACAGCGTGAACAAGACACGACTCTGATTAGGGTAATAACAGAAATCAGACTGGAGACCTCATTGGGGAGTGAAGGACTCACACTGGGGAAAAGAAAATTCCAAAGGAAAAACATCCATTGGAGAGACACAAGCTGACTCCTGGGAAAAGCAACAGGAAAATCCACTGAGGAAGCACCAAAGAATTGAGGTGTTACCGGTATAAGGGTAACAAACTCAGGAAGAATGAATATCTAAGACCGGTATAAGGGTGAGAGATATCAATCAACCAAACATCTGAGAAAGACCTGAAAAGGTACATAAACTCAGGAAAATCTGACTCCACAAGGGACCAAGGTCATAATAGGGAGCAGAAAGGAAGGAACACCAGGGATACCGAGGTATATAATAGGTGACCGACCAAAGCGTGAATTGGTATATATGCCAAAACACTCATCATCCGAAAGGAGGGCTTGAAAAAGCAAATCGACTTACAGGATGGACATCCGAATCCACAACGGGAAAACGAACCTTACTCAACTGGGGACACAAACCCAAAGAGTGCATGAGATATAATATCCATTACCGACAGACCGTGGATAAGAAACTCGCATGAGATATATTATCTATTACCGTCAGAACGTAGATAGTAAGCTCGCATGGTAAGAAACACCAGAGATACCAAGGTATATAATAGGTGATCTACCGAAAACGTGAATTGGTATATATGCCAAAACGCTCATCCGAAACACAAACTGGTTAAAGGATGGATATTCGATTCTACAAAGAATACGAATCTTGCTCAGCTGGGGAAAACAACAAAGGATTCCAACTAAAGAGCGCATGAGACATATTATTCATTACCGGCAGACCGTGAATAATATACTCGAAAGGAAAAGACACCAGAGATACCGAAGTATATAATAGGTGACTAACCAAAAAGAGAGACAATCGATACCAAGCATCCGGGTAAACGAAAGATAACTCAAAGGGATAAATTGCAAGCATCCGGCAATTATCCAACAATAAAAATTCGATTCCACAAAGGGAAATAACGAATCTTACTCGACTAGGGAAACACAAAAGGCTTCGACTGAAGAGTGCATGAGATATATTATTCATTACCGGCAGACCGTGAATAACATACTCGCATGGAAGATTATCCACAACCGGTTACTGGGTTAATAAAGGATAAATCAACCGAAAAGAAAGGCATCGGGATACCAAACTAGGTATATAATGATGACCAATCAAAAGGAGCAACAGACATTACCAACAAGAGGGTAAATGAGAGGTGATCTGCTGAGGATTCACTGGTGAGAATCAATGATCCGGGGATGAATTGCATAAACAGCAATTGTCCACAACGACAAGCTGGGGATATATTGATGACAATCAACTATCCGGGGAACGCAATCATTGACAAACGGTGAAGGGACCCGCTGGGGATAAAATTGCTAGCATCCGGCAATTATCCAACTGTACCACAAGGCACAAACTCCGCTAGGGAGAAACATCAACACTTGGGGATTTTACATCTACCGAATACGGGGTAGAAGACCACAGACTCAACTGGGGATAGAAATCACCACAGGGAGACATCAACTCTGTTAGGGATAAAACCACTACAACAGGAATCCACTTATAATCAGGACGAACCACAAAGGTTACTCTGTTAGGGGAAAAGAGATAGGACTTACAATTACCGAATACAGGGTAATAGCCATACTCTGGTGGGGATAACCACGAATTAGGGTTTACATCTACCGAATACTGGGTAGAATACCAAAAACTCTGTGTGGGGATAGAACAAATCACAAATCCGCACGGGAAACCAAAAATAAGGTTTATAACAAATCACAAACTCTGTTGGAGAGTAAGAAACAGGATTTACGACTACCCCCTACTAGGTAGAAAACCAACAATTCTTGCCGAGGAATAAAAGGTATATAACCACCAATTCCGCTGAAAAGGCAAAGAAAATAGGACTTACAACTACCGGTATAAAGGTAGAGGCCCGAAAAAACTCCGCTGAGGAACAACCCACTGGGAAGCACAAGACAATTGACAAATAGCCAATCCGGGAATAATCCGAAAAGACAGACTGAATCAAGACAAGTCCTAATGAGGATGTAACTCAAATAGGAAAATCCATCCCAATATATATGTTGGGAGGAAACGGAATAAACCGTCATCCACGAGGATATATCTCAGTGGGGAACTGCAGAAGGACAGACGAAAGACACTTTCTGCTTATGGGGCTGACTCTATATGGAGAGATTTAACACCCAACATCTGCTAGGGGAGATCTATTAGGGATCTGCACCACCATAGCAAGGAACAATCAACAAAAGATACATGGCGAGAAATGCAACATGAATATCTGAATGTTTATGAATATGCATGAACATGCGTGATTTATGTTTGATGAATGCTGACAAAACAGACATATCTAACACAAACAGGTCCATGAATCAAACGCCCGGTACTATACTTCCAGGGGAAAACCAACTGGAAAGCCAATCTGCGGAGATCTATATGCTATACAGCATAGATCTGCGGGTACTGCCGGAGAGCAGGGGATTAGAGATATCAGGGAACACCAAATCTCTGAATGCTGGATCAGCAAGCAACCCAACCAGGGTACAGAAAGTCACAACGGGCAAAACAGCCACCAAGACGAATCTGTTGGGGAACAAGAGAAAATCTCAAAGATCCGCAGGGGATCTCAGCATCAACTGAGAAACAAAAAGTTCTGCAACTCCAAACAACTCCGGGGAACAACCCACTGAAGGAGAATAACATCATCCAAGTAGAATCCAACTGCATAAGCAACTCTACTGGGGAAAACTGTTGCTGGAGAAAACTGAGTCTTCAACAACACTCTGCTTGCAACTATGCTGGGGAACCACCCCATCACAAGATCTGGAGAAAGAAGATACAACCAAACCAGGAATATGAACCAAATGTCTTACCTGTTGGAGATCATGCCACCCTCGGGAGAGCACCGAGATATTCTTGAGTATCCTTTCAACCTTGTGAATGTTCACTTTGTTTAAAACAACAATTTTGAAAAATCTGTTTGTTTAAAACAATGACATTTTATCAATTAAAACATGCAAAACATTTGTTGAATCGAAACAAATAAGAGTGCAAATAATTGGATAAAAAGCTCAAATTCATTTGATGGAATGGTAGCCTGCAAATGGCAAGACTCCATAGATCTGTGCAAATTTGAAATCAGTGATATATATTGGAAGAGGGCTACATTGAACATAATGATCCTTTCTCTACCAATTTGAATCTCGATGTATTCGAAGCTTCAGTTTGACGACGAATCGAGAATCTTCTGACGAAATGACAGCTGGTGAACAGAAAGTCTTGTCAGGATGCAGTTACTTGCCAAAATCCCTAATTCTTGCCTAGATTACCCCAGGGTGAGGTACTCAATCTAGTGGGATGCAAATATTCTTTTTTTTTTCAAGTCTCTAATTTTTGCCTGGATTACCCTTGCGGGTTCTCCACCGAGACGCTCATTTTTGCCTAAGCCGCCCTTTCGGGTTTTCAACTTAGCGAGCTATTCTGTTTTTTCATTTGCATATACTTTTTTTCTTAGGAAAAGTATCTCTTAACTGCATCTGAATTCACAGGACGAGTGAAATCCTCCCCATCCATTGTTGTAAGCATCAAAGCTCCGCCTGAAAAGGCTCTCTTAACAACGTATGGACCCTCATAGTTTGGAGTCCACTTGCCCCTGGATACGGGCGTGAAAGACAAAACTTTCTTGAGCACAAGGTCACCTTCTCGGAACACACGAGGCTTGACCTTCTTATCGAATGCTTTCTTCATTCTTTGCTGATATAACTGGCCATGACACATAGCAGTTAATCGCTTCTCTTCAATCAAATTCAATTGGTCATAACGACTCTGCATCCATTCAGCATCAGTCAACTAGAGATTTGAGGGTATAATTTTTCTTTTTTCTTTTGGAAAAATTTTGAAATTTTTTTGCTGATTTTTGATTTTTTCATCTTTCTTTTTTCCCTCTTTTTTTTTATTTTATTTTTTTTTATATTTTTTTGTTTTTGATTGCATTTGCAATGCCCCAGTTTGACTGCTTTGCTGATTCTCATGATACAGCTGAATGAGCTTCTTTCGTGCTCAAGAAGACGGGTAATCTCATCAGGAATCCCCTTCAACATCATCTTCCTCTGCTTCGAATACAAAGAGTTCAAGATCGGGAGATGGCGTTGGATCATTATGCTCAATGGGTTTAGAAATCCCTGCATAATGATTTTGGATAATGAAAAGCTTTTGAATTTAAACAAGCAATCATTATGCGGATGAAAAGATTGCTTTTATTCTTGTTTTTTATAGGTTCTTTGTGATCACTGATTTCATGCAAAAGCAAAAAGTGAAAACAAAGGAAAAACAAATGTTTAACAATGCATTAATTGAATGAAAATATCATTGTATATATGCTTTGCCAACAATGTCATCACTTCTCCTTTTGGCATGGGAGAAGGGTTTCAAACAAAGTGAACAATTACTCTGATCTATGGATGACTGTAGGAACATCTACAGCGACCCAATTGTGGCAGACACCACCAGGAATAACGAAGTTGTTCACATCTTCTGCATCCTCTTCTAAGATAGCAGCAGCTTCCTCTTCAGGTTGATCGGCATGGATGAATCCTCCACTTGTGAACAAACCTTGCTCATTACATTCCCCAGAACAGTAGCCAATGCCAGCCCGGGATCTATTATCTTCAAGTTCAATCACCTTCCCTAATCCAGCAACTGCACCACATTCAATAGCCAGCTTCGCATCACGGTAGGAAGTGAATGAAGGAGACTTCTTCTCGATTGGTTCATCAATAGATAAAGCTTGGAACGGAGTTCCAACTTCATCCTCTACGTCAATATACGAGAAAGAAGACAGATGGCTAACCAGGAGATCCTTTTCTCCCCCTACTACAACCAATTTCTTATTTTTGACAAATTTCAGCTTCTGGTGTAGGGTGGATGTCACGGCACCAGCCTCGTGAATCCATGGTCTGCCTAAGAGACAGTTGTAAGATGGGTGGATATCCATTACCTGGAAAGTAACCTGGAAATCACTTGGTCCGATTTTGATTGGGAGATCAACCTCCCCAATCACGGTCTTACGCGACCCATCGAATGCCTTCACAACAACCCCACTCTGCCTCATAGGAGGACCTTGATATGACAATATAGAGAGTGTGGTCTTTGGCAATACATTTAAAGAAGATCCAGTGTCCACCAGCACATTGGACATTGCATCAGATTTGCAATTCATGGAGATATGTAAAGCCATGTTGTGGTCTCTTCCCTCCTCAGGGAGATCAGCGTCACAAAAGCTCAAAGTGTTGCAAGCGGTGATGTTTGCAACAATACTATCAAATTGCTCAATGGTGACGTCGTGATCAACATACGCCAGATCCAGGACTTTCTGCAGAGCCTCCCTATGGGGTTCTGAATTCAACAGCAGAGAAAGAATGGAAATCTTGGATGGCGTTTGTAGAAGCTGGTCTACAACGTTGTACTCACTCTTTCTGATGAGCCTCAGCATCTCATTAGATTCTTCATCTACAATGCCACTCGGGCCAACTGAAGAAACGGGAGTCTTTTGTACAGAGGAGGATGGTTTGGCAACATCATGTGCCTGATTCTGAACATTCACAGCGGTCCCAACCGGACGCTCAGCGAATTCAGAAACAATAGCCTTAGGAGGCGCAGAAAACACACGGCCACTTCGGGTCAACCCACTTACGTCAGCGACGTTGGTTACAGAAGTTGAAGGCAAAGGCACTTCTACCCCATCTTGCACAGCGACAAGATTATATCTGAATGGTACAGCCTTATCAGATGAATAGGGCACAGGGCCTGCAGGTTTAATGACCAAAGAAGGGGAAGCCTTCGGCTTGCTGCTATTGTAACGAATAACAACAGGCTCAGGCAACTTGAATACCGGAGATATAACATTAATCTCAGGCTCGGCTTTATCAACATTGCGATTCTGCAGAATCTCAATGGTACCCTCATCCAACAACTTTTGAAGTTCTCTTCGTACTTGATTGCAACCCAAGCGGTTAACCGAGCAGACGTGGCACTTGTCGTGGTTATGCTCCAAGTAGCTGTACTGACACAGCAAACGATGTAATTCAACCAACGACTGCCTAATGTGGCTTACATATCTGACCTTGTACTTCCCAAGGCATTCCTGAACCATATTAACTGACTTCCCATGCGCAGGCAATGGGTTCTTGGTGACATTTGGGCCCGAATCTTCGAAGCTCAAAATTCCACATCTCATAAGGTCTTGAACCTTAGTCTTGAGTGGGTAACAGTTCTCGATGTTATGGCCAGGGGCACCTGAATGGTAAACACAATGCTGATCCAGTTTATACCACCATTGTGGATTTGCAGGAATGGCAGGAGGGTCCCTGGGAGAAACCAATTTCCTCTCCAACAAGGAGGGATAAAGCTCTGCATATGACATCGGAATAGGATCGAAGCTGATCTTTTTCTGGTCATAACTCAAATTAGCCTGATTGGTTGTACTTCCACGAGGCTGGTAAGCCTGTTGTTGTGGACGTTGTTGTTGCTGATACTGAGGCTGTTGATATTGTTGCTGATGTTGATATTGCTGATGCTGCTGAGCATTGTCTTTGAATACAGGTGCTATATGAGCCACCTGGTGCTGATGACCGGCACGACGTGCAGGCTTCCTCTGAGCAGAGGGTCTTCTGTGTTTGGGATGGGATTGCACAGCATGCGCTTCCCCATCTTTCCTCTTAAACGCCCCATATCGTTTAGAGGAAGAGCTCTCATCCTTTGCCAACCGTCCTTCACGGACACCTTCTTCGAGACGCATCCCCATGTTCACCATCTCGGTGAAATCAGAGGGAGCGCTTGCTACCATCCGCTCATAATAGAATGAGCCAAGAGTCTTCAAAAAGATCTTGGTCATTTCTTTCTCTTCTAGCGGTGGAGTAATTTGAGCTGCCAGCTCTCGCCACCTCTGGGCGTACTCCTTGAACGTTTCCTTGTCCTTCTGCGACATGGACCTGAGTTGATCTCGGTCAGGCGCCATATCGACGTTGTACTTATATTGCTTGACGAAAGCTTCGCCAAGGTCATTGAAGGATCTGATATTGGCACTGTCTAAACTCATGTACCATCTGAGTGCGGCACCGGACAAACTGTCTTGGAAATAATGAATCAGAAGTTGATCATTATCAGTCTGGGTAGACATCTTCCTATCGTACATGACCAGGTGAGCGAGTGGACAGGTGTTCCCTTTATACTTTTCAAAGTCAGGTACTTTGAATTTAATCGGTATCTTCACACCGGGAACAAGGCACAACTCGGCAGCAGACTTGCCGAACAAATCTTTACCTCGAAGAGTCCTCAATTCCTTTCTCAGCTCAAGGAATTGGTCATTCATGGCATCCATCTTTTCATGAACGTCTGAGCCCTCAGATGGTTCGGAGTGATAGATAGTGTCGTCTACCCTTGGCATGGTATGCACGACAGGAGGAGCGGGAACAGGGACCGGGCTAGATGCCGGCATATGAGCAAATGTTGGCGCGGGAATATCCGGCATAAAACCTGGAGGCATTCCCCAAGGGAACCCGGGTGGCATAGCATTGGGCACATGAGCACTAACTGGCACAGTCGAAGTGGAGACTTCTGAAATGACCGTCCTCTGAACAGGAGTTGCAGGCGGTTGAGCAGGTTGATTTTGAGCAGCGAGGAGTTGCTCCATCAAAGCGCCAAGTCTGGCGACCTCTTCTTTCAGTTCTCCGTTCTCTTGTTCTAGCTGCTCCATGACTCTTGCAGAATTGACTCGCGTATAATACCGGTGAGTCAGCTTGTCTTCAAAATAAATGAAGAACACAGTTAGGACAAGAAGACCAGAAACAAGGGGTACCTGCTTATGCAAGAATGATGCATGAAATGCTTGTGCAGATGCTTTGTTTATTTTCAAGGAACCCTTTGGGTATTATTTGCAATATTTTGAATAGTTAAAGCATTTTAATTTCTCACAGAAAATATTTCATTCAATACATCGAGACAAAGAAGTACAACATTTTTTAATCATTACAAAGAGAAAAGGGAAATAAACATCCTATGGATCCCTAGAAGCTCGGGATGCTGGAAGACGAGAAGTACACAGCTTCTTGATCTCTCTCTCATAGGCCGCTTCCATATCTGCTTTCTCCTTTGCAAGTCGATCATACCTCCTCTTCCAGAATTTGGAAGACTGAGGAAGCAGAGAAGTCCAAGCGTCGTTCGGATCGTCGATCACTCGGTGCTCGAGGAACTCAATCATAGCGTCCTTCTCCTTAAGTTGCTGAAGCAATTCTTCTCTTTCACGGATCCAAGCACGTGAAAGGTCTTCTTCTCTCAACTCCTCTACACGTTGGGTAGGGAGGGTTGAAGGCCCAGCCACATCCAACGGTGTAGGTCTCGGATAATCGTACGGTATTAAGTAAGTGGCAGCTCTCTGTCTGACCCAAGAGGTGTATGGCTCCAAAGCAATGCAGTTCTTTGGACCCAACTCGTTCCTGCTCTTCTTGTGAATACTGCGCCAAGCACGGACAAATCTGGCTTTCAGGCCTTGGGGATCTTTACCCTCCAGAAAGAACACACCTTCTAACAGAATGTTATTAGGTTTATCCTTTAGGGGGAACCCAAGCTGACGTCGTGCAAGAATGGGATTGTAGCTGATCCCACCACATGTGCCAAGAAGAGGCACATTAGGGAATTCACCACAATAGTCAATGATCTGGACGGTATCATACACGCGATCATACCAAGTGATATCATCATTGGTGAGAGACATAAGTCTCTGAGACCACCGTAGACATCCCTTGTTCTCCTTGAAAGCAAATGTCTGCGGCAAGTGCGAAATAAACCACTTGTATAGCAAAGGTAGACAGCAGACAATAACTCCTCCGCCCTTTGCGTTCCTCAGATGCAAAGAGACATAAGCATCGCCCAACAAAGTCGGAACTGGATTAAGAACTGAGAAGATCCTAATGGCGTTCATGTCCACGAACTTGTCGAAGTTGGGAAACAACACCAATCCATAGATGAGCAGCACAAACAAAGCCTCAAAGGCATCCTCACTCATGGCCTTCCCATAAAAGGTAGCTTGATCAATGAGGAACTCGGAAGGAAAACCCTGAATTCCGCCTTTGGTAGTCAGATTAGCTCTAATCAGATCTTCATCTATGTGCAACAAGTTGGCAATCTCTCGAGCAGTCGGAATACTCTCTAGGCCACTGAACGGCACTTGATCCAGAATCGGAATCCCAATGAGATGAGAATACTCCTCCAAGGTTGGCAACAGCTGGAAATCCGGAAATGAGAAGCAGTGATACAGCGGATCATAAAACTGAGCCAGAGTACTCATCAGCCCTTCGTCAACCTGAGTAGTCAGCAGAGGCAGAAGCTTCCCATAGCGAGCTTTGAAACCCAAGGGATCTAATACATAAGATGTCAGATTCCTTAACTCTTTTACATCGGGCTGTCTAAAGCTGTACTTCTTTGTATGCCTTTTTGGTCTTTCCATGTTTGAAAATTTTGCAAATAAACCCTTTTAAGTTCCTTGAAAATTTTCCCTTTTTTGATGACATGAAGTGCAGATGAATGCATGAATGCATGAATGCAACAATCACACTCAAGGATCAAACAAGTCACACCAAACAAAGGTCATGGGAAAGCTCATTGTATCCCTAATATCAATCATCCATTTTGGTGGATTTAGGTTTTCACCTTATCGACACCCAAGTTCCATTGATATTAACGGTACATGAACCGGCTCGAACATCCTTAATATCAACCATCCTTTTTGGGGGATTTAGGTTTTATACCTGATCAACACCCAGGTTCCATTGATATTAAGGTTGTCTGAACGACTCAACCACGAATCACGGGTTTGTTGAGAGTCACGAGCATGGAGTCTTGGTTAAGAACCACCCAAAGGGAGTGTACTAGGGTTTAAACCTGCCAGACATGTTCTACCAGAGGTTCCCATAATCACCGTTCCATCTTTCGAATATTATCGGAGGAACGAATACTCGTATTCCAAAAATATTCTCAAGAGAAACTCTTATGAGTGTAGTATCGCGTAACAATCGCATCAGAACTTACATCTGAACGACCTCCGCACTACGTTCCTAAAAATAGGCCAAGATGGGTTTGGTAAACTACGGTCCTTGGCTTCTGCGGCACATGATTGAAAGAATAATGCCTAACCACAAATAACTTGTGTGACATTATTAATCCAACATGACCTCCACCAAGTGAATGGACTCGCAAGTCAACTGGCTAAGGAATACTCCACACCAGTCAACGAGACTATGCCATTCTCCTATCCTAGAGTGCACTCGAGTTCGGGTATAAAACTCATCTCACAGATCACCAAAGCAAACAACAATTGTATATCAAGCAATTCAAACATTACAATCAATACAGTTATCCCAAATGGTACAAAAATATGTCATATAACAAATAATAATATATCACAACAAGGGTGAAAAGTAGGCAATACCACCAAGGATCGATATTGTCCCCAGCAGAGTCGCCACTTTTTTGTAGCGGTGTATTCGTCGCTATATGATTTATTGATTAAACCATAAGCAAAGCATACAATGAATTCGAGTCGCCACCGCACTTTTATTTATCCAAAGGACTGGCTAAAAAGCGAACAAAAGCCTAAGAAGTTTTACGCGTAGAAAACTAATAAAAAGATCAGAGAGTCTGGGTAAGGGGTAAATTACGCAATGGGAAGGTGTTAGGCACCCACTACGTCCTAGGTACTCCTAGGGAGCCCTTTTCACACTTGTTGTATAAAATTGTTATTTGTTATGAAATATTTATTGTGCAAACATGATTGGGATGATGAGAAAAGAATATACAATTTTTATTGTGTTCGAACGGATGAACCCGTTGCCTACGTACCTCCCATCAAAGGTAAGGATCAAAACGCCGTAGTTCGGCTAAAAGATTTCCAAAAGTTAGTAGATTCAAGTTTAAACACAAGCCCTAAGGTCTTACGTTATCCACGGGAGAAAACTCAACCTTATACAAACAACAAGTCCACCATGTGAGAGCAGCTTCAACTTGCTAGTGAGGGGTTAACCCTATAATAAGCAAGGAAGACTTACAATTCAATCAACTAAGGACAAATAGGTGAGATTAACATCAACCAACTAGGATAAATCAAACCTATGGCTAATGTATGAAAACTTAACAAGAATGGACAAAGCCACAAAAACATTGAATGGGTGAAGTTACTTGATTATGATTATTCACAAAAGGAGGGTCAAAGTATGATTAAGATTGATTCAAAAGAAGTATTATGAAAATGGAGTTTGAAAAAAGTCAAGGACTTGGGGTCCAGGTTTTTAATTTAAAAGCATGAAGATGTTTGCACAATATTTATCTCAAGTTTTGAAAGTAATGTGTGAAAAGGTTTAGGACAAAATGGATGAATGGATGAAGATGGAGTGTAAAACTTCCTAGGAGGTTCACCTCTTGAAATCATATAGCAGATGACTCAAGTGTGTCCTTTGGAATAGACAATGAGCAATAATAAACAAGCAAAGCAAAAGAGGAAAGTCAAACAAAAGCGGATACCGGATGCCAATCACTGGACTTATACCAATCTCCTAAAACAGAACTGGATATCAGAGGCCACTCTATGGACTTATACCAATCTCCTCAACAAAGAAATAAAAAGTGGATACCGGATGCCAATCTATCTGGACTTATACCAATCTCCAAAATAACAAACACTTGGATGTCAGATGCCAATCTATCTGGGCTTATTCTAACCTCCAACATATGATCATAGGAAAGCAAATGCCAAATTACACGGACTTACAATTGCATCCTCACATACAACAAACAAATGCATCAAGCAAAGAGATGATGAGTGGCCAATGAAATGGTCTTATACTCACTTCCATATCATAGGAACAATGGCCAATGAATGGTCTTACAATTGTCCTCAATGGGCAAACAACAAAGATATGTCACAAAGACAAATGAAATGATCATGCACTAATGAGCAATTAATGATGATAAATGCATAAAGCATACAAGCAAACATGTGCATATGAAGTAATCAAATCAATCAACCAAAGTCATTCAGCACACACTATAACCACACAATTAGGCTCATACAAAAGGTTAGGCATTAAAGCCAACTGGAATAGGGTTTATGGTGCTCTTAACCTTGACATTGAGAGCCAAGGTGAAGCAGATGAAAGGATATGAGGGGTGTGCCTCATGCTCTTATCCCTGGTCAGGGAGAGCTTTAAATATCAGAAGGTGTGGGAGTTCAGAAAGTAGGAACTCTCTCCACAAGTTAGACTCTATAGATCTTGGGTTTTTACTCACTATGCATCAACACATGTGGTGTGAGCAAGGTGAGTGACACACAGAATAGTAGGAGATAGGTTACATATCTCTTGGATTCTACCAATTGCCTTATTTAAAGGACTTTTCCTGCTTGGGACAAAAGTAAACAAGCACAAACATCGCCTCTTAAGGAGGACTTCAGACAGTTGCCTGGCCAAGTAACAGGCCAGGTCTTCCAGACTACATGAAGAAAAGAGATTCTACCTCAATGCAAATTGCTATTAAGCAAAGCAAAGCAAGTTCTTAAAAGAACTGAGCAACTAATGGTACCTGAAACCAGTCAAACAGAATCAGTATACAACTCAAAGTCAAACCAATATAAGGTAAAGATCAACAGAACACAATTAGTCAAATGTGCAATGCACAAAGCTCAAAGCATGTGAGCTAAGCACCCTACAAAACAAACAAGTTAGTTCATGATAACCAAACAAACTCAAATAACTTGCATAAGTCTCTTTAAGGTATTTGCTTCTTATCCTGAAAAAACAAACTCAAACATGAGCAACAAGACCACTAGGACAAGCCTAGGGTCAAAAAGAGATAACAAAAACAAAACAACAAGTGAAATCCAACCAAAATCAAGTTCAAACAATTAAGAAACAAACCCAAGTGGTTTCATGTTCATATCAATCATCATCATCATTTCACAAGCAAATTAGGTCAAAGCATGTCATATAGAACTTCAAAGAAGTCAACAGAATGATTCAATTCAAATCCAATCACAAACATTTCAATAAATCCTCAAATAATTCATGATCATACATCATCCATAACATGATAAGCATACCAAATTTCAGCTCATTTGGATCAAAGAAAGTAGGTCAATGAAAATCAGAAAGTCAAAGCAAGTTCAAGCAAGCTCAAAGAAGTCAACCAAACATTCACCAACTTCAATAAATCATAAAACAATGACAACATATGATAAATGAATGGGACCAAAACCATGACAAAGCTTAAGATGTCTATAATTCACATGTCAAATTTCAAGTCCATCCAATAATGCATGAGGATTTCACAAATCAAATAGCAACATGTGTCACAAGAAGTCAACCATTTGGTCAAACAGGGGAGAATTTATCAAACAAATAGGAAATGCCATCAATAATTCCAGAAAAAATCACATGTATTCTCAACATACACAAGTATATTCATGCAAAAATCCAGACCATTTTCAGTTCAATAAACATGGCAAATAAAATCATGAAGTTGGACATGAATGGTGTGACACAAATTGTCACACCCCTATTCAAAAAATCATATCTCAATAACCAGCAATGATAAATTCACAAACTCTACACCAAAATCATCATGAACATGTCTAGTTTAAGCACAAAAAATTTCAGAGGCATTGGATAAAGTATCACCATTTCACAATCAATTTGGCAAAGCATAGGCAAAATGGATACACATGAACAAACCCTAGCACATTTTAAAATCCACACATGCAAAAAATCTGGAAAAATCAACATAAAAAACTAGAGATCAAGAGGAGCATTCCACAAAAAATCCCACCAAATTTGGATTAAAAATGAGTGACTTATGATTTTTGGAAGATTGGCATATCAAATGAAATAAAAATTGAAAAATAAAATGATTTAATTGAATTAATTAAACGGCAGTGGCATAACCGTAATTATCTGGTCTCTTAAGTGAAACTCTGCGTTTCACTTAAGGACGTGTTGGCCAACAACTGGTGCATGGCAATCAAACAGTAAACATCATGCAGAGGAAAGCCAAAACGCGATCAAAACACGACCTGGGTTTGAAATTAGGGTTTGTGTTATACTGTTCATGTTCATCATTTCCAGATTTTCCAGCACAACTTTTTGCAACCAAAATCGAAAAACAACATATCAATGAATTCATCTCATCATGTACATCAACAAACCAACATTAATTTTCATCAATTCGAGCTAATATGAAAGAACCAAGCCAAAACACATTTGAATATCAAACTTTAAATTCATGTTTCTCTCTCAATACACAACCATTTTTCACGATTCAAAGTTCAAAATAATCAGCATGGCAAGATCTTTATAAGGCATAGCATGATTTTGAAAATAAAGAGATTTGAATCTTTACCAAATTTGAAGAACAGTGTTGGAATGATGATTCTTTGGTCGTGTATGCTCGAAACAGATGCACAAGGATGCTCCAAGAGATGAATGGACAAGGAATTTTAGCTCAACAAACCCTGAAAAAGCTCCAATCAAAATCTGCCATGGAAGAACTCTCAAAGCAACAGTGTGGTTCCAGCTCTACAGTTGTGATTTGAGGCTTGAAAATGCTTCAAAAAGGTTTGCAGATGGTGGCACAAAGCTCAGGCACACGGGTTCTATGAAGATTTTTAGAAAAAATTTCAAGTGAGCAAAATGAGAGTTTGAGAGAAAATGGATTTTTGATCTGGTTTGGCAAAGTGTGGCTAGGGTTTTCTCAGCAGAAAAGTGAAATATATACTCTGTTTTATGTTGCTAATCATGGTTAATGAAGATAGTAATTGGTTTTGGCTTAAAATGAAATGTTTTTACCAATTTGCTAAAACCACTCAAAAATGCATGGGGTGCATGTAAATGCACGAAAATGGGCCTTAGACAAACTCCAAATGTGATTTTTAGTCAAGTTCAATTGGTAGAAAGTGTAGCAAATGGCTATTTTGAAAGTCAAATTTTTTACCTTTCCTTTTTAATTCAAGTCAACTAAAAAATGCCATTTTGATTGGTTGAGTTTTGGTGAATTGTGATGAAGGATTTGGATAGAGCACATCAAATATGACTTGTAGCAAAAAACCTCACTCAATTTGGCCAAATGGTTTGGAAGATATGCCACTTTGAAGTTCAAAATTTTTTGAGAATGATTTGATCATAACTTGCCAACCACACATGAGAAATGAGTGTTCTTGGACTTTTTGGAAATGGGAGAACAAGATCTTCAACTTTCATGTTGGGCAAAAATTCATTTGAAGCTTTTATGATGAAGTAATTTTGAGGAGAAGAACTTTCCTTTTTTGGCAAATTCCAATTACAGGTCAACTTTCTATTTTTGGAAATTTCTTGTCTGGCTTCAAATTCTTCAATGTGGATGTTTGACATGTTATATGAGGCTTATATGGACATGAATGAGACCTCTCAAACCAATTCCCACCATCAAATCACTGATTAAATGCACAGTTGACCACAGTTGACTTCAGTTGACTTTGCTAGGGTTTTGGTTGACTGAACCATGTTCTGATGAATTCCAAGCCCCTACCACTTGATATCTTGATTCAAAATGATGTCATAATTCATATGAACTCTTGATGAATGATCATGGTGCCCAAATTCTTCAAGAATGGCCACCATCTATCTCAATGACTGACTTTGACTGATTTGACCTAACTGGCTTCATCTGCAAGTAACATGGTTAGATGACAATATTTTTGTACCTTTGGTTAATAGACAGATGAAAAGCAATGATATACAAATGCAATACATGCTTGGTGATCAAGAACCACACTCACAAGATAACCCACCCACTAGGAGGGAAGCAAAGGTGCACAAAGATCCTTGAGGCAATGATATGATATGATATGATGTCATGAGGGATCTTAGGGACAAAATTGGGGTCTTACAGTATGGACCCTCATAGTTTGGAGTCCACTTGCCCCTGGAATCGGGCGCGAAAGACAAAACTTTCTTGAGCACGAGGTCTCCTTCTCGGAACACACGAGGATTGACCTTCTTATCGAATGCTTTCTTCATTCTTTGCTGATATAACTGACCATGGCACATGGCAGTTAATCGCTTCTCTTCAATCAAATTCAGTTGGTCATAACGACTTTGAATCCATTCAGCATCAGTCAACTTGGCTTCCATCAAGACTCTCATTGATGGGATCTCCACCTCTACTGGGAGAACAACCTCCATGCCATAAACAAGAGAGAAAGGGGTTGCCCCTGTTGAAGTACGTACAGATGTACGATAACCATGCAAAGCAAATGGCAGCATCTCATGCCAATCTTTGTACGTAACTGTCATCTTCTGGATAATCCTCCTGATGTTCTTATTAGCAGCTTCAACAGCCCCATTCATCTTAGGTCTGTAAGGAGAGGAATTATGGTGTGCAATCTTGAACTCAGCGCACAACTCATCCATCATCTTATTATTCAGATTAGATCCATTATCAGTAATGATCTTATCTGGCACACCATAACGGAAAATCAGCTGGTTCTTGATAAACTTCACAACCACCTGCCTGGTCACATTCGCATATGAAGCGGCTTCAACCCATTTGGTGAAGTAATCAATTGCTACGAGAATAAACCTGTGCCCATTGGACGCTTTCGGTTCAATCATGCCGATCATGTCAATTCCCCACATAGATAAAGGCCATGGTGACGAAATCACATTCAGAAGTGTCGGAGGAATATGAATCTTATCCGCATCAATCTGACACTTGTGGCATTTCTTCACATATTTGCAGCAGTCAGACTCCATTGTCAGCCAATAGTAGCCTGTCCTCAACATCTTTCTAGCCATGGAGTGTCCATTGGAATGAGTACCAAATGAACCCTCATGGACCTCAGTCATCAACAGGTTTGCTTCGTGTCTGTCCACGCATCTGAGCAAAACCATGTCAAAATTTCTCTTATACAGCACTTCACCACTGAGGTAGAAACTGCCTGACAACCTTCTCAAAGTTTTCCTATCTTTCACAGATGCCCCAGGCGGGTATACCTGGTTCTGGAGGAAATTCTTGATATCAAAATACCAAGGCTTGTCATCATTCACTTCTTCAACTGCAAACACGTGAGCTGGTCTATCCAAACGCATCACGGCAATGTTGGGAACTTCATTCCAATACTTGACCACAATCATTGAAGCAAGCGTAGCAAGCGCATCTGCCATCCGATTATCCTCTCGAGGAATATGATGAAAGTCAACTTCTGTAAAGAATGTTGAAATCCTTCTTGCATAATCTCTATACGGGATGAGACCTGGCTGATTCGTCTCCCATTCACCCTTGATCTGATTAACAACTAGGGCCGAATCACCATACACATCAAGATGCTTGATTCTCAAATCAATACATTCTTCCAGTCCCATAATACAGGCCTCATACTCAGCCATATTATTCGTGCATTTGAAAGTTAGCCTTGCTGTAAACGGAATATGAGTGCCATGAGGAGTAATGATTACTGCCCCAATACCATTTCCGTACTGATTTACAGCGCCATCAAACACCATCGTCCATCTGGAACCAGGTTCCGGACCTTCATCAAGTGTAGGCTCATCGCAATCTTTCATTTTCAAATACAGAATCTCCTCATCGGGGAAGTTGTACTGAACAGACTGATGATCTTCAATCGGATGGTGCACTAAATGGTCAGCCAAGATACTACCTTTGATAGCTTTCTGAGCTTGATACTCGATATCATACTCAGACAACAACATCTGCCAACGGGCAATCCTCCCAGTTAAAGCAGGCTTCTCGAAAATATACTTAATTGGATCCATTCTGGATATCAACCAAGTTGTATGATTTATCATGTACTGGCGCAAACGCTTAGCAGCCCAAGCCAAAGCACAACACGTCTTCTCAAGCATAGAGTATCGAGACTCACAATCAGTAAACTTCTTACTGAGGTAGTAGATAGCAGATTCTTTCTTCCCTGATTCATCTTGTTGACCGAGTACACAACCCATCGAGTCTTCAAGAACAGTCAGATACATGATCAGAGGTCTTCCTTCCACAGGCGGAGACAAGATCGGAGGTTCAGACAGATACTCTTTGATATTGTCGAAAGCTTTCTGGCAATCCTCGGTCCAATCATGAGACTGATCTTTCCGGAGGAGTTTGAATATCGACGCACATGTGGCAGTCATGTGGGATATAAATCTGGAAATATAGTTCAAGCAGCCAAGAAAACCTCGGACTTGCTTCTCAGTTTTGGGTGCAGGCATCTCTTGTATTGCTTTGACCTTGGCAGGATCAACCTCAATACCTCTCTTGCTGACAACAAAACCCAACAACTTGCCGGAACGGACTCCAAATGTACATTTGTTCGGATTCAGGCGAAGCCTAAACTTCCTCAAACGCTGAAAAAGCTTCAACAAATGTTCAACATGTTCAACTTTCGTTCGGGACTTAGCAATCATATCATCAACATAGACCTCTATTTCCTTGTGCATCATATCATGAAACAAGGTAGTCATAGCACGTTGATACGTGGCTCCGGTGTTCTTCAAACCGAAGGGCATCACTCGATAACAGAATGTTCCCCAAGGTGTGATGAATGTTGTCTTCTCCATATCCTCGGGTGCCATCTTGATCTGGTTATATCCGGAAAATCCGTCCATAAAGGAAAAGACTTTGAATTTAGCTGTATTGTCTACCAACATGTCAATGTGTGGTAGAGGGAAATCATCTTTAGGGCTAGCTTTATTCAAATCTCTGTAATCAACACACATACGGACTTTTCCGTCTTTCTTAGGCACATGCACAATATTGGCCACCCATTGAGGATATGTAGAAGTCACCAGAAACCCCGCATCAATTTGCTTCTGAACTTCCTCTTTAATCTTCATTGCCATATCTGGATGAGTTCTTCTGAGCTTCTGCTTCACAGGCACGCACTCAGGCTTCAAAGGCAGGAAATGTTGCACAATATCTGTATCTAGACCAGGCATGTCTTCATACGACCAGGAAAAGATATCAGAATATTCTCGTAGCAAACTGATCAACCCCTTCTTGACAGACTCTTCAAGAAGTGCCCCAATCTTCACCATGCGAACACAATCCTCAGACCCCAAGTTGACTGTTTCCAGATCTTCGAGATGCGGCTGAATGATCTTCTTCTCGTGCTCAAGGAGACGGGTAATCTCATCAGGAATCTCTTCAACATCATCTTCCTCTGCCTCGAATACAGGGAATTCAAAATTGGGAGATGGTGTTGGATCATTATGTTCAATGGGTTTTAGAATCAACCTGCATAATGATTTTGGTTAATAAAAACTTTAGAATTTAAATAAGCAAATCATTATGCAGATGAAAAGATTGCTTTTATTCTTGTTTTATGGGTTTTTTGTGATCACTGATTTCATGTAAAAGCAAAAAGTGAAAACAAATGGAAAAACAAATGTTTAACAATGCATTAATTGAATGAAAATATCATTGTATAAATGCTGCCAACAATGTCATCACTTCTCCTTTTGGCATGGGAGAAGGGTTTTGAACAAAGTGAACCATTACTCTGATCTATGAATGACTGTAGGAACATCTACAGCGACCCAATTATAGCAGACACCACCAGGTATGATGAAGTTGCTCAAATCCTCTGCATCCTCTTCCAAGATAGCAGCAACTTCTTCAGGTTGGTCAGCATGGATGAAACCTCCACTCTTGAACAAACCTTGCTCGTTGAATGCCCCAGAAGAATAGCCAATGCCAGCCCGGGATTTATTGTCTTCAAGCTCGATCATCTTCCCTAAACCAGCAACTGCACCACATTCAATGGCCAGTTTTGCATCACGATAGGAAGCAAATGAAGGAGACTTCTTCTCAATCGGCTCAGCAATAGATAAAGCTTGGAAAGGAGTTCCAACTTCATCCTCAACATCAATATATGAGAAAGAAGACAAATGGCTAACCAGGAGAGCCTTTTCTCCCCCTACCACGGCCAGTTTCTTATTCTTGACGAATTTCAGCTTCTGGTGTAGGGTGGATGTCACGGCGCCAGTGTAACACCTCAAAATTTGCCCTCCTCTCTTGGGACTAGCATAACATATTACATATCATTTTTAGGTCATTAGGCATTGCATATTGCATATCATGTGGTTACATTGTGCAAGTCATACTCCCCAGTCTTGATCAGAAGATGAGGAAGTCAAAGTGCAAGCTAGGGTTTCATTGGACTGGTCATTAATCACCTGAGGATGTGGAGGTTCAAATTAGGGTTTCATGGTTCTCAAGGATATTGGTCTTCATCTTGTTTGAAATGATTCATCATCATCATCATGGTTTGTCATCAGCAAGTGTTGAAGCACATTCCTTGAGATTAGGGTTTTGACCACTGGTCAACCCTAATCAGTGGCATTGGGCCAATCAGGGCATGATCAGGAGATGGGGTCTATGATGTATATGGAGATCATTCTATGATTTTATTGAGCTTATTGAAGCTAGGGTTTCATCCTTGGGCCATTTCATCAGAAGATTGGAGCTCAGATTGATCTATGCATTGCCAAATTCATCTATCAGATGAAAAAGTCAACTGTGGTCAACTGTGCATGATTTAATGGATTTGGAGGTGAAAATGAGTTGGATACACTTCATTCATGTTGGAACAAGTGTTATTTGACATTGCAAAGCTTAAGAATGGAGAAAATAAAGTCAGAACAAAAATTGCCAAAAATAGAAAGTGACTTGTAATGGAAGTTTCCAAAAATGGAAAGTTTTTGACCACAAATTTACATGTCCAAGGAAGCTTCAAATGAAAATTTGTTCAACATGAAAGTTGTAGATCTTGTTCTCACCTTTCCAAAATGTCCAAGAACTTGAAAATCCCATGTATGGTTGGCAAGTTATGGTCCATTCAATTTCAAAAATGACCCATAATCAGAGGAGCATAACTTCCACATGGAGTGTCCAAATTGAGTGATCTTTTTATGTACAAACTCCATTTGACATGTACTTTCATGGTGCATAATTGGAATTCTTCAAAAATGGTCAATGCAAAAAGTCAAATTTCAAGTGTATAGTTAAAGATCCAGGGGCAAAATTGTCCAACTTGAGAAATAATGAGAATTTTGGAATGGGGATTTTTGCAACACCTCACAAATGCTATTTGGAAATGGTTTGAATCATCATAACATGTCAATATGCAATGGTTGAACAATTCACTTTTGAAATGCACTTGAAATTGTACAAAGTTGCCATGACATAGTGAAATTCCAAAATGCACATCCAATGATCATGGGACAAGTTGCAACAGCTCACACATGTCATTTTGAGAGTGTGTGAGCTGTCAATGAGCTGTCATAAAGCCCATAGGAAAAGACCATTTTGCCCTTGCCTTTGAAAATGACACTTTGCTAATTACATTTCATTTTGTTAATTAGTGATTAAAAAGCTTGATTAGTGGGAAGTATAAACAGTTAATCATAACAAACTTCTAACAGAAATCAAAAATCACAAGATCTCAACCTCTTTTCCCTCCAAATTCTCTAAAATCTCAAGAACTCATCAAGAATAAAATTGGATCAAACTTCTTCATTTCTTCATCAATTTGGAAAATTCTTGTTGCTTCAATCTCCATTCATCTTCTCCTTCTACTGTTTTGGCAAGGCAACATCAAGATCTTCACCAATCGTGACTGTTCCAATTATGCTCATCAATGGCTTTTGGAGATTCCTTCCATTAGAAGCAAATTCGAGCTAGGCTAACACTTCCATTCATCTTCCCTAACATCTTGTTGCATCTGTTTTTGGAAATTGGAGCGCAAGGACACGAGATCCATCACTGCCATTGATTCAAGGTGATTTTTCGAATCTCATGAATTGATGAATGTTTATAGGCGTTTTGAAGAGTGTTCAATGTAGTTTATCATGCTAGGCTTGGTTTGTGAAATGATGAATCATAGAGAGAGATATTTCGATTAGAAGTTATGATGTCAAACCCTAGTTCGTTCGATTCAGAAAATTTAGGAACAATTAGGATGATTCATGTACATATTTGGACTCTACTCACTGAGACCTTTCCAATGACTATCTATTTGTAAATTTTAGTGAAACTTTGATGTTCTTGGATCTTATGAGTTTCTGGAAAAAAGTTGATGAAGCTGATGAATTTTCTGGAAAATATTGAGGTTTGATCCGTCCAAGGCTTGTGCAGTTTTGAATTCGTGTTTGCCTCCAAGCCTGGCCAATAGGAACATTTCGTTCCTGCGTCTGAAACGACGCCGTTTTGGCAATGTTCAACATAATTTCAAAATTGCCATTATGCTATTTATTAAATAATTATTCCATTTCATTTTGTTTTTGTTCTTTCATTTTTGTGCCATGAACTTCAAAAATTGATATCTCATTCATTTTTTATCCAATTGGAGTGCAATTTTTTGCATTTTTCTCATGAGATTGTGTAGAATTTAATGGATATTTTTTGGAAATTTTTGCATGGATGGAAAAATAAAATGCTTAGGGTTTGTGTAATGTGTCATTTCTTTGTACATGTTGCCATTTTCATTGTGAAATGCTCATACATTAAAAGAAATTCCTGAAATTTTTTGAGCTCATTCTAGACATGTTGATGGTGATTTACATAAAAAGTTTGTGATTTTTGGATACTTGTGGAGTGAGATATGATTTTTTGAATCTAGGTGTAACAATTTGTGTCACACCTAGCTAGGTCAACTTCATGAATTTATTTGCCTGGCCTATGATTGTTGGAATGGATTGAAATTTTGCATGGATGATCATTGATATGTTGAGATGCTATGTGAATTTTTCTGGATTTTTCTAATGGCATTTTCAATTTGATTGATATTTTTCATCTCTGTTGGTTAATTGTGCAAGCTTGTATGATACATGTTTGTATATCTTGTGTGAAATTTTCATATGGTTTTGGATGAATGTGAAATTTGGTATGCTGGTTATAGACACATTATAGGACATCATGCTTTTGGTCCCATTCATTTCTTAGTTGTTTTCACTCTGTTATGAATTTTTGAAGTGAATGCATGTGTTGATGCTTTGGTTTGGCTTGAATAATTGTGTCTGGATTTCTTGATTTTCATTGACCTAGTTCCTTTTGTCCAATTGAGCTGAAAATTGACATGCTATACCTTGAATATGTCCTGTTTAGGTGTGATTTATTTGAAGATTTTTGGAATTGTTTTGGTATGCTTTTGATTGAAGTTATTCTGTTTGGACTTTTGAAGTTGTGTTTGACCTAATTTGACTTGTTTTGGTCATGAAATGATGTTGATAAATGATATGAGTATGGGATCAATTGCATTTGCTTTCTATTTGCATTAATTTGGTTTTGGTTGAGAATCCCTTGCTGTTGAGGATTCTTTATCCCTTTTGGACCCTAGGCTTGGCCTAGTGGTCCAGTTTCTCACATTTGGTTTGACTTTTCAGGATGAAATGCAAAAAGCTTAAGGAGAATGATTCAAATCAATAAAATTGAGTTTGTTTGATGTGGAGAACTAACATAACTTTGTTTTGTAGGTTGTGAAGCTTGAGCTTGAGCTTGTAGCTTGCATTTATGTGCTTGTGTTGTTTGTATAGTCTGACTGATTAACAATTTGCTGTTTATTGTTGTCTGTCTGAGTACTGATGATACTTGATTGTTTTCAGGTACATTTAGTTGCTTATAGTTCTTTAAGAACTTGCTTGCTGATGCTTGGTTTTTAAACCACTTGAGGTAGGACTTCTATTTCTTCATGTAGTCTGGAGACCCGGCCTGTTATTTGGCCGGGCAAAATGTCTGAAGTCCTCCTTAAGAGGCGATGTTTGTGACTGTTTAATATTGTGCCTAAGCAGGTAAAGTCCTTGATTAAGGCAATTGGTGGAAGCCAAGGGATATGCAATCTATCCCCCACTATTCTGTGAGTCGTCCCTCTGCTCACACGGCTGTGTGTTGATGCATTGGGACACAAACCCAAGATCTTGTGTTGTTGCACAATCGAGTCAGAGTCTTTGAGCGTAGAAGGGTCCCTCCATTCTGGACCCACGCTCCTTTGTCAGAAGCTCTCCCTGGTCAGGGATAAGAGCTGTGAGGTCTCGTCCTCACTTCACCTTTTCATCTGCTTCACCTTAGCCTCGTAATGGCAAGGTTAAGAGCGAATAATACCCATGTACAGATGACTTGCTTCGGTAGTCAAACCCATTGTTTGAGCCCACTTGACTGGTTATAGTGTGTGCTTTGTGAATATTTGTTTGCTTGTATGCTTGCTTTCTTCCTGGATAGGAGTAGCTTGCAGTTGTGCAAGTAGGTAGAAACCTCAACTTAGGGTAATGATGCATGACAACACTAGGCTCGAGTCCAGCTCCCTGGTAGTGTGTCTTCCCTTGGTTTCTGGCTAGATTTTCTTTCCCTTGAGGGGGAACTACATCGCCCTGATCCTTGTTCCAGACGAGGTATGTAGGCAGGTGGTCGTGCGAGACCACTCCGGGCAACCTTTTTCTTTTTTGTGTGTGTTTACTTGTTATCTGACTGTGTGTTTGGTTCGGATGCCGACGTAAGTCCAATGATTGGCTGTCGGGCTCCATGTTTGCCCTTTTGGGTGTGTTTGGTTCGGATGCTGACGTAATTCCATCGAGTGGTTGTCGGGCTCCATGTTTGCCATCTGTTTGCGCGTTTTATGTTGGGGACTTCTAGATGTTGCCTACAGTTTCTTCAACCCCACCTGCGTTCCCGACGAGATATGTAGGCATAGGATGCGATGTCCTATCGAGCTCCCTTCTCCTAACCCCACCTGCGTTCCCTGTGTGTGTGTGTGATGTTTTAGCAACCTATTCTTTATTTTAGAACGTGGATCCCGTCGAGTACGACGGACGTGAGGGGTGCTAATACCTTCCCCTTGCATAACCGACTCCCTTACCCTTTCTCTTTGGTCGCGAGACCATTTCCTTTCCAGGTTTCTCTGAGCGTTTCCTTTCCCTATTTTGGGATAAATAACGTGCAGTGGCGGCTCTGTGTTGTGTTTTTGTTTTAGCCCGCCGGTTGTTTTTTCGCGGATGCGACAGCTGGCGACTCTGCTGGGGACTTCTAGATGTTGACCTATGCTGGTCCATCTTCCCTAAGCGAGTCCTTCCTAGCGTTCTAGGATTAGTTTAGGTTGCTTATGCTGTTATTTATTGCATTTATTATTCTAACAGTGTATATATTTGCATAAATATTTGCATGCATCATACTATCATGTTGTCATCCTCTGTGCAGGTGGTTCCTCTGTTTGGGGTGGGTGTTCTGAGTGGGGCTAAAACCCAGGCCCGAGTGTACACCTAGGATTAGTGTGGTCTCAAGTTCCTCATTTGCTATATTAGTATGATGTTGCAACGTGACATACCACAAGCCGGACGAGGTTCATTTGATAGTGCTTTCCATTGTGGAATATTTCACTTTGGCATAGTTACTTCATCTGAACTATTGACTCTGGTGACCGATCATTTCCCGGATCTTTGGTTTAGACGATCTTAAGAGAGCTACAATGGCACACCCGAAAGGGCAAACCCATTGAGTATCTCCGCCCGATTGTCGAGACTATTGTCCGCCTTAGGGTGACCTGTTTAGAATTTACCTGTGAGGGGAGGGTGATTCTTTCAGATGCGTGTTCTGTTGGTGACTCAGATGGTGACTTTTTGTTCCGTGGATCAGAGTCATATTTATAAGTCGGATTTATGGCCATTTATTTCAGAGACGCCGGAGTGCTGTCCGAGTTATTTATCAGTGGGGATCCGTTTATTTCAGGATTCCCCGGGCCGATTCAGATGATTATGGGTGTCTGCTCAGAGATTGTGGTTTGATGATGATGATGATGTATCTGTCTTCCGTTTATTTCGGAGCCCTTGAGTCGGATTTGTGGTTACATGTTCCCTCAGATGGTTATGATCAGTTCAGAGATCCGAGCCGTGATTCAGAGCAACAGATGATCAGATGACTTGGAGGATGGCAATGCATTGCATTCATTCATCAGCATCATTTCATAATGCATTTACCTACATCTAACACATGTTTATCCATATGCAGGGACATTTTTGATCGAGATCCTGGTTGAGAGACTTTCTGCTCAGATATGAGGACCGGTCTGAAAGACAACGTTGCCTACAGTTTCTTCAACCCAGAGATTGACGAGTTGAGAGATGTGATAGCATTGATTACACCCGACCATGTGGGGATATTTAGAGAGTCATATGGTAGTATCCTGAAGATGGTTTTCAGACTCACTGATAGTGACCGAAGTGCCATTCACACCCTTCTTCAGTTCTATGATCCGGGGCTGAGATGTTTTGTGTTTCCAGACTATTTGTTGGGACCTCTGATGGAGGATTATGCTAGCATCCTGGGTATACAGATCCGTGATCAGATTCCTTTCCATGTCACTAGGGCAGAGCTAGATGTCCTTGGGATTTCACGTGCTCTTTATTTGAGTCCGGAAATGGTCAAGAAGGGTTTGAAGGAGAAAGGAAAATTACCTGGATTTCATTTGAGTTTCTTGGAGGCTAATGCCAAGGAACATGCTGCTATGGGTAACTGGAAGACGGTTTGCGCTTTGATTGCTGTGAGCATTTATGGGATTGTTCTGTTTCCTAATCAGAAGAATTTTGTGGACCATAATGCTATCAGGTTGTTCCTGCAAAGAAACCCTATTCCTACTCTGATCGGAGATGTCTATTACTCGGTTCATAACAGGAATGAGAAGCGGCGTGGTGGTCTGATCCGATGTTGTTCTCAGTTGCTCTTCAGGTGGTTTATGGGATATCTGCCTTCTCGAGGTGCTTTTGCTCATCTTGATCCTTCTGTCAAGTGGTCCTTCAGATTGATGGGTTTGCGGGCTGATGATATAGCATGGACTCACAATGGTTTGGCAGGCCGGGATTTTATATACAGTTGCGGGAGTCTACCCAATGTGCCTTTGGTGGGAGTTCAGGGTTGCATCAATTACAACCCGACGCTTCTCAGGAGACAGATGGGGTTTGCTGTAGAGGGCCCTCCTCTCGGGCGGGAGATTCAGGAGTCCTTTTACTTCCCGATTGATGGCAATCAGGCCAAGCTGATGCAGGTGTCTGGGGCATGGCGCAACATCCAGAGGAAGGGCAAGGTTCCGTTTGGTAAGGTCAACAGTCAGTATTTTCCTCTATTTGTTGATTGGCTGCGTAAGAGGGTTGAGATCACATTTCTACCATTTCCTGGGGGTGATCCTGGGCGTCCTATGATTGAGGGTCCGACTTCCACTGTTAGTATGGAAGAGTTCCTCGAGATGAAGAGGGCCAGAGATCAGTTGCTTACAGAGAAAGCTGAATTGGAAATGAGTGTGGCTCGAATTCAGACGGCTAATCAGGAGATTAAAGTGAAGATGGAAGATCAAGACAAGCGACATGCCTTAGAAGCAAAGCGCTTTGAGATGGATACTGCCTACTATGGGAAGATCAGCCAGGCATTAGCATCGTCCAACAGGGAGCACGACATCACCAAAGAGAGATTAGCTAGAGCTTCAAAGGTCATTGAAGATGAGAAGAGAAGGCAAATCTTGGTGAAAGATCAGAGGGATGATAGGGCCCGAATTCTCGCTGCAGAGTGGGAAGCAGAGAAAGCGAAGATCATTGCTGAGAGGGATCATTACATTGCTGAGCGAGATCACTACTTCAGGCAGATGAAGATTCATCAGAAAGAGGTGGGGAGATTACAGCAGGAGAACACCGAGCTCAGGTTCGCCGTTGAGTTCGCGAAGATGGAAGACGAGGTAGGGCCATCTGTGGGACCCTTATCCAGCTAAATCTTTCATTTATTGTGGATTACCGTCAGGCTTGTTGACGGAATCTATTTGCTTGCATTTCTTTCCCCGATTCTGGAGATTTGTATCTGGTTTAATGTATGACTATGGCACTTATTGTGCGTTTTGTTATGTGATGGTTGTTTTCAGTCGATGATTGATCTTCAAGCTTTATTTGCTTTACTGTATGCACTCACACAAGCACACACATGTTTGGGGGTATCATGCTAAATCACATATCTCCGATCTGCACGATGAAATCAAATGCTGAATGACTGAATATTGCTGCCGGATTGTTATTTGTCTCGATGAAACCAGGGACAAGAGACAAAGTGTCCCTCATGTGGATAGACATTGCATTCATGCATAATAACTTGTTTTTGTTTTGCAGGTGTCAGTTTTTAACCTGTTTTGATTGACGCAGGAAGGATGAATCCGCCCAACGACGATATACTCGAATTGAAAGAGATGGTGAGGGATTTGTTCAGGGTTGTGCAAGGGCTTGCCTTGGGGCAGAAAGCCATGGCCGAGAGATTGGAAAGGATTGAGGGCTGGATGATCAAGGAGAAAGTTCAGGGGAAGGCTCCGTTGTCCGAAGTGACAAATCCCTCTGGCTCTGTAGCAAAGAAGCCCTTTGGCAATGGTCACCTTGAGAAGGAAGTTGAATCAGGTGGTGTGCAGGCCAAAAGGGAACGCGGTAAGGATCGTTATCACCCATATGCTGATACGGTAACAATCCCTACTAGTAATCAAGCTGCACAACAGCGGCAACCACCACTTCAACAGAGAGCACAAAGAGCAGTGGGCCAAGTGAAAAGGAGGACGACAAATCGTCATTTCAATAAGCCGCCCGGGACTTACGCCTCTCTGTTCAAAAAGTTGATGGATCTTGGATTGGTGCGGCCAAGGATGTTGACTCTGTTGAAACCTGATCAGAGGCCTGCCAGTTACGATGAGAATGTCAGGTGCGAGTTCCATGCTGGGGCACTCGGACATCACATTGAGGATTGCAAAGCTTTTAAGCATGTGGTCCAAGATTTGGTGGATTCTAAAGCCATCAATTTTGCGTTGATGTCGGATGTTAATGCTAACTCTATGCCGATGCATGGCCTTATGGAGGTGAATGTGATGTCCAAAGACAAGGGGAAAATAGATGAAACGAAGGGGGATCCGCTAAAAGCTCTGATGTCTGTGGTTCAGAAACCTCTGATGAAAAATGGAGCTTTCCCCAGTGTTGATACTTGTTGTGCGGTCGTCGCCGCAGAGAGGGGTGTACTGATGGGGGATATGACCCAGAAGATGAAGGGGGTGGAAATGGACGGTGGAAAATGTGAAACACCCAATCTGGTAGCTGGAGCCATCAAGGTGAAAAATGCCATCGGTATTGGAAAAGAGAAAAAACCGTCCGTGTCTTCTTACAAACAGGCACTGGAAATGTTGAGAAATGGAGGGATCCCAGGCTGGGGAAAAATCATAGGCATTGTGGTAAAGTCGGATATGTTTGGGATTGGTTATCATCTAGGTCAAGATTCGTCTGAGCGGAACAGAGGACGTCGTCCATCGTTCACGTTTATCAGTGCTGGAATGCGAGATCCAGTTCACGCCGGTGCGGCGAGTGAAGAAACTGATAGTGACTGGGAGATTGATCAATGGATAAAATCGTGTGTACCAGGAAGCTGGAAGGCTTAAAAGATCAGCACTGACACTCGTCCGGAAGAGTAATATTTCTTGTTTTCAGTCTTTATCTGCATGAAAGCCATACGTGTTGCCCGACACGTAATGGTTCATTGTAAGGGCCACCTCATGTTCATAATTTGCAACATTTCCGCATCATTAATAAATGGATGTTTTTCAGTCAAAAAGCGGTATTCCCTGTTTTTCATTTATTTTTGCAGTTTAAAAACAAATAAAAATGGCAATGTTTGTTTTCATTTTTCTTTTTGATTTGTCTCGTTCCGAATTCAAAAATAATTCTCCGGATCTTGTTGATAACGATTTGGTTACACCTCATATGACTTCGACAAACTGGTTTATCATGCCGAAGAAGAAGACGAAGAAGATTGTGATCTGCTGGAATTAACCAGGTTGTTGAAACAAGAGGAGAAGGTGATTCAGCCGCATGAGGAGCGGATCGAGATTGTTATTCCAAGCACCGTCGAGGTCAGAAAGGAAACGAAAGTTGGAGCCGCTTCAGAGGCAAGTCGAGAGCAGAATGGTAGCCTTGTTAAAGGAACATGTGAATACCTTTGCCTGGTCATGTCAGGGTACGCCAGGGACGGATACCGACGTTGTTGAGCACAAGCTACCATGGAGAGAAGATTGTCCTCTAAAGAAGCAGAACGCCGTTGCTACTTATCAGAGAGCCATGGTGACTTTGTTTCATGATGTGATTCATCGTGAAGTTGAATGCTATGCTATGATGTGATAGCAAAGTCCCAAACAGAAGAGGGGCATCTGGCAGACCGGGGCAAGTCGTTTGACCGGTTGAGACAATTCAAACTGAGGTTGAATTCAACTGAGTGCACTATCAGAGTGCGATCCGGTAAGCCGTTGGGGTTCATTGTAAGAGAGGAATCGAGGTTGATCCTGCTAAAAAAAAAAAAAAAAAAAAAAAAAAAACAACAAAAAATGCCTGAACCGAGAATGGAATGAGAGGTTCGTGGTTTCTTAGAAAGATTGAACTACCTGTCATGGTTCACATCTCATCTAACAGCCACGTGTGAACCAATATTCAAGTTGTTGAAAAAGGGAAGATCAAACGGTCAGGTGGAATAATGATTGCCAAGGGGCATTGAAAGATAAAAGAATAAGTTGCAGGAACCTCTGATTCCGATGCCTCCTGTGGAAGGAGCAATTGTTAATCTGGAACTTGACAAGCCTTCGAGGGGTCTACGAGGTGAAGTGGGTCAGCATGACGAGTCTTGTCAAAAAGAGCATGCAATTTACCTTAGCAAAAAGTTTACCGACTGTGAAACAATACATTCACTGTTCGAGAAAACTTGATGTACTTTGGCATAGGCTGCTCGCCGACTGAGACAGTATATGCTGGTTCATACCGCTTTGTGGATTTCGAGATGGATCTGATCAGGTAGATTTTTGGGAAAGAGCCAGCGACCCGTAGAAGATTATCAACCGATGAAGTTTGAATTCCCTGATGAGGACATCTCGAGGTGCTCTAATCGAAAGATTGAGAGTAACCGATCCCGGAGGAGGGGCCTGACCCTGAATCCGAACGGATTCTGATGTCTGATGGGGAGGTTAAGGTGAATGAGCTTTCGTTTCCCGGATAACGTTTGAATGCACCGACGATGTGATTGAGTAGGAAACTTGTATCCTGGGTATAGATCTTCGGTGCGGGAGTCTACTGGGGCAAAGCCTTTCTCATTGATATATGGGATGGAGGCTGTATTACCTGTTGAAGTTCAGATTCCCTCTTTGAGAGTCCTGATGGATGTAAAGTTGCAAGAGGCTGAATGGGTAAGGACCCGGTACGAAGAGTTGAGCCTGATTGAAGAAAAGAGGCTAGCAGCCATCTGTCATGGGCAGTTATACCAGCAAAGGATGAAGCGTGCTTTTGACAAGAAAGTGCGACCTCGGGTGTATCACGTAGGTGATATGATGCTGAAAAGGATCCTTCCTCCTCAAAACGATCGAAGGGGCAAATGGACACCGAATTATGAAGGTCCATTCGTGGTTAAGAAGGTTTTCTCTGGTGGAGCCTTGTTGCTAACGACCATGGATGGCGAAGATTTTCCGTCCCCTGTGAATGCGGACGCAGTTAAAAAATACTTCGTATGAAGAGACCCGCTGGACGAAAATAATAAGATAGTCCAGGCAAAAATGGGCATCCCGGCGAACCAAAAACAAGAAGAAAAGGTTCGGGCAAAAATTAGGGATAAAGATGAAAAAAACTGTACACCCGGCAAGTCGAAAACCTGAAAAGGCGACTTGGGCAAAAAAGGGTATCCCGGTGGACTGAAAACCCGAAGGGGCGGTCCAGGCAAAAGAGGGATTGAAACGAATAATTGCGTCCAGCATGATCGTTTGCGCTTTGGTTAAAGCATCATGGATAATACCCGGTAGGGATCAGTCGGAATTGTCTTGTTCAGAAGGCAGAAAAGCACGGAAAGTCTGAGGACATATGGGGTGTAACCGAGTTGGAACTCGATGAGATCACGGGTTTCACATTGCCATTAGGATAGATTTTTCTTTTTGTGCGCAATTACCTCTTTTCAGGAATTGCTTCCTTTGTATCGCTCATTTGAGCCACACTTTTCCAATCAATAAAATGCATATTCAGTCAAATAATTTTTGTTTTTGTTTTTCATTACCGCTTTGATTGCAAAAACGTCTGATTATTTTGATAAAGAATCTTGCATTTTAAGACATACAGGTTCCTTCCGATGCATGTTTATAAGATTGAAAACTTGAAATCTTATTTGGAAGGTTGAGTGACCCAAGTGTTGAAATCTTGGCACGCCTGGGGCACGATTTTATCTAACGATCTATTTTGCAGGAACTGTTAGATATTTTTCACTCACTTGCAGGTTGTGATGTGGAAGCTGTTGTCAAAAGTAAATCCCCAGAGAGTTCGCTCAGGGACGAATGTATGAAGGGATGACGAAGACGTTGAGACGTACGACGATCCTTGATGGTAATCAAGAAGACTCTTCAAAGTCGGAAGACTTGAAAGTATGTAATTCCCCGCAGAGTCTGATCAGGGACGAGTGCATGAAGAAAGGACAGAGAGACGACAAGACGTCCGACGACCTTTGAAATTAATCAAGAAGACTCTTCAAAGTCGAAAGATTGAAATTTCTGTATACATCCCAGGAGTACGTTTCCGTTGAGCGCGGCGCGACTTGGAATACAAGATGATGGAGCAGAAAAGGTCCAGACGAGTCTGGGAGTTCTCAAAAGATGGAAAGCTGATGCGAGATTGGGAGGTGGACACCAGGGTTCGACGAGTCGACGGGTGTTTTGTACCAACTTGTCTCATTTCCCAGCTAAGTCCCCAAGCAGAATCATGGGACTAGCTAGCTCCCCAGCAGATCCAAGGTCTGTAACTTCTCCAGCCGAGTCAGGATGGTTATCCCGGTAGGTTTACAACGGTGTTTCTTCAGCAGCCAGGCCAGAAGGTTGCTACTCCCCGAGTGGAGCGGGTTTCAATGAAATATATCTCCAGCAGTGTTCATCCTACCAGTGGATTGGACAAGTTTCCATAGCAGGTCGATATTTGCATCCCCAGCTGAGTTGATTCTACCTATGGATTGCATGGGTCGTTCCCAGCGGAGTAGCATTCATTTTCCCTAGCAGGGTCAGGATGGTTATCCCCAGCAGGTGTCAAATTGATGCTTTCCCCAGTCACCAGGCATGAAGGTAACTGTTTCCCCGGCAGAGTATCTGTGAGCATTTCCCCAGAGAAGTCGTTGGGTATCTGTGAGGGTTTCCCGAAGCAGAGTCGGGATTGATATCCCCAGCAAGTCAAAAAACTGTTGTATCCCCACAGAGTGTTGGTGGTGCTTATCCCCGCAGTTTCTCGAGCTGATTGGGTGCAAAGGAGGTTTTCCCTAGTGAGGGTTGCCTGTTTCCCAGCAGCAGTGTTTATTCCCCAGCAGGGTGGAGATTGGAGCATTGACGAGTTCCTCAGCAGAGTGTCTCGTACTCCTCAGAAGAGTCCCTTGAGGGGGATGCCTTTTATACATTCATCATGAAAAATAGCATAGCATGTTGCATAGAAAATAATAAAGCGCGTAGCATTTCCATAATTATGGAGCATTACGCAGAAAAAATCAATCATGCATCATATTGCAAGCATAAGCTAGTCTCAAGCCGTGGTTATCGTTTGAGAAGTGGTTTTTGCCAGACAGTGAAGGTGTTACTCCGAGGAGTTTAGCCGCATGATTTGATCAGCAACGTTCCCCAGTAGTGCGATATTGGAGGAAATGTTTCCGTCGGACAGAGATGGAAAGGTTACGCGATCAGCGCGATTCGAGCCGTGGTTACAGCTTGAAGTTTGGGTTCACCAATTGGAGGATGTTACTCCGAGGAGTTTAGCATCACGGCGTCAGATCAGCAATGTTCCCCAGTAGTGCGATATTGGAGGAAATGTTTCCGTCGAACAGAGATGGAAATAACAGCAAAGGACGTTACGCGATCAGTGCGACTCAAGTCGTGGTTACCGCTTGAGATTGGGTTTTGACAGAAATTGGAAGATAGTACTCTGAGGAGTTCAGCATTGGGGGTTTTGGAGCAACGGTTTTCTCCCAGTCATCAGTAAGTGTCTGGTTGAGTTTTCTTCGATGTCTTGTCAACATCATCGTTCGATGTCCAGTAAACGTCGAGTTATCTCCCAGTCATCAGTAAGTGTCTGGTTGAGTTTTCTTCGATGTCTTGTCAACATCATCGTTCGATGTCCAGTAAACGTCGAGTTATCTCCCAGTCATCAGTAAGTGTCTGGTCGAGTTTTCTTTGGTGTCAGTCAACATCATCGTTCGATGTCCAGTAAACGTCGAGTTATCTCCCAGTCATCAGTAAGTGTCTGGTCGAGTTTTCTTTGGTGTCAGTCAACATCATTGTTCGATGTCTTGTAAACGTCATTGTTCGATGTCTTGTAAACATCATTGTTCGATGTCCTGTAAACATCATTGATTCGATGTTTTGTAAATATCATTGTTTGATGTCCTGTAAACATCATCATTCGGTGTCCAGTAAACATCGAGTTTTTCCCAGTCATCAGTCAGTGTCTGGTTGAAGGGGTTACTCTGAGGAGTTTAGCATCATGGTGTCAGATCAGCGATGTTCTCCAGTAGTGCGATACTGGAGGAGTTTTTCCGTCGGACAGAGATGGAAGTGAAATCAAGGGTGTTACGCGATCAGCGCGATTCTGGGGTTCAAATGGAGAAAAGAAATGCTGAGGCATGTTCTGGGGTTCAAATGGAGAAAAGAAATGCTGAGGCATGTTCTGGGGTTCAAATGGAGAAAAGGAGATACTGAGGTATTTTCTGGGGTTCAAATGGAGAAAAGGAGATACTGAGGTATTTTCTGGGGTTCAAATGAAGATTGGAGTTGAAGATTGTATCCGGGATGAGGTCCTTAGGATTATCTTCTGTTCATGTGTCACCTTAGACTCTGGCTGAGGCCGATGGAGGTCGTTATAAGGTGTCTTCTGAGGAAGAGATGCACATGCTACCTTCCTTTGTGAAGGTATACCCTCTGACATGTCGCCCTCAGAGTGGTGTTTGGTGTTATTTCCGACGTTGCCAGCGGAATTATCACAGGAGACTGGAGATACTGAGGTATTTTCTGGGGTTCAAATGGAGAAAAGGAGATACTGAGGTATTTTCTGGGGTTCAAATGGAGAAAAGGAGATGTTGCGGCATTTTCTGGAGAACGGGGTTCACATTGACGATTGCGAGTCATCGTCAGGCGACTGGGGTTCAAATCGGAGAATGGGGTTCATTATTTTGGCAAACAGAAGAGCGGGGTTCAAATGCGGTGATCTGAGGATCATTTGCGCGAGAGAAAATTTCGGGGTTCAAGAAAATGAAAAAAAAAAAGCAAAGAAGAAAAATTTCGGGGTTCAAGAAAAGCATAAAAAAAGGAAAAGAGAGAATAATAATCCCGAGCGGATGAGTGGTGTTCAGGCCATGGTTATCCCTGTGTTACCATTTATTTTGGTATCCAGGTCGACAGTTTCATTTCGGTGATCAGGCCGACTTCTCCGTACCAGACGGATTTTCTTTCAAGATTGTGTTCTTCGCCGATTCTGACAGGCGTTGTTAATTATTTTCCCATCAGAGTGCAAATTGTTCGTCTGTTCTTGGTATTCAATCACTCTTCATCCTGATCATCTGAAAGCCGAGGCTATTCATATCGACAGGTTCACAGTGGATTGAATAGGGGCAGCTGTAACACCTAAAAATTTGCCCTCCTCTCTTGGGACTAGCATAACATATTACATATCATTTTTAGGTCATTAGGCATTGCATATTGCATATCATGTGGTTACATTGTGCAAGTCATACTCCCCAGTCTTGATCAGAAGATGAGGAAGTCAAAGTGCAAGCTAGGGTTTCATTGGACTGGTCATTAATCACCTGAGGATGTGGAGGTTCAAATTAGGGTTTCATGGTTCTCAAGGATATTGGTCTTCATCTTGTTTGAAATGATTCATCATCATCATCATGGTTTGTCATCAGCAAGTGTTGAAGCACATTCCTTGAGATTAGGGTTTTGACCACTGGTCAACCCTAATCAGTGGCATTGGGCCAATCAGGGCATGATCAGGAGATGGGGTCTATGATGTATATGGAGATCATTCTATGATTTTATTGAGCTTATTGAAGCTAGGGTTTCATCCTTGGGCCATTTCATCAGAAGATTGGAGCTCAGATTGATCTATGCATTGCCAAATTCATCTATCAGATGAAAAAGTCAACTGTGGTCAACTGTGCATGATTTAATGGATTTGGAGGTGAAAATGAGTTGGATACACTTCATTCATGTTGGAACAAGTGTTATTTGACATTGCAAAGCTTAAGAATGGAGAAAATAAAGTCAGAACAAAAATTGCCAAAAATAGAAAGTGACTTGTAATGGAAGTTTCCAAAAATGGAAAGTTTTTGACCACAAATTTACATGTCCAAGGAAGCTTCAAATGAAAATTTGTTCAACATGAAAGTTGTAGATCTTGTTCTCACCTTTCCAAAATGTCCAAGAACTTGAAAATCCCATGTATGGTTGGCAAGTTATGGTCCATTCAATTTCAAAAATGACCCATAATCAGAGGAGCATAACTTCCACATGGAGTGTCCAAATTGAGTGATCTTTTTATGTACAAACTCCATTTGACATGTACTTTCATGGTGCATAATTGGAATTCTTCAAAAATGGTCAATGCAAAAAGTCAAATTTCAAGTGTATAGTTAAAGATCCAGGGGCAAAATTGTCCAACTTGAGAAATAATGAGAATTTTGGAATGGGGATTTTTGCAACACCTCACAAATGCTATTTGGAAATGGTTTGAATCATCATAACATGTCAATATGCAATGGTTGAACAATTCACTTTTGAAATGCACTTGAAATTGTACAAAGTTGCCATGACATAGTGAAATTCCAAAATGCACATCCAATGATCATGGGACAAGTTGCAACAGCTCACACATGTCATTTTGAGAGTGTGTGAGCTGTCAATGAGCTGTCATAAAGCCCATAGGAAAAGACCATTTTGCCCTTGCCTTTGAAAATGACACTTTGCTAATTACATTTCATTTTGTTAATCAGTGATTAAAAAGCTTGATTAGTGGGAAGTATAAACAGTTAATCATAACAAACTTCTAACAGAAATCAAAAATCACAAGATCTCAACCTCTTTTCCCTCCAAATTCTCTAAAATCTCAAGAACTCATCAAGAACAAAATTGGATCAAACTTCTTCATTTCTTCATCAATTTGGAAAATTCTTGTTGCTTCAATCTCCATTCATCTTCTCCTTCTACTGTTTTGGCAAGGCAACATCAAGATCTTCACCAATCGTGACTGTTCCAATTATGCTCATCAATGGCTTTTGGAGATTCCTTCCATTAGAAGCAAATTCGAGCTAGGCTAACACTTCCATTCATCTTCCCTAACATCTTGTTGCATCTGTTTTTGGAAATTGGAGCGCAAGGAACGAGATCCATCACTGCCATTGATTCAAGGTGATTTTTCGAATCTCATGAATTGATGAATGTTTATAGGCGTTTTGAAGAGTGTTCAATGTAGTTTATCATGCTAGGCTTGGTTTGTGAAATGATGAATCATAGAGAGAGATATTTCGATTAGAAGTTATGATGTCAAACCCTAGTTCGTTCGATTCAGAAAATTTAGGAACAATTAGGATGATTCATGTACATATTTGGACTCTACTCACTGAGACCTTTCCAATGACTATCTATTTGTAAATTTTAGTGAAACTTTGATGTTCTTGGATCTTATGAGTTTCTGGAAAAAAGTTGATGAAGCTGATGAATTTTCTGGAAAATATTGAGGTTTGATCCGTCCAAGGCTTGTGCAGTTTTGAATTCGTGTTTGCCTCCAAGCCTGGCCAATAGGAACATTTCGTTCCTGCGTCTGAAACGACGCCGTTTTGGCAATGTTCAACATAATTTCAAAATTGCCATTATGCTATTTATTAAATAATTATTCCATTTCATTTTGTTTTGGTTCTTTCATTTTTGTGCCATGAACTTCAAAAATTGATATCTCATTCATTTTTTATCCAATTGGAGTGCAATTTTTTGAATTTTTCTCATGAGATTGTGTAGAATTTAATGGATATTTTTTGGAAATTTTTTCATGGATGGAAAAATAAAATGCTTAGGGTTTGTGTAATGTGTCATTTCTTTGTACATGTTGCCATTTTCATTGTGAAATGCTCATACATTAAAAGAAATTCTTGAAATTGTTTGAGCTCATTCTAGACATGTTGATGGTGATTTACATATAAAGTTTGTGATTTTTGGATACCTGTGGAGTGAGATATGATTTTTTGAATCTAGGTGTGACAATTTGTGTCACACCTAGCTAGGTCAAGTTCATGAATTTATTTGCCTGGCTTATGATTGTTGGAATGGATTGAAATTTTGCATGGATGATCATTGATATGTTGAGATGTTATGTGAATTTTTCTGGATTTTTCTAATGGCATTTTCAATTAGATTGATATTTTTCATCTCTGTTGGTTAATTGTGCAAGCTTGTATGATACATGTTTGTATATCTTGTGTGAAATTCTCATATGGTTTTGGATGAATGTGAAATTTGGTATGCTGGTTATAGACACATTATAGGACATCATGCTTTTGATCCCATTCATTTCTTAGTTGTTTTCACTCTGTTATGAATTTTTGAAGTGAATGCATGTGTTGATGCTTTGGTTTGGCTTGAATAATTGTGTCTGGATTTCTTGATTTTCATTGACCTAGTTCCTTTTGTCCAATTGAGCTGAAAATTGACATGCTATACCTTGAATATGTCCTGTTTAGGTGTGATTTATTTGAAGATTTTTGGAATTGTTTTGGTATGCTTTTGATTGAAGTTATTCTGTTTGGACTTTTGAAGTTGTGTTTGACCTAATTTGACTTGTTTTGGTCATGAAATGATGTTGATAAATGATATGAGTATGGGATCAATTGCATTTGCTTTCTATTTGCATTAATTTGGTTTTGGTTGAGAATCCATTGCTGTTGAGGATTCTTTATCCCTTTTGGACCCTAGGCTTGGCCTAGTGGTCCAGTTTCTCACATTTGGTTTGACTTTTCAGGATGAAATGCAAAAAGCTTAAGGAGAATGATTCAAATCAATAAAATTGAGTTTGTTTGATGTGGAGAACTAACATAACTTTGTTTTATAGGTTGTGAAGCTTGAGCTTGAGCTTGTAGCTTGCATTTATGTGCTTGTGTTGTTTGTATAGTCTGACTGATTAACAATTTGCTGTTTATTGTTGTCTGTCTGAGTACTGATGATACTTGATTGTTTTCAGGTACATTTAGTTGCTTATAGTTCTTTAAGAACTTGCTTGCTGCTGCTTGGTTTTTAAACCACTTGAGGTAGGACTTCTATTTCTTCATGTAGTCTGGAGACCCGGCCTGTTATTTGGCCGGGCAAAATGTCTGAAGTCCTCCTTAAGAGGCGATGTTTGTGACTGTTTAATATTGTGCCTAAGCAGGTAAAGTCCTTGATTAAGGCAATTGGTGGAAGCCAAGGGATATGCAATCTATCCCCCACTATTCTGTGAGTCGTCCCTCTGCTCACACGGCTGTGTGTTGATGCATTGGGACACAAACCCAAGATCTTGTGTTGTTGCACAATCGAGTCAGAGTCTTTGAGCGTAGAAGGGTCCCTCCATTCTGGACCCACGCTCCTTTGTCAGAAGCTCTCCCTGGTCAGGGATAAGAGCTGTGAGGTCTCGTCCTCACTTCACCTTTTCATCTGCTTCACCTTAGCCTCGTAATGGCAAGGTTAAGAGCGAATAATACCCATGTACAGATGACTTGCTTCGGCAGTCAAACCCATTGTTTGAGCCCACTTGACTGGTTATAGTGTGTGCTTTGTGAATATTTGTTTGCTTGTATGCTTTTATGCTTGCTTTCTTCCTGGATAGGAGTAGCTTGCAGTTGTGCAAGTAGGTAGAAACCTCAACTTAGGGTAATGATGCATGACAACACTAGGCTCGAGTCCAGCTCCCTGGTAGTGTGTCTTCCCTTGGTTTCTGGCTAGATTTTCTTTCCCTTGAGGGGGAACTACATCTCCCTGATCCTTGTTCCAGACGAGGTATGTAGGCAGGTGGTCGTGCGAGACCACTCCGGGAAACCTTTTTCTTTTTTGTGTGTGTTTACTTGTTATCTGACTGTGTGTTTGGTTCGGATGCCGACGTAAGTCCAATGATTGGCTGTCGGGCTCCATGTTTGCCCTTTTGGGTGTGTTTGGTTCGGATGCTGACGTAATTCCATCGAGTGGTTGTCGGGCTCCATGTTTGCCATCTGTTTGCGCGTTTTGTGTTGTTTGCGTGCGTAAGCCGAACTACAGTGGCTCCGATTCTCGTTCCCGACGAGATATGTAGGCATAGGATGCGATGTCCTATCGAGCTCCCTTCTCCTAACCCCACCTGCGTTCCCTGTGTGTGTGTGTGTGATGTTTTAGCAACCTATTCTTTATTTTAGAACGTGGATCCCGTCGAGTACGACGGACGTGAGGGGTGCTAACACCTTCCCCTTGCGTAACCGACTCCCTTACCCTTTCTCTTTGGTCGCGAGACCATTTCCTTTCCAGGTTTCTCTGAGCGTTTCCTTTCCCTATTTTGGGATAAATAACGTGCAGTGGCGGCTCTGTGTTGTGTTTTTGTTTTAGCCCGCCAGTTGTTTTTTCGCGGATGCGACAGCCAGCCTCGTGAATCCATGGTCTACCAAGGAGACATCTATAAGATGGGTGGATATCCATAACCTGAAAGGTAACCTGGAAATCACTTGGTCCAATCTTGATTGGGAGATCAACTTCCCCAATCACAGTCTTACGCGACCCATCAAAAGCCTTCACAACAACACCACTCTGCCTCATAGGAGGACCCTGATATGACAATCGAGAGAGTGTGGTCTTCGGCAATACATTTAAAGATGACCCAGTGTCCACCAGTACGTTGGACATGGCGTCAGTCTTGCAATTCATAGAGATATGTAGAGCCATGTTGTGGTCTCTTCCCTCCTCAGGGAGATCAGCGTCACAAAAACTCAAAGTGTTGCAAGCAGTAATGTTTGCAACTATACTATCAAACTGTTCAATAGTGACGTCATGATCAACATAAGCCAGATCCAAAACTTTCTGCAGAGCCTCCCTATGAGGTTCTGAATTCAGCAACAAAGATAATATGGAGATCTTGGAAGGCGTTTGTAGAAGCTGGTCTACAACGTTGTACTCACTCTTCTTGATGAGCCTCAGCATCTCATCACATTCTTCATTCATAGTGCCACTCGGGCCAATAGAAGAAGCAGGAGTCTTTTGTACAGAGGAGGGTTTGGCAACAGCAAGTGCCGGGTTCTGAACATTCACAGCCGTCCCAACCGGGCGCTCAGCGGAATCAGAAACAACATGATGCTTTGGGGGTGCAGAAAACACACGACCACTACGGGTCAACCCGCTCACATCAGCAATATTGGTAACAGAAGTTGAAGGCAATGGCACTTCTTTCCCATCTTCCACAGCAACGGGATTATACCGGAAGGGAATTGCTTTATCCGAAGAATAAGGCACAGGGCCTGCAGGCTTGATTATCAGAGAAGGAGAGACCTTCGGCTTGCTACCATCATAACGGATGACAACAGGCTCGGGCAGCTTGAACACAGGAGAAATAACATTCACTTCTGGTTCATCTTCATCAACATTACGGTTCTGAAGAATCTCTATAGTACCTTCATCCAATAGCTCTTGAAGCTCTCTTCGCACTTGGCGACAACCCAGTCTATTGACGGAGCAAATGCGGCATCTGTCATGGTCATGCTCCATATGACTGTATTGACACAGAAAATGATGCAACTCGACCAATGACTGTCGAATATGACTCACATATTTGACTTTATACTTCCCAGGGCACCCCTGGACCATGTTCACTGATTTCCCATGCTCGGGCAATGGGTTCTTTGTAACATTGGGGCCTGAGTCCTCGAAGCTCAGAATACCGCATCGCATAGGGTCTTGAACCTTAGTTTTCAACGGATAGCAATTCTCAATATTGTGTCTCGGAGCACCGGAATGATAAACACAGTGTTGATCTGGCTTATACCACCACTGCGGATTCACAGGCACAGCTGGAGGATCCCTGGGAGTAACCAGCTTCCTTTCCAACAAGGAAGGATATAGTTCAACATATGACATAGGAATGGGATCGAAGTTGATCTTCTTCCTATCATAATTCAGATTGGCCTGATTGCTGGTACTGCCACAAGGCTGGTAAGCCTGTTGCTGTGGACGATGTTGCTGCTGATATTGAGGTTGTTGCTGATGCTGATTAGGCTGCTGATACTGAGCATTATCTCTGAAAACAGGTGCTATATGAGCCACCTGGTGCTGATGACGCACTGGCTTCCTCTTAACAGAGGCTCTTCTCGGTTTAGCATGGGATTGCACAGCATGTGCCTCCCCATCTTTCTTCTTAAACGCCCCATACCGTTTAGAAGAGCTCTCATCCTTCGACAGATGTCCCTCACGGACTCCTTCCTCCAGACGCATCCCCATGTTCACCATCTCGGTGAAATCAGAGGGAGCACTAGCTACCATCCGCTCATAATAGAATGAGCTAAGAGTCTTTAAAAAGATCTTAGTCATTTCCTTCTCTTCCAGCGGAGGAGTGATCTGAGCTGCTAACTCTCGCCACCTCTGGGTGTACTCCTTAAATGTCTCTTTATCCTTCTGGGCCATGGCCCTGAGTTGATCACGGTCAGGCGCCATATCAACATTGTACTTGTACGGCTTGACGAAGGTTTCGCCAAGATCATTGAAGGATCGGATGTTTGCACTATCAAGGCTCATATACCAGCGAAGAGCCGCACCGGACAAACTATCCTAAAAATAATGGATCAGAAGCTGATCATTATCTGTCTGAGTAGACATTTTCCTGGCGTACATAACCAGGTGAGCAAGAGGGCAGGTGTTCCCCTTATATTTTTCAAAGTCAGGAACTTTGAACTTGATTGGAATTTTAACACCGGGAACCAGGCAAAGTTCAGCAGCAGACTTGCCGAACAGATCTTTCCCTCGGAGGGTCTTCAATTCCTTTCGCAACTCAAGGAATTGGTCGTTCATTGCGTCCATCTTCTCATTAACGTCTGGGCCCATAGACGACTCAGAATGATAGATGGTGTCGTCTATCCTGGGAATGGTATGCACGACAGGAGGAGCAGTAGCAAGCACCGGGCTAGATGCCGGCATGGAAGCAAAAGTAGGAGGTGGAATATCTGGCATGAAACCCTGAGGCATACCCCACAGAAACCCGGCTGGCATGGAATTTGGCATGAAATGAGCACTAACAGCTGGCACAGTCGGAGCAACAACTTCTGATATGACAGTCCTCTGGGGAGGAGTTGCAGGAGGAAGAGACGGTTGATTCTGAGCAGCAAGGAGTTGCTCCATCAAAGCGCCAAGTCTGGCGACCTCTTCTTTCAGTTCTCTGTTCTCTTGCTCAAGTTGATCCATCACTCTTGCAGAATTGGCTCTGGTATAGTACCGGTGAGTCAGCTTGTCTTCAAAATAAATGAAGAGCACAGAGTTAGGCCACAGACAAGAAGACCAAAACAACCTGCTTATGCAAAATGATGCATGCAATGTTTGTGCATATGCTTTGTTTTTTTTTCAAGGAACTTTTAGGGTTCCATTTGCAAATTTTTAAATATTTAAAGCATTTAATAGCATATGGAAAATATCTCATCAAATATATTTGGAACAAAGAAGTACAGCATTTTTGATCATTACAAAAGGGAAAAGGAAAATAAACATCCTATGGATCCCTAGAAGCTCGAGATGCTGGAAGACGAGATGCACACAGCTTCTTGATCTCTCTCTCATAGGCTTCTTCCATATCCGCTTTCTCCTTTGCAAGTCGATCGTACTTCCTCTTCCAGAACTTGGAAGACTGAGGAAGCAGAGAAGTCCAAGTATCATTCGGATCATCGATCACCTGATGCTCGAGAAACTCAATCAGAGCGTCCTTCTCCTTAAGCTGATGAAGCAACTCCTCCTTTTCACGGATCCAGGAACGTGAAAGGTCTTCTTTTCTCAACTCCTCTACATCTTGGTTAGGGAGGGTTGAAGGCCCAGCCACAACCAACGGTGTAGGTCTCGGATAGTCGTATGGCATCAGATATTCAGAAGCTCTCTGTCTGACCCAAGAGGTATATGGCTCCAAAGCAATGCAATTCTTTGGACCCAACTCATTCCTTCCCTTCTTCTGAATCTTGCGCCAAGCGCGGACAAATCTGGCTTTCAGGCCTTGGGGATCTTCACCCTCCTGAAAGAATACACCTTCTAACAGAATGTTATGAGGTTTATCCTTTAAGGGGAACCCAAGCTGACGACGTGCTAAGATAGGATTGTAGCTGATCCCACCACATGTACCAAGAAGAGGCACATTAGGGAATTCACCACAATAATCAATGATCTGCACAGTATCATACACGCGATCATACCAAGAGATATCATCATTAGTGAGAGACATAAGTCTCTGAGACCACCGTAGACATCCCTTGTTCTCCTTGAAAGCAACCGTCTGCGGTAAGTGAGAAATAAACCACTTATACAACAGAGGCAAACAACACACAATAACTCCTCCACCCTTCGCATTCCTCAGATGCAAAGAGACATAGGCATCACCCAACAGAGTCGGAACGGGATTAAGAACTGAGAAGATCCTAATGGCGTTCACATCCACAAATTTGTCGATGTTGGGGAACAATACCAATCCATAGATGAGTAGCACAAATAAAGCCTCAAAGGCATCCTCACTCCTGGCCTTCCCATAAACGGTAGCTTGAGCAATGAGGAACTCGGAAGGAAGACCCTGAATTCCACCTTTGGTAGTCATATGCGCTTCAATCAGGGATTCATCTATGTGCAACAAGTCTGCAATCTCTCGAGAAGTCGGAATACTCTCCAAGCCACTGAACGACACCTGATCCAGAATCGGGATCCCAATAAGATGAGCATACTCCTCAAGCGTGGGCAACAGTTGGAAATCCGGAAATGAGAAGCAATGATACAGAGGATCATAGAACTGAGCCAAAGTACTCATCAAACCCTCATCAACCTGAGTAGTCAACAGAGGCAGAAGCTTCCCATAACGAGCTTTGAAACCCAAGGGATCTAATACATAAGATGTCAGATTCCTTAACTCTTTCACATCGGGCTGTCTAAAGTTGTACTTCTTTGTATGCCTTTTCAGTCTTTCCATGTCTGAAAATTTTGCAAATAAACCCTTTAAGTTCCTTGAAAATTTTCTTTTTTCTGATGACATGAATGCAGATGAATGCATGGATGCATGAATGCAACAATCACACTCAAGGATCAAGCAAGTCACACCAGACAAAGGTCATGGGAAAGCTCATTGTATCCCTAATATCAATCATCCATTTTGGTGGATTATGGTTTTCACCTTATCGACACCCAAGTTCCATTGATAGTAACAATACATGAACCGGCTCAATCATCCTTAATATCAACCATCCATTTTGGCGGATTATGGTTTACACCTTATCAACGCCCAAGTTCCATTGATATTAAGGATGTGTGAACGACTCAACCATGAATCACGGGTTTGCTGAGAGTCACGAGCATGGAGTCTCGGTTAAGAACCACCCAAAGGGAGTGTACTAGGGTTTAAACCTGCCAGACATGTTCTTCAAGAGGTTCCCATAGTCATCATCCCATCTTTCGGATATTATCGGAGGAACGAATACTCGTATTCCAAAAATATTCTCAAGAGAGACTCTTATGAGTGTAGTATCGCATAACAATCGCATCAGATCTGACATCTGAACGACCTCCGCACTACGTCCTAAAAATAGGCCAAGATGGGCTTGGTAAACTAATGTCCTTGGCTTATAAGGCACATGATTGAAAGAATAATGCCTAACCACAAATAACTTGTGTGACATTATTAATCCAACATGACCTCCACCAAGTGAATGGACTCGCAAGTCAACTTGTTAAGGAATACTCCACACAAGTCGACAAGACTATGCCATTCTCCTGTCCTAAGGTGCACTCGAGTTCGGGTATAGAACTCATCTCACAGAGATCACCAAGCAAACAACAATTGTATATCAAGCAATTCAAACATTACAATCAATACAGTAATCCCAAATTGTACAAAAATATGTCAAATAACAAATAACAATATATCACAACAAGGGTGAAAAGTAGGCAATACCACCAAGGAACATTCGTCCCCAGCAGAGTCGCCACTTTTCTGTAGCGGTGTATTCGTCACTTTATGATTTATTGATTAAACCAAAAGCAAAGTATAAAAAGAATCGAGTCGCCACCGCACTTTTATTTATCCAAAGGAATGGCTAAAAAGCGAACAAAAGCCTAAGAAGTTTTACACATAGAAAACTAATGAAAGATCAGAGAATCTGGGTAAGGGGTAAATTACGTAATGGGAAGGTGTTAGGCACCCAAAACGTCCTAGGTACTCCTAGGGAGCCCTTTTCACACTTGTTGTATAAAAAAGTTTATTTGTTTATGACATATTGTGCAAACAGTGATGGAAGGGATGAGAAAAGAATATACAAATTATTATTTTTGTGTTTGAACGGATGAACCCGTTGCCTACGTACCTTCCCATGGAAGGTAAGGATCAAAACGTCATAGTTCGGCTAAAAGATTTCCAAAATATGAGTGGGTTCATTTTAAAACAAAAGCCCTAAGGTCTTTCGTTATCCACGGGAGAAAACTCAACCTTATACAAACAACAAGTCCACCATGTGAGAACAGCTTCAACTTGCTAGTGAGGGGTTAACCCTATCATAAGCAAGGAAGTCTTACAATTCAATCACTAAGGACAAAGGTGAGGTTAACATCAACCAACTAGGATAAATCAAACATATGGCTAATGTATGAAAACTTAACAAGAATGGACAAAGCCACAAAACAATTGAATGAGTTGGATTAACCAATTAGGATTTATTCACAAAAGGTGGTCAAAGTATGATTAGAATTCAATTCAAAGAAGTATTATGAAATGGAGTTTGGAAAATCAAAGGCCTAAAGCCTAGGTTTCTAATTTGAAAAGAAATGACAATGTTTGCACAATATTTCAAAGTTTTTGAATTAACATGTGAAAAGGGAGTTTTGAAAACACACACGCACAAAATGGAAGGGTGAGGAAGTAAAACTTCTTAGGTGTTCACCTCTTGAAATCATATGTAAATGATTCAAGTGTGTCCTTTGGAATGAGGCAACAATGCACATAAGCAAATGAGCAAAGCAAGGTGATACCGGATGCCAATCAATGGACTTACACCAATCTCACAAACAAAGGTGGATACCGGATACCAATCAATGGATTTACACCAATCTCCTAAAACCAAACAATGATACCGGATGCCAATCAATGGACTTATACCAATCTCACAAACAAACACAGATACCGGATACCAATCAATGGATTTACACCAATCTCCTAAAACAAAACAATGATACCGGATGCCAATCAATGGACTTACACTAGTCTCACAAACAAACACGGATACCGGATACCAATCAATGGATTTACACCAATCTCCTAAAACAAAACAATGATACCAGATGCCAATCAATGGACTTATACTAGTCTCACACCATATCATTGGAACAACTGCCAAGTAATGGACTTATGCTTGTCTCCTCCATGGACAAAGCAAAAATGCTATAAAGCCAAGCTTATGAAATGATATACAAATGATGATGATAAATGCACAAAGGCACACTCAAGCAGATATGCACAGATGAATCAAGTAAGCAGAACAATCAATTCAGTTAGCACACACTATATACATGCGATTAGGCTCAAGCAAGGTTAGACTTTACAGTCAACTGGAATGGGGTAAGTTGTGCTCTTAACCTTAACATTGAGAGTTAAGGTGAAGCAGATGAAATGGAGATGAGGGGTGTGCCTCATAGCTCTTATCCCTGGCCTGGGAGAGCTTTGAATGATAAAAGGTGTGGGAGTTCAGAAAGTTGGAACTCTCTCCACAAGAGAATGACTCTATAGATCTTGGGTTAATATCCACAATGCGTCAACATGTTAGGTGAGCAAAGGGATGACACACTGAATAGTAGGAGATGGACTACACATCTCTTTTATCTACCAATTGCCTCATATGAGGACTTTTCCTGCTTGGCACAAAGAGTAAACAATCACAAGCATTGCCTCTTAAGGAGGACTTCAGACAGGTGCCTGGCCACATAACAGGCCAGGTCTTCCAGACTACATGAAGAAGAGAAATTATACCTAAGTGGTTAAGCAACCAAGCAAAAGCAAGTTCAAAAGTGAACTTAAGCAACTAATGTACCTGTGGAAACATCAAACAAATTAGTATACAACTCAGACAAACAACCAACAATTAATGCAACAGATAACCAATATACAAAGGCATAAGCCACAAGTCAAGCTCAAGAGAGTCAACATCAACCTACAAAACACACATTAGTAAATAAAAGCAAATATCAGATGCTCTCAAGATGAGGCATCATCAATTGTGTAACTTGTATGTGTAACCTGAAACAAAACTTCAAACATGAGCAACCAACCACTAGGTCAAAGCCTAGGGTCAAAGATGGGGAAAAAATTTAAAACAGAAGCTGAAATTTGATATGATGAAACTTCAAACAATTATTGACACATAGCAAAAAGTCTCACATCAATATCATTTACCAAATGCATTTCATGATCATTCTAAGTTCAATGCAATTTTAAAGTCCAAATGTGATCAAACAGAATGAAAAATCTCAATTAAATCAAAAATGATTCACAAAAATCTGGAAAAATTCATACATGTTCAGGACATCTCATATGATCAGCATGCAAAAAATCAGAACAATTGAGCATCATTTGATAGGGTAAACACATAGCACAAGATGAACATGCAAAGGTGTGACACAAATTGTCACACCTACTTAGAAAATTCACAAATCAGAAACCACAAATGATAAAAATGCAAACTCAACACCAAAATGTCAAGGAGTGAATCTAGTTTCATAATGAAAAATTCCAGAAGCATAGGATTAACAACCATCATTTCACAAAGGAAAAGGCAAGCAATGTTCAAAATAGCATACATGTTAACAAACCCTAGTTAAAAAATAAATCCAGGCCAGGTGTAGCACCTCAAATTTGCACCCATTATTGTACATACATTCTCATATTAGGTCATAGCATAACATGGTCTACTGCATAGCATTGCGTTGTCCCTTTTGCCCAAGTGCAAGATCATCAGGAATTAGGTCAAACTGATCAGGAGATCAGTCAATCAAGCAAGCAAGCACAATTTCCAAGGAGCCAAGGCCCTAGGGTTGGTCCAACATGTTCACATGACTTGGGGATCCATTTGAAGTGTTTAGGTCAAAGATTGGATGCTCAGAAGTCATCAGGCAATGCACAATCAGTTAGAAACCCTAAAAAGTCAAACTTGGTCAACTGTGATTGATTTTATGGTTTTGATGGATGGATTTGGTTTGAGAGAGCTTATTCATGTCCAAATAGGCCTCATATATCATGGCAAACATCATCATTGAAGAATTTGAAGCCAAATCAGAAATTTCCAAAAATAGAAACTGGACCTGTAATTTTAACTGCCAAAAATGGAAACTTCTTGAGCCTAAACTTACATCATGATACAAGCTTCAAATGAATTTTTGCCCAACATGAAAGTTGAAGATCTTGTTCTCCCATTTCCAAAAAGTCCAAGAACTCTCAATTCCCATGTATGGTTGGCAAGATATGATCAATTCATTTTCAAAAATTCTTGAACTTCAAAAGGCCATATCTCTCAAACCATTTGGCCAAATTTGGTGAGGTTTTTTCCAACAAGTCATATTTAACCTCCTCTTTCCAAAAATGTAACCTTCATGTACCAAAACCCTATGGATCAAAATGGCATTTTTTCACTATCATGATTTATTTTCAAGTGTGGTGCAAAAGTGAAATGTTGAAATAACCAATTTTAACACTTTCTACCAATGAAGTATGTTCTGAAATGTCAATTGGGACATGTTTGCAAGCCCAATTTTCGTGCCTTTGCCATCACACCTCACCATGTGAACCAAAATGGCCAATTAGCAATTTGCTCATTAAAACAAAATGTGATTAGCACCTTGTTTATGCAACTTAAAACAGAAGATATAAACTCATTTTCTGATCATTTTTGCAACCCTACCTGCCTCCATACCAACAGAATTCTCTCACTCTCTCAAATCTCCATTCTTGGCATTTTGAACTTTTCTGCCAAAACCTCAAGAGAACTCGAGCTATCCTTTGTTGCTTCATCATCTGACCATCATTGTGAGCCCATTCCAACCTTCATTCTCCATCTGTAGCAGCTGTTGCTCGACTGTTTTTCAAAGCATCTTCAATGGCAGAAGTTGTTTGCATCCATTCCAAGCTTCTTTGAGCCAAACCCTTTGCATCATTCACCATTTGGAGGGTTATAGAGCACCTGTTTCGAGCTTGCAGCACCAAACAACCACTGTTTCATTCATTTCTTCAAAAACAAGTAAGAACACGAATCTCTAATTTCTCAAAATCATGATATACAATGTGTAGATCTTGTTACCCTGGTCATTGTAAGCTTTGAGTTGAAGAAAATGGTTGATTATTTGTGAAGATATGCTGTTTTTAAGTTTGATGTTGAAATGATTTCTTGCTCGATTCATGCTGTGTGATTTGATTTGGTTGAAATTGTTGTTGGATTCATGTTTCTTGTTGCTTGCTGAGTCGATTGGTGTATCCAATTGCAATTTCTGGAAAAAATTTTGGTTGAATCGATTTGGAGATGATGAAGGTTGCTGTACAAACCCTAGCCTGCATTTTTCCCAGATTTTTCCTCTTATTCACGTGCATTGCATGGGCATCACTGTTCCATTAACCAACGACCAATCAAATTATTTCGTTCCTGTATGCAAAACGACCGCGTTCTGATTAGTGGTTCAAGTAATTACAAAAATGCCATGGCCGTGGCACATGACCTATTATTCCATGTTGTTTTTCATTTTTATTTCATTTTTGATCTCCAACTTGTAAAAATCATAACTCCTTTGTTTTTAATCCAAAATTGATGGGAATTTTTGCATTGTCTTCATCATGATCTCTATTATTTTGTCATATTTTTTCCAGAATTTTTGGGTGTTTGGTTTTTAATTGGCATTAGGGATTGTGACATGTATCCATTTTTTGCACATTTTACCAAAACCTTTGTGAAATAGTCACGCTTTATCCTTTGACCTTGAAACTTTTTGTGCACAAACTAGACCCATCTATGGTGATTTTGGTATAAAGATCATGAATTTATCTTATCTGGATTTTGAGTTATGAATTTTTGAAGTAGGGTGTGACAATTTGTGTCACACCATTGATGTGCAACTTGTTGATTTTTATAGCCATGCCTATTGACCTCAAAATGGATTGATTTTTTACATGATTGAGCTTGAGTATGTCTAGTTTGTATGTGATTTTTTGTGGAGTTTTTTATGGCATTTTCCATTTGATTGAGATTTTTGTTCTCTGTTTGATCTTATGTTGACTTTCTTTGACACATGTGCCCATTTGTTTTGTGAAATGCTCATACTTTATTAGATGGACATGAAATTTGGTATGAGATAACTAGACATCCTAAGATTTGCCATGGTTTTAGTCCCATTCATTTATCATATGCCATCTCTGATTTTTTTAGTTGATGCATGTTTGGTTGACTTCTTTGAGCATGTTCAAAATTGCCCTGCCTTTCTGATTTTCATTGACTGCCTTCCACTTGTCCAAATGAGATGAAATTTGACATGCTTACCATGCTATGTGTTATGATTTATCATGATTTATTTGGTAATTTTTGGAAATGTTTGAGTGTGCTTTTGATGCAAGTCTTGCTGTTGACTCCTATGAGCTTATGTTTGCTATACTTTGACTTAACTTGTTCATGAAATGATGATGGTGATTGATATGAATATGAAACCAATTGGTATTGTTTCTTAATTGTTTGAACATGATTTTGGATGCTTGCCACTTGCTGTTTGAACTTTTTCATTCCCTTTTGACCCTAGGCTTGCCCTAGTGGTCCTATTACTCACAGCTGAGTTCATTTTCTCAGGTTGATCAACAAATGACCAATGAGACCAATTCTTTTTGATTGAACTTGCTTGAATACCATGACTAACATGTTTTGTTTTGTAGGTTGCTTGGCTCACATGCCTTGAGCCTTGTGCCTTGCACATCCATTTGCCTATGATTAACTGTTAATGTCTGTTTCCTTTTGCTTTGTTTTGAAGTTGCATACTAACATCTGCTTGACTATTTCAGGTGCTTTTAGTTGCTCAGTTCCTTGTGAACTTTTGATTTGCTTTGCTTATATAAGCAATTTGCATTGAGGTATATTTCTAATCTTCATGTAGTCTGGAAGACCTGGCCTGTTACTTGGCCAGGCAACTGTCTGAAGTCCTCCTTAAGAGGCAATGTTTGTGTATGTTTAAATCTTGTCCCTGTATATATGCAAAGTCCTCCTAAGTGAAGAGGCAATTGGCAGAACCCAAGGGATAAGCAACCTATCCCCTGCTAGTCTGTGTGTCACTCACATTGCTCACACTACCTGTGTTGATGCATAGTGGGTAAAAGCCCAAGATCTATAGAGTCTAACTTGTGGAGAGAGTTCCCCCATTCTGAACTCCCACACCTTCTGATATTGAAATGCTCTCCCTGGCCAGGGATTAGAGCAATGAGGCACACCCCTCATCTCCTTTCATCTGCTTCACCTTGGCTCTCAATGTCAAGGTTAAGAGCACCCTTTACCCAGTTCCAGAGGTTTGTTGAGGTTGATATGACCCCTCGACTAAAACCTAACCCTTGTTTGAGCCACTTGCTTGTGTATAGTGTGTGCTGTCTGTGCTTGTATGATTGGTTGACTTGCTTTTTGTGCAAGTTAGGTTTAGTTTAGACTTGCTTCCTGCGCAAGATAGGTTGTGCTTGGCTTGCTTCCTGTGCAAGTTAAGTGTGTGTGTGGCTTGCTTCCTGTGCAAGTCATGTCTAGGATAGGTTGGCCCTTGTGCCGATTAGCTAGAAACCTTAACTTAGGGACAATCTTGCATGATAACATCTAGGCTCGAGTCGTAGTCTCCCTAGTTGTGTCTCCCTCTGTTATCTGGTTAGGCTAGGTCCTTTATCCCTGCGTAGGGGAACTACATCGCCCTGATCTTCATACCAGATGAAGTATGTAGGCAGGAGATTGAGCTGATCTCTCCGGGCGCCCTTTTTCTTTTTTAACCCTTTGTGTCTTAACTACCCTTGTGTGTGTTCTGGTTGGAGTCCGATGTAAGCCCAGCGATTGGCAGTTGGTTTCCTGTGTGTGTTTGTTGGTTCGGATGCTGATGTAAGTCCAGTGATTGGCATTCGGGCTCCACGTTTGCCTTGCCTGTGTTTGTTTGTGTGCGTGTCAGCCGAGCTACGAATGCTCTGATTCTCCTTCGTCCAAGGAGATACGTATGCATAGGATGCGACATCCTAGCGAGCATGTGTCGTTTCCCCAGTCCGAACTACTTCGACTCTGATGTCTATGCCTGATAGACTAAGTAGGCCCAGGATGCGACATCCTGCCGAGTTCAGTTTCAGTCTTGTTTGTTTTCTTGTGTCTCTTTCAGCCAGTGTGTGTGTGTGAGCAGTGTTTTAGCAACCATTTTCCTTCCTATTGTGCGTGGATCCCGTCGAGTATGACGGATGCGTAGGGGTGCTAACACCTTCCCTTCGCATAACCGACTCCCGAACCCATTCTCTTTGGTCGCGAGACCATGTTCTTTCCTAGGTTTACTCTGAGCGTTTCCTTTCCCTCTTTTGGGATAAATAACGCACGGTGGCGGCTCTGTTGTTCTTGTTTTCCCGCCGGTTTTTCGCGTAATGCGACAGCTGGCGACTCTGCTGGGGACTAGAGAAGTTGACCTATGCTGGTCCATCTTCCCTGAGCGAGTCTCTCCTAGCGCTCTCTAGGATTAGGGTTTTGGTTGCTTTGTGCTGTGTTTAGTTTATTGCATTCATTATCTGTTCATTTCATTTATTGTTTGCATTTATTGTGTGCATTAATGTTTGCATTCATATTCATTATTCATTCTGCCTGGCTGGTTGTCTGTTTTCCTTTGTGGGGGGGAGTCAGTTGAGGTAAAAGGTCCAATACCCAGACCATGAGTGAAATCTAGGATGATTAGGAATAGAGTGATTCATGGGAAGCGGGTGGTATTGCGCCACTTAGCGGAACATTGACATCACGAGCAGTTCAGACCCTGGTGGGGTATCGTCGTTACATACTTCGGGTGTGTATATGATGGTATTCTGCGGAAGGTTATTTATGCTGCGTTTCTCTCAACCTTACCCTGGCCTAGACCACACCCGTGAGTGGGGAAGGGTTGATCATTACAGGTACTGTTGGTGACTTATGTTTCTGTTGGTGACTTTGGGTTCAGACAACCGTGTGTTCAGTTGACCTTGGATCTTTTAAGTTGGATTTGGGTTCTGATTTTGGCTGAAGCTTCGACCTAGTGATCAGAGTTTGCACAACCAGCCAGTCCAGTCTGCATCATTTGCATCATAGCATATTTATTTTTCAAAAGATACGCAATAAAAAAAAAAATCAAAAAAAAAAAGAAAAGAAGAGAAAAAAAAACTAATCTCTGCATGCATATCATTTCTCAGGTACATTCCAGAGCTTATCCACTGATAGAGATGGCAACAATCCCAGAACCGAAGCGGAAGACCTGTTCCTACAGCTTTCATCGTGAGCCGTTGACTTCACTGATTGAGTTGGGTAGTCTTGTGACCGATGATCGTCTAAAGAGTTTTGTTGGGCAATATGGAGATATCCTGACAGTGTTGAAGACGGTAGTGGATCCTGTACCTCTGCAGACACTTCTTCAGTTCTATGACCCGGAGCTCAGATGCTTTACATTTCAAGACTATCAGTTGGCGCCTACTCTCGAGGAGTATTCTATTCTGATGAATGTCCCGGCTCAGCATCAGATTCCCTTCTTGGACGTCCCAAAGGAGGTTGACTTCGGTGTTATTGCCAGAGCTCTCCGGATGAGTGTCAAGGAGGTTGGTGAGAATTGGAAGCCCTGTGGGGAAGTAGTGGGTCTGCCATTGAAGTTTCTTCTGAGAGTAGCCAGAAATGAAGCAGAGAAGGGAAATTGGGAAGTTTTTCACGCACAGCTTGCCGCCATGATATATGGGATCATCTTATTCCCAAGTATGCCTAATTTCATTGATCATGCTGCTATCAGTATTTTCATCAGAGGGAATCCAGTCCCCACCTTGTTAGCTGACACTTACTATGCCATCCACAGTAGGCATGGTAAGGGTGGAGCCATCAAGTGCTGTCTACCTCTCCTGTTCAGATGGTTTATGTCACTCCTTCCTGTCAGTGGACCCTTTGTGGATACCCAGAGCACTCTTAAGTGGACTCAGAGGGTCATGTCGCTCACCTCCTACGACATCAGATGGCAGTCATACCGGATGGATGTGAAGAATGTTATCATGAGTTGTGGTGAATTCCGGAACGTGCCACTCGTGGGGACCAAGGGTTGCATCAATTACAACCCAGTTCTTTCTCTTCGCCAGCTAGGATTTGTTATGAGTAGAGACCGCTTGAAGCTGAGATAGTTGAGAGTGTGTATTTTGAGAAGAAAGATGACCCTGTTAGGTTGGAGCAGATAGGAAGGGCTTGGAGATCTGTTGGAGTGAAGGATGGATCCGTCTTAGGGAAGAAGTTTGCCATTGCAATGCCCGATTACACTGATTGGGTAAAGAAGAGAGTGGAAACCTTATTGCTACCCTATGATAGGATGGAGCCGTTGCAGGAGCAACCACCTTTGGTTCTTGCTGATAGTGTGCCTGCTGAGCACTATAAGCAAGTTCTGATGGAGAATCGCCATTTGAGGGAGAAGGAGCAGGACACTCAGATGGAATTGTACAAAGCTAAAGCTGATAGGTTGCACCTGGCCCATCAACTCAGGGAAGTGCAAGGAGAGGATGCTGGCAGAGCAAGGAGCAAGAAGAGATCATATGAGGAGATGGAATCCATGTTGGATGCAGAGCATAGGGAGTGTTTGAGGCTGCAGAGAGCGGAAGTCAACTATCAGAAGAAGATCAGAGACTTGGAGAAGCAACTCAAAGACAAAGACGTCCAGTTGAAGAAGGAGATAGACTTGAGACAGAAATCAGAGGACTATCTTGGAGGAGAAGTCTTAGAGCTTAGAAGACAACTGAAGGAGAAGATTACCCCTCTACCAGAATGTTCAGAATGCACACTGTTGATAGACCAGTGCCATTACCTGAAGACCCTCATTCCGGAAGACCGTCTGTCTTAGATTGTATCTTTGTTTCTTTTTGTTGAGAATCACCTCCAGGCTTGTTGGATGGGATTCATTTGCTTGTACTCCGTCTTTTGGATCTTTGTTGTTGAGAATCACCTCCAGGCTTGTTGGATGGGATTCTTTTCTTTGTACTCTGTTTATTTGAATATTCTGTTGACTTGGTTGTAGTGATCTTATGTATAGATAAGGTTGTCAGTATTGCCCTGTTGTTCTCATTTCTTCCCTGTATCTGTATTGTTCTCTTGTTGCTGCAGGTTGCCATCTTTTCAGGATGGGTCAGGCTCTTTGAATGCCTGAGAAATGAGCATATCATGTGCATCATACACATCATTTAACATCATACTCATATCATTTGCATAACAGGTGTTCTTGTGCCGTCTTCTCACTTTGATTCCTGTGTTCAGGCAGGATAGCTGATCAAAGACCGCACCGCTACTCAACGAGGCTCAACCATCAACGCAATATGGATCAAGTACAAGCCGAGTTAGCCGAGATGAGGGCAAACATGGCCCAGTTCATGCACATGATGCAAGGGGTTGCACAAGGACAAGAAGAACTCCGAGCTCTAGTTCAGAGGCAAGAAGCTGCAATTCCACCGCCCAACCAGGCTCTGCCAGAAGGAAACCCAGTTAATGACACTCCTGCTGCTGCTATTCCCGTCAACAACTATGCTGTAGGTGAAGAGTTGAGGGGTATCCGAGTTGATGGTCAACCTATTGCTCCAGATGCTGCTAATGCCAGAGTCATCCATGCTCCGGCCCGTAACAGAATTCCGATTGTTGACAGACAAGAGGATATGTTTACTTTGCTCAGCGAAGACGAAGATATCTTGGGTAGAAATGATGCGAGAGATCGCAAAGTTGAGGCCCTTGCTGAGAAGATCAGGGCTATGGAATGTCAAAACTCCCTCGGTTTTGATGTTACAAATATGGGATTGGTAGAAGGACTGAGAATCCCGCACAAATTCAAAGCGCCGTCATTTGATAAATACAACGGTACCTCCTGCCCTCGCACCCATGTGCAGGCATACTACAGAAAAATCTCCGCATACACTGATGATGAGAAGATGTGGATGTATTTTTTCCAAGACAGCCTATCTGGGGCGTCTTTGGATTGGTATATGGAGTTGAAGCGGGATTCAATCAGATGCTGGAGGGATTTGGGTGAAGCTTTCCTCAGACAGTACAAGCACAATATGGACATGGCTCCGACCAGGACTCAGCTGCAGAGTCTTTGTCAGAAAAATAATGAAAGCTTTAAAGAGTACGCCCAGAGATGGCGCGAGTTGGCTGCGAGAGTTCAACCCCCTATGCTGGAAAGGGAGTTGACCGACATGTTTATCAGCACTCTTCAAGGTGTGTGTATGGACCGGATGGGAAGCTGCCCATTCGGAAGTTTTTCTGATGTCGTCATCTGTGGCGAAAGAACTGAAAGTTTAATCAAAGCTGGCAGGATTCATGATGTGGGTTCTTCTTCGTCATCGAAGAAACCCTTCTCTGGGGCACCTCGCCGTAGAGAAGGAGAGACCAATGCTGTACAACACAGAGGGGGTGCGTACAGAGCAAATGCAAATAGAGAACAATATCGTCCGGTGGCTGCAGTGACTATTCCTGCACCTCAACCTCGTCCGCAACAACAACAGAGGGTTCAACAACCGCAACAACAACAACAACAGCAACGTCCTTATCAGCCAAGGCAAAGGTTGCAGCCTGACAGAAGGCTTGATCCGCTGCCAATGTCGTACGCCGAATTATTACCCGAACTACTCCGGTTAGGGTTTGTTGAATTGCGTACTATGGCCACACCAACAGTATTGCCGCCCGGGTATGATGCGAACGTCCGTTGTGACTTTCATTCTGGGGCACCAGGCCACCACACCGAGAGATGCCGGGCTCTCCAACATAAAGTTCAAGACTTGATCGATGCTAAGGCGATCAACTTTGCTCCAGTGCCAAACGTAGTGAACAATCCTATGCCTCAGCATGGTGGGCATAGGGTTAACAATATTGAAGGAGGGGAAGCTGAAGACTTAGTTGTTAAGGTTGAAGACGTTCAGACTTCTCTGCTGGTAGTAAAGAGCCGTTTGTTGAAGGGGGGTGTCTACCCGGGTTGTGAAGAGGGTTGTGTGGGTTATTCTGAAGTTGATAATGGTTGTGACCGGTTGAAGGCTGGTATTCAGAGTTTGATTGATGAAGGTTGTCTTCAATTCAGTAGGGCTGTTAAAGACAATGGGTCAATGTCTACTGTCACCATTTACTTCAAGCCGTCTGAAGGACGAGGACGAGGGGTTGTCGGTACATCAGCAACAAGCAGTGCTCCGGTTACCATTCCTGCTCCGGTAACTATCAGTGCTCCAACTACTATCAGTGTGTCTGGCAGAAGACCAGTTGAAAATAGTAGGGCTGTTCCGTGGAGGTATGATAACGCCTATCGAAGCAATCGGAGGGCTGACAATCAGATAAGGCCAGCAGTGCAAGCGCCTGTGACTATCAGTGCTCCTGTAAGAACTCCTGTGGTTGCAAGTCCTGTGGTGGACAATGTCGGAGGACCAGGAGGTTTTACCAGGAGTGGACGACTGTTTGCTCCTCAGCCATTGAGAGATGCTAATGCTGAGGCATCTGCTAGGGCTAAGGGTAAACAGGCTGTGGTTGACGAGGAACCGGCTCAGAAGGAGGCCGAGGGTTCTTTTGAAAAGGACGTTGAGGAGTTCATGAAAATTATCAAGAAGAGTGACTACAAGATCGTAGATCAGCTCAACCAAACTCCGTCCAAGATTTCAATACTCTCTTTGCTGTTGTGCTCGGAAGCACACCGGGACGCTTTGTTGAAGATGCTGAACATGGCATATGTCCCGCAGGAGATCTCCGTCAACCAGTTGGAGGGTGTACTAGCCAACGTGAGCACCAGGCATGGTGTAGGTTTCACTGACCTAGACTTGACGCCTGAGGGTCGTAATCATAACAAAGCCTTGCACATCACTATGGAGTGCAAGGGAGCTGTTTTATCTCACGTATTGGTAGACACCGGGTCGTCCCTGAATGTCCTACCCAAGCAAATCCTGAAGAAGATTGATGTCGAGGGAGTTGTGCTCACTCCTAGTGACCTTATTGTGCGTGCTTTCGACGGATCCAAACGGTCTGTGTTTGGTGAAGTCACCTTGCCGGTAAAGATAGGTCCGGAAGTTTTTGACATCGTATTCTATGTGATGGACATTCAGCCTGCCTATAGCTGTCTGTTGGGGCGTCCATGGATACACGCCGCTGGGGCAGTCTCATCGACTCTCCACCAAAAACTCAAATATGTCTGGAACGGTCAGATTGTGACCGTCTGTGGCGAAGAAGAGATTCTGGTGAGTCATCTCTCCTCATTCAAGTATGTTGAGGTAGATGGCGAGATCCATGAAACATTGTGCCAGGCATTTGAGACCGTGGCACTTGAGGGGGTAGCTTGTGCTGAGCAGAGGAAGCCAGGTGCTTCGATTGCGTCCTACAAACAAGCCAAGGAAGTGGTTGACTCCGGTAAAGCTGAAGGCTGGGGCAAGATGGTTGACTTGCCTGTGAAAGAAGACAAGTTCGGAATCGGGTATGAGCCTCTCCAAGCAGAGCAGAGTGTACAAGCAGGTCCGAGCACCTTTACCAGCGCTGGGCTGATGAACCATGGAGATGTCTTTGCTATTGATGGTGAAGATGTTGGCAGTGACTGTGATTTAGATGTCTGGGTCCGCCCTTGTGCATCAGGGGAATCTATCAACAATTGGACAGCTGAAGAAGTGGTCCAAGTTACTCTACTGACAGAGTAATTTTCTTTTGTTTTTTTCATTTTGCATGAAAACCCTACGTTCTGCCCAAGGCGTAGTGGTTCATTGTAGGGCCTCATCATGTTTAAATGATTATCATAAATAAAGGACGTTTTGCAATCAAATTTTGAGATCTTTGTCTTTCTATTTTCTGTTTTTTCACTTTTTCAAAACAATAAAAATGGCAATGTTTTTGTTTTTTGTGACTTTATTGAAATCTTTTTCTAAAAACAAAACATTAAACATGCAGAAGTGATATTTTGGCATCCACTGTGAACGACTCTGTTATGGCTCAGTATGATTTTGATAATCCCATCTACCAAGCTGAAGAGGAGAGTGAGGAAGACTGTGAACTCCCTGCAGAATTGGTCAGATTGCTGAAGCAAGAGGAAAGGGTCATCCAACCTCATCAGGAGGAGTTGGAAATTGTTAATCTGGGTACTGAGGACGCCAGAAAAGAGATCAAGATCGGGGCTGCTTTAGAAGACTCTGTTAAGAGGAGACTAATTGAGATGCTGAGAGAATATGTGGAAATATTCGCCTGGACATATCAAGACATGCCCGGGCTGGATACAGACATTGTGGTGCATCGGTTACCTCTTAGAGAAGAGTGTCCGTCGGTCAAGCAGAAGCTTCGCAGAACAAGTCCTGATATGGCTGTCAAGATCAAGGAAGAGGTTCAGAAGCAGTGGGATGCAGGTTTCCTGGCTGTTACTAGCTACCCACCGTGGGTTGCCAATATTGTTCCCGTGCCAAAGAAGGATGGCAAAGTCAGGATGTGTGTCGACTACCGGGATTTGAACAGGGCGAGTCCGAAAGATGATTTCCCATTACCTCACATTGATGTATTGGTTGATAATACGGCTCAATCCTCGGTATTCTCTTTCATGGACGGTTTCTCAGGCTATAACCAGATCAAGATGGCGCCAGAGGACATGGAAAAAACGACATTCATTACACCTTGGGGCACGTTCTGCTATAAAGTGATGCCATTTGGGCTGAAGAATGCCGGTGCTACCTATCAGAGGGCAATGACGACTCTCTTTCATGACATGATGCACAAAGAAATTGAAGTGTACGTGGATGATATGATTGCGAAGTCGCAGACAGAAGAGGAGCACCTGGTTAATTTGCAAAAGTTGTTTGACAGATTGGTCAAGTTCAAGCTGAGGCTGAATCCGAACAAGTGTACGTTTGGGGTGAGATCAGGGAAGCTGCTAGGCTTCATTGTCAGTGAAAAAGGGATTGAGGTTGATCCAGCTAAAGTCAAAGCTATTCAAGAAATGCCTGAACCGAAAACGGAAAAGCAAGTCCGTGGGTTTTTAGGGAGGTTGAACTACATTGCAAGGTTCATATCTCATCTAACTGCCACATGTGAACCAATTTTCAAGCTACTCAGAAAGAATCAGGCGATCAAATGGAATGATGACTGTCAGAAGGCTTTTGACAAGATTAAAGAGTATTTACAGAACCCTCCAATCCTGATTCCTCCAGTTCCAGGGAGACCACTGATAATGTACCTGTCAGTTACCGAGACTTCAATGGGGTGTGTATTGGGTCAGCATGACGAGTCTGGTCGAAAAGAGCATGCCATATACTACCTAAGCAAAAAGTTTACCGACTGTGAAACAAGATATTCACTGCTCGAGAAAACTTGCTGTGCTTTGGCCTGGGCTGCTCACCGACTAAGGCAGTATATGTTGAACCATACTACTCTGTTGATTTCTAAGATGGACCCAGTCAAGTACATCTTTGAGAAGCCGGCTCTCACCGGACGTGTTGCCCGTTGGCAAATGATCCTAACAGAGTATGACATTCAGTACACGTCGCAGAAGGCCATCAAAGGTAGTATTCTGTCAGACTATCTCGCCGAACAACCAATTGATGACTATCAGCCTATGATGTTTGAATTCCCTGATGAAGACATCATGTACCTGAAGACGAAAGATTGTGAAGAGCCACCTGTCGAGGAAGGACCGGATCCTGATGACAAGTGGACACTGATGTTTGATGGGGCTGTGAATATGAACGGTAACGGTGTTGGGGCAGTGTTGATCAATCCCAAAGGTGCTCATATACCTTTTTCCGCCAGATTGACTTTCGACGTCACCAACAATGAAGCTGAGTATGAGGCTTGTATCATGGGGATAGAAGAAGCCATTGATCTGAGGATCAAAACACTTGACATATTTGGAGATTCAGCTCTAGTGATCAACCAGGTCAATGGAGATTGGAATACAAACCAGCCGCATCTGATTCCTTATAGAGATTACACCAGAAGAATACTGACGTTCTTCAAGAAGGTGAAGTTGTATCATGTCCCCCGGGATGAGAATCAGATGGCTGATGCCTTGGCTACCTTATCGTCCATGATAAAAGTTCATTGGTGGAATCATGTGCCACATGTTGCGGTAAATCGACTCGAGAGGCCTGCGTATGTGTTTGCAGCCGAGTCTATGGCGATTGATGAGAAACCGTGGTACTATGATATCAAGAACTTCCTCAAAACTCAAGAGTATCCTGAGGGTGCGTCGAAGAATGACAAGAAGACCCTGAGAAGGCTAGCTGGAAGCTTTTACTTGAATCAGGATGACGTGTTGTACAAGAGGAACTTTGACATGGTCTTGCTCAGATGCGTGGATAGACACGAAGCAGACATGTTGATGCAAGAAGTGCACGAGGGTTCGTTTGGTACCCATGCTGGTGGTCATGCAATGTCAAAGAAATTGCTGAGAGCCAGATATTACTGGATGACTATGGAATCCGATTGCTTCAAATATGCTCGGAAATGCCATAAGTGTCAAATCTACACTGATAAGGTGCATGTACCACCAAGCCCGTTGAATGTCATGAACTCGCCTTGGCCGTTTGCCATGTGGGGCATCGACATGATAGGGAAGATCGAGCCAACTGCTTCGAATGGACATCGCTTCATCTTGGTTGCGATTGATTACTTCACCAAGTGGGTGGAAGCAGCTTCTTTTGCTAGTGTCACCAAACAAGTGGTTGCCCGGTTCATCAAGAAAGAAATCATCTGTCGTTATGGAGTCCCTGAGAGAATCATCACTGATAATGGTTCGAATCTCAACAACAAAATGATGAAAGAACTATGCAGAGATTTCAAGATTGAACATCACAATTCTTCTCCTTACAGACCAAAGATGAATGGTGTTGTAGAAGCAGCAAACAAGAATATCAAGAAGATTGTGCAAAAGATGGTCGTTACGTACAAGGATTGGCACGAGATGCTGCCTTTCGCTTTGCATGGGTACCGTACTTCAGTGCGTACATCGACCGGGGCAACCCCCTACTCCCTTGTGTATGGTATGGAAGCAGTCCTACCAGTTGAAGTGGAGATCCCTTCTCTGAGGGTATTATTGGATGTCAAGCTGGACGAAGCCGAGTGGATTCGTACAAGGTTTAATGAGTTAAGCCTTATCGAAGAAAGAAGGTTAGCAGCTGTGTGCCATGGGCAGTTATATCAGAGAAGGATGAAGCGAGCCTTTGATCAGAAAGTGCGTCCTCGGACATTTCAAATTGGTGATTTGGTTTTGAAGAGGATCCTCCCTCCCGGTACAGATAACAGGGGCAAGTGGACTCCTAATTACGAAGGTCCGTATGTTGTGAAGAAGGTCTTCTCCGGTGGAGCCTTGATGCTTACAACAATGGATGGTGAAGATTTCCCGTCCCCTGTTAACTCAGATGTAGTCAAAAAATACTTCGCATAAATTGACCCGCTGGACAAAAAGAATAAAAGAATCCAGGCAAAAATGGGCATCCCGGCGAACCAAAAAACAGAAAGAAAAGGTTCGGGCAAAAATTAGGGATAAAATGAAAAGATTGTACACCCGGTAAGTCGAAAACCCGCAAGGGCGGCTTAGGCAAAAATGGGTATCCCGGTGGATTGAAAACCCGAAAGGGCGATCCAGCCAAAAGAGGGATTAAAGCGAAGACTACAGTCTGAGTCATCTGTACTTCATCACGCTTCGTCAGCTGCCATCTCAAAAGATGTGATCGGTCCAGTCAGTCTTCTCAGAAAGCAAGGAGTTGGGAGGAACACTGATGATCTATGAGTTATAACAGAGTTGGGAAACAGTGGATGCCGTGTTCACATTGCCATTAGGATAGTTTATTTTCCCTTTTGTGCGCAATTACCTCTTCCTAGGAATTGCTTCCCAATGTATTTGCCTTTTCAGGCACACTTTCAATCAATAAAAGTCGTTATTCAGATAAATTGCTCTTCTGTTTTTACTTTTACTGTTTTGTTTGCAAAAACGTCCGAATTTTTGATAAACATTGCATCTAAAAACATGAAGGCTAAACAATAACGTGCAGAAAGATTAAAACGTTTGAAAATCATTTTGAATGTTGAGGACACTTGAGCGTATCTTGTCCACGTACCCCCTGGGGCATCTGTTATTCCATTTTGCAGGTCGTCACCTGTAAGCTTTTCTCCAGCAGTTCTTTCCCCAGACAGAGTCATTCTCCTAGATATGGATTGTTTAAGTCTTCCCGAGTGGAGCAGTTATCTCTCCAGCAGAGTTTATCCTACCAGTGGATTGGCCGAGTTTCCGTAACAGATCGGTATTCGCATCCCCAGCTGAGTTTGTTTCTACCTGTGGATTGCGAGGGTCGTCCCCAGCAGAGCAGTTATTTCCTCAGCAGAGCATTATTTCCCCAAGCGGAGTTTTTTGTGTGTGGATTGATTGGGATATCCCCAGCAATTTACTTTTGTCTGCAGCAAGTGGTTTGCTTACTCCCCAGCGAGCTGCTTTGTCTTCCCCTAGCGGATTTGTATTGTTGGTCCCCCGGCAGTTACCTTGTTTCACCCAGCGGAATTGTTTTGAAGATTCCTCAGCACAGTCGTCCTGTGTATCCCCCAGCGGAGTTCTCATCATATTGCATTGCATGTAGTAATCATTGCATCCTCAAAACTGCGTAGCATTTCCACTCCATATGGAGCATTACGCCATAGAAAATTCAAACATATGCATTCATGTGTTCGAGACCCCATCAGACCGTATCCCCGGCAGAGGCGGATCATTTTATTCAACATCAGCATAGCACGTCTGCTACAGTTGCTTCGACAGCATTCAGAATTGATACCCCCACAGAGGTTTATTTCCTCACCCGATGGTGACAGAAAGGTTGTTTCTCCTCAGTAAGATACCCAGCAAGTGATTAGCTTTGCTTTGACATATCTCAGATGTCCGTTCTTGTAATACCAGTCAGTATCATGTCAGCACCCGCGTGTGTCTGGTCATTTTTGGTGTCGGTAAACACCATTGTTTCGGTGTCGGTAAACATCGAGTCTCACCCAGTCATCGGTAAATGTCTGGTCATTTTTGGTGTCGGTAAACACCATTGTTTCGGTGTCGGTAAACATCGAGTCTCACCCAGTCATCGGTAAATGTCTGGTCATTTTTGGTGTCGGTAAACGCCATTGTTTCGGTGTCGGTAAACATCGAGTCTCACCCAGTCATCGGTAAATGTCTGGTCATCTTTGATGTCGGTAAACATCATCTTTCGATGTCGGTAAACATCGAGTCTCACCTCAGTCATCGGTAAATGACTGATAATTCCCCAGCTAGAAATCCCCAGTAGAGTCATCTGTAAATGTCCTATCTGGTTTCCAGCTGCGAATATTTGTTTGTTTCTCCCCAATAAATTCCTCATCCCCAGTCATCGGTAAATGTCTGGTCATTTTTGTGATGTCGGTAGACATCATCTTTCGATGTCGGTAAACATCGAGTCTCATCCCAGTCATCGGTAAATGTCTGGTCATTTCTTTGTTCTCTTGTTAATAAAATCAAGACCCCCAGAAGTCGTCGGTAAATGTCTTGTCTGGTTCCACCACAAAGATTTTGTTCCTCTCCAAGCAGAGATGCCATCGGTAAATGGCCCAGTTTTCTTCGATATCGGTAAATATCGAATTCCCAGTTGCAGCAGCCATCGGTAAATGGTCTTGCTAAAGTTGACATCGGTAAATGTCAAGTTTATTTGAAGCCACCATCGGTAAATGGTCTTGCTTCCTCTCTACAGCAAATTTGTTTTCCCAGCAGCCATCGGTAAATGGTCTTGCTGAAGTTGATATCGGTAAATATCAAGGTCCCAGTTTTAACCATCGGTAAATGGTTTTGTTTTTCTGAAGTTTGTTTCCCAGCAGCCATCGGTAAATGGTCTTGCTGAAGTTGATATCGGTAAATATCAAGTTTCCAGTTTTCCAACCATCGGTAAATGGTGTTGCTTTTCTGAAGTTGTCATGCAGTTGTCATCGGTAAATGACATGGTTCTTTGTATTATATCTAGTCGGTGCAAATTTCTACGGTTCTTTGGTATTCAATCCCTGTTTACCCTGAAAGTCTGACAGCCATTGCTATCATCCGTTCGGGTTCCCAGCTGATTGAATAGGGGCAGCTGTAGCACCTCAAATTTGCACCCATTATTGTACATACATTCTCATATTAGGTCATAGCATAACATGGTCTACTGCATAGCATTGCATTGTCCCTTTTGCCCAAGTGCAAGATCATCAGGAATTAGGTCAAACTGATCAGGAGATCAGTCAATCAAGCAAGCAAGCACAATTTCCAAGGAGCCAAGGCCCTAGGGTTGGTCCAACATGTTCACATGACTTGGGGATCCATTTGAAGTGTTTAGGTCAAAGATTGGATGCTCAGAAGTCATCAGGCAATGCACAATCAGTCAGAAACCCTAAAAAGTCAAACTTGGTCAACTGTGATTGATTTTATGGTTTTGATGGATGGATTTGGTTTGAGAGAGCTTATTCATGTCCAAATAGGCCTCATATATCATGGCAAACATCATCATTGAAGAATTTGAAGCCAGATCAGAAATTTCCAAAAATAGAAACTGGACCTGTAATTTTAACTGCCAAAAATGGAAACTTCTTGAGCCTAAACTTACATCATGATACAAGCTTCAAATGAATTTTTGCCCAACATGAAAGTTGAAGATCTTGTTCTCCCATTTCCAAAAAGTCCAAGAACTCTCAATTCCCATGTATGGTTGGCAAGATATGATCAATTCATTTTCAAAAATTCTTGAACTTCAAAAGGCCATATCTCTCAAACCATTTGGCCAAATTTGGTGAGGTTTTTTCCAACAAGTCATATTTAACCTCCTCTTTCCAAAAATGTAACCTTCATGTACCAAAACCCTATGGATCAAAATGGCATTTTTTCACTATCATGATTTATTTTCAAGTGTGGTGCAAAAGTGAAATGTTGAAATAACCAATTTTAACACATTCTACCAATGAAGTATGTTCTGAAATGTCAATTGGGACATGTTTGCAAGCCCAATTTTCGTGCCTTTGCCATCACACCTCACCATGTGAACCAAAATGGCCAATTAGCAATTTGCTCATTAAAACAAAATGTGATTAGCACCTTGTTTATGCAACTTAAAACAGAAGATATAAACTCATTTTCTGATCATTTTTGCAACCCTAGCTGCCTCCATACCAACAGAATTCTCTCACTCTCTCAAATCTCCATTCTTGGCATTTTGAACTTTTCTGCCAAAACCTCAAGAGAACTCGAGCTATCCTTTGTTGCTTCATCATCTGACCATCATTATGAGCCCATTCCAACCTTCATTCTCCATTTGTAGCAGCTGTTGCTCGACTATTTTTCAAAGCATCTTCAATGGCAGAAGTTGTTTGCATCCATTCCAAGCTTCTTTGAGCCAAACCCTTTGCATCATTCACCATTTGGAGGGTTATAGAGCACCTGTTTCGAGCTTGCAGCACCAAACAACCACTGTTTCATTCATTTCTTCAAAAACAAGTAAGAACACGAATCTCTAATTTCTCAAAATCATGATATACAATGTGTAGATCTTGTTACCCTGGTCATTGTAAGCTTTGAGTTGAAGAAAATGGTTGATTATTTGTGAAGATATGCTGTTTTTAAGTTTGATGTTGAAATGATTTCTTGCTCGATTCATGCTGTGTGATTTGATTTGGTTGAAATTGTTGTTGGATTCATGTTTCTTGTTGCTTGCTGAGTCGATTGGTGTATCCAATTGCAATTTCTGGAAAAAAATTTGGTTGAATCGATTTGGAGATGATGAAGGTTGCTTTACAAACCCTAGACTGCATTTTTCCCAGATTTTTCCTCTTATTCACGTGCATTGCATGGGCATCACTGTTCCATTAACCAACGACCAATCAAATTATTTCGTTCCTGTATGCAAAAGGACCGCGTTCTGATTAGTGGTTCAAGTAATTACAAAAATGCCATGGCCGTGGCACATGACCTATTATTCCATGTTGTTTTTCATTTTTATTTCATTTTTGATCTCCAACTTGTAAAAATCATAACTCCTTTGTTTTTAATCCAAAATTGATGGGAATTTTTGCATTGTCTTCATCATGATCTCTATTATTTTGTCATAGTTTTTCCAGAATTTTTGGATGTTTAGTTTTTAATTGGCATTAGGGATTGTGACATGTATCCATTTTTTGCACATTTTACCAAAACCTTTGTGAAATAGTCACGCTTTACCCTTTGACCTTGAAACTTTTTGTGCACAAACTAGACCCATCTATGGTGATTTTGGTATAAAGATCATGAATTTATCTTATCTGGATTTTGAGTTATGAATTTTTGAAGTAGGGTGTGACAATTTGTGTCACACCATTGATGTGCAACTTGTTGATTTTTATAGCCATGCCTATTGACCTCAAAATGTATTGATTTTTTACATGATTGAGCTTGAGTATGTCTAGTTTGTATGTGATTTTTTGTGGATTTGTTTATGGCATTTTCCATTTGATTGAGATTTTTGTTCTCTGTTTGATCTTATGTTGACTTTCTTTGACACATGTGCCCATTTGTTTTGTGAAATGCTCATACTTTATTAGATGGACATGAAATTTGGTATGAGATAACTAGACATCCTAAGCTTTGCCATGGTTTTAGTCCCATTCATTTATCATATGCCATCTCTGATTTTTTTAGTTGATGCATGTTTGGTTGACTTCTTTGAGCATGTTCAAAATTGCCCTGCCTTTCTGATTTTCATTGACTGCCTTCCACTTGTCCAAATGAGATGAAATTTGACATGCTTACCATGATATGTGTTATGATTGATCATGATTTATTTGGTAATTTGTGGAAATGTTTGAGTGTGCTTTTGATGCAAGTCTTGCTGTTGACTCCTATGAGCTTCTGTTTGCTATACTTTGACTTAACTTGTTCATGAAATGATGATGGTGATTGATATGAATATGAAACCAATTGGTATTGTTTCTTAATTGTTTGAACATGATTTTGGATGCTTGCCACTTGCTGTTTGAACTTTTTCATTCCCTTTTGACCCTAGGCTTGCCCTAGTGGTCCTATTACTCACAGTTGAGTTCATTTTTTCAGGTTGATCAACAAATGACCAATGAGACCAATTCTTTTTGATTGAACTTGCTTGAATACCATGACTAACATGTTTTGTTTTGTAGGTTGCTTGGCTCACATGCCTTGAGCCTTGTGCCTTGCACATCCATTTGCCTATGATTAACTGTTAATGTTTGTTTCCTTTTGCTTTGTTTTGAAGTTGCATACTAACATCTGCTTGACTATTTCAGGTGCTTTTAGTTGCTCAGTTCCTTGTGAACTTTTGCTTTGCTTTGCTTATATAAGCAATTTGCATTGAGGTATATTTCTAATCTTCATGTAGTCTGGAAGACCTGGCCTGTTACTTGGCCAGGCAACTGTCTGAAGTCCTCCTTAAGAGGCAATGTTTGTGTATGTTTAAATCTTGTCCCTGTATATATGCAAAGTCCTCCTAAGTGAAGAGGCAATTGGCAGAACCCAAGGGATAAGCAACCTATCCCCTGCTAGTCTGTGTGTCACTCACATTGCTCACACTACCTGTGTTGATGCATAGTGGGTAAAAGCCCAAGATCTATAGAGTCTAACTTGTGGAGAGAGTTCCCCCATTCTGAACTCCCACACCTTCTGATATTGAAATGCTCTCCCTGGCCAGGGATTAGAGCAATGAGGCACACCCCTCATCTCCTTTCATCTGCTTCACCTCGGCTCTCAATGTCAAGGTTAAGAGCACCCTTTACCCAGTTCCAGAGGTTTGTTGAGGTTGATATGACCCCTCGACTAAAACCTAACCCTTGTTTGAGCCACTTGCTTGTGTATAGTGTGTGCTGTCTGTGCTTGTATGATTGTTTGACTTGCTTTTTGTGCAAGTTAGGTTTAGTTTAGACTTGCTTCCTGCGCAAGATAGGTTGTGCTTGGCTTGCTTCCTGTGCAAGTTAAGTGTGTGTGTGGCTTGCTTCCTGTGCAAGTCATGTCTAGGATAGGTTGGCCCTTGTGCCGATTAGCTAGAAACCTTAACTTAGGGACAATCTTGCATGATAACATCTAGGCTCGAGTCGTAGTCTCCCTAGTTGTGTCTCCCTCTGTTATCTGGTTAGGCTAGGTCCTTTATCCCTGCGTAGGGGAACTACATCGCCCTGATCTTCATACCAGATGAAGTATGTAGGCAGGAGATTGAGCTGATCTCTCCGGGCGCCCTTTTTCTTTTTTAACCCTTTGTGTCTTAACTACCCTTGTGTGTGTTCTGGTTGGAGTCCGATGTAAGCCCAGCGATTGGCAGTTGGTTTCCTGTGTGTGTTTGTTGGTTCGGATGCTGATGTAAGTCCAGTGATTGGCATTCGGGCTCCACGTTTGCCTTGCCTGTGTTTGTTTGTGTGCGTGTCAGCCGAGCTACGAATGCTTTGATTCTCCTTCGTCCAAGGAGATACGTATGCATAGGATGCGACATCCTAGCGAGCATGTGTCGTTTCCCCAGTCCGAACTACTTCGACTCTGATGTCTATGCCTGATAGACTAAGTAGGCCCAGGATGCGACATCCTGCCGAGTTCAATTTCAGTCTTGTTTGTTTTCTTGTGTCTCTTTCAGCCAGTGTGTGTGTGTGAGCAGTGTTTTAGCAACCATTTTCCTTCCTATTGTGCGTGAATCCCGTCGAGTACGACGGATGCGTAGGGGTGCTAACACCTTCCCTTGGCATAACCGACTCCCGAACCCATTCTCTTTGGTCGCGAGACCATGTTCTTTCCTAGGTTTACTCTGAGCGTTTCCTTTCCCTCTTTTGGGATAAATAACGCACGGTGGCGGCTCTGTTGTTCTTGTTTTCCCGCCGGTTTTTCGCGTAATGCGACACCAGGCACAACTTTGATTATCATGCTGATAAAAAACTAAAGAGAAAAAGAAAACCATAGCAAAAATCCCCATGTCATTTGGATTATTTTTTGATTTATTATGATTTTTTTGAAGATTGCAAAAAAAATGAAATGAAAATTGAATAAAGAAATGGATTAAGTGATTTAAATTGAAATAAATTTGAATTTGGAGTTGCCGCCTAGCTGAAACGCGGCGTTTCATTAAGTGAAACGCCCCAGCCAATCAGCATCCATCATGGACGCGCGCATGCACCAATGGCGCTAAAACCCTAGGGCAACGACAACGGTTTTCATAATCGTTTTGGAAACAGAAAAGCGTGGTGTAAACATCCAGAAAACTGTGGCCAAAACACTGTATCATCTTCTTCGCGTTTTCCAGAAAACACAGCACACAAGCATGAACATGGATGAACATTTTTCCCAGAAATGAAAACTAAGCATATGTACATGTAGATCTTACATCAAGGATCATGAATCAAGTAATCATCAAGCATGTAACAACATAAATCTCATGGATCGAGCAAAACAAAATTGCACATCAAAACTTCAAATCTTCGAAACTACATGAATACGGCATGGTTTTTAATGATTTTTAGCTCAGCATGCTCACACAAACGAGATCTACAAGAATCACATAATGAAATTGAGAAAAGAGAGAGTCGAATTCTTGACCTCTTGGAGAGCAGCTTTCAAATTCACGAGTTCCTGGCCTGGCTATGCTCCAATCGTGTTCTAGCAAGCTTGTGTAGTGGATTGGATGAGGTCTTGATGCTCAATTGGTCACGATTCCACAGATTCAAGATTTCACCATTGATGTTCTTCAAGCTTGAGCTGCTTCAAATGGCACGGATTCAAGTGGTTCTTGCTTGAATGTTGCTCAGTGATGATGTTAGATGACGAATTGATCAAAGAAAATGCACTTGGATTGAAGAAATTGTGAAGAAAAATGAGAGAAAATTTTGAGAGAAAATTTGAGATCTGAATTTTGTGAATTGTGGTTACAGAATTCTGTTATGCTTTCACTATATATACTCCCTATTAATCAAGCTCTAAACATGTTTAACCAATGCTAATGAAAATTAAGGGAATTGGAGGTGTTTGGACAAATTGGCATTTTCACCTTTGCATGAAAATGGTGCATGAACAGTGCACGAATTTATGTTAATTTCACTTAAAAATGCATTTTAAAACCATTGGCAATTGTAAAATATTCAAATGAATTACCAATTTTAAATTGTGAAAATTCCCTCCAAAAATCAAGATTTTTGCAAATGATCATGAAATGAGAAATGATTCAATGTAATGCAAGATTATGAAATTATAGGTCAAAACAAGATTAATGCAAAAAGAGCCACATGATTTGGAGCAATGGTTGAGAAGTTATGCACTTTTGAAGCTCCATGTACACCTTGCCATGTTTTGATCATATCTCTTCGACCACAAATGAGAAATTGATGTTCTTGGACATTTTGGAAATGGGAGAGAAAGATCTACAACTTTCATGTTCAACAAAATTTCATTTGAAGCATGTTTGGTCATGTAATTTGAAGTTGAAGTTAGGTTAAAACCTTTCCATTTTTGGCAATTTTGAATTATAGGCCACTTTCTATTTTTGGAAAGTTTTAACCTGACTTTATTTTCTTCAATGTTGATGTTTAAAATGTCAAATGAGACTTGCTTGAACATGAATGAAGTATTTCCCATCACTTCCCATCTCCAAAAATCACAGTTGACTTTGCAGTTGACTGGCTAGGGCTTCAGTTGACTGAAGAATGCCTTGATGAGATTCAAGCCTCTACCACTTGGGATTTTGATTCAAAATGATGTAATAGCTCATATGAACTCTTGATTAATGATCATGGGGTCCAAATTCTTCAGAATGGCCGCCATCTATAGCTCATTGAAATGCATTGACTCCCTTGACCTGTGATTGCTTCATCTGCAAGGCAAAGGTTAGATGACATATTTTTGTACTTTTGGTTAGTGATAAAAAGAAATGCAATGATATACAAATGCAAAACATGCTTGGTGATCAAGAATCACTCTCAAAAGATAACCCACCCATAGGAAAGAAGGCAAGGTGCACAATGATCCTTGAGGCAATGATATGATATGATATGATGCCATGAGGGATCTTAGGGACAAAATTGAGGTCTTACATAACGCAATAGAATTATATTTAGTGCCCAAATTCTACCTATGCCCTTATGAACACGAAATCCATATTTCAGACTCATTTTTATGATAACTTTTAAACTGTTAGAAATTAGTATTTTTATTCCCGTTCATAACCTTAGACCCTTTAGCCTTAGCTTTGCACTACAACAATAGGTGACATTAGTTTGACTATTAGTCTCTGTGGGTTCGATAATCTTTTAAAACTACACGATAGGTTGTGCACTTGTAGTCATCATCTGACAGACACGTCTGGTCACAATCAAGTTTTTGGCGTCATTGTCGGGGACTAATTAATCAATATTGTGATTCCTTTGATGTGCAGTATACACTAAGGCAACAAATTATTATTTTTCCTTTGTCGATTGTATGCCAGACACTCGCTCTCAGAGCAAGGAGTTAGAGCGCAACCAATTGACGATATAGAGCGTTATCTTAATCTAAAATGCCGAATCAACAATTTTCATATTAAATACGATCTTCTAGATCCTAATATCCCATTTTCAGAACCAAAACTAATTATGGCCGAAAGACTACAAATCGTCCGTTGAAGTATTATGTTGTTCCATCGCAAACAGAACCACACAACAATATTGCTGCCCCTGCCATCAATCGAAACGATTTTGAGTTGAAACCTTCATTGTTATCATCCGTTCAACAAAACCAATTTTCAGGTAGTCCTACAGACGACCTTAACTTACATTTGTCAGTGTTTGTGCAGTACACAAACACAATGAAAGCAAATGGTGTCAGTCAAGAAGCGATTAGACTACGACTTTTCCCTTTTTACTTAAGGGATAAAGCTAGAGCTTGGTTCCAGTCTCTACCTTCAAACTCAGTAACCACATGGGACGAGTTGAAGAAAGTCTTCATAGTGTCGCTCCCCGGATTTCCCGAATCCAAGTACAAACGCGAAAAAGAATGGCGCGGAAAAAGAGTAGAGTCGCCAGCTATGTACTTTTATCCCAAGAGGAGGGAAAGGTAGTACTGCATAATCAAGAGGGAACGGATAAAACAAAGTCTCGAACCAAAGAAAACCGAGTAAGGGGGCCGGTTACGTGAAGGGAAGGTTATCGCACCCCTTCACGTTTGTGGTACTCCACAGGATCCACGCTTGCTATTTACGTCTAAAGTGTGTGTATAAAAAAGGTCCTATATGCGATGCGAAAGAGAGAAAATCGAAGTAGGGAAAAGAAAGAGTTATTGCTCGCACAAGTCCTACCCTGCTGCATACGTATCTCAAGAAGGATTGAGAATCAGAGCACCGTAGCTCGGCTAACCTATTTTTGTTTGTTTTGTGTTTTTTAGATGAACGACGTTACTACGCAATCTACCGGATGCTCGACCTTTGGAGACTTACTCACCTGTAGTAGAAGGAGTTAACGTGTTCTTAAGAAAAGAAAATCAAAGAGTTTGTTTGTGTTTTAGGAATGCTCATGCAAAAAGGAAGTCCTAAACGAAGGAACCGTGCTACCTTAACTGACATGAAAACGAGAGACTGTACGAAGCCTCGCAATCCTATGGGGAGACGATCACACCACACAAAAACATATAGCATAAAGTAAACACACCAACAAGGGGGCTCAAACATACATGGGTAAGGCTTTAGTCAAGAGGGGTCATATCAACCTCGACAAACAAGCCATGGAAAGGTAATCAAATGGGTTCTTAACCAACTGACATTGAACGTCAGGGTGAGCAGATCAAAAGAGTAATGATGATAAGACCTCATAGCTCTTAACCCTGGACGGGGTGAGCTCATGACAAAGCGTGGGGGTTCAGAAAGATGGAACCCTCTCCACTGACTGACCGGATAAAAGATCTTGGGCTTTTGTTCTGAAGCATCGACACGTAGTGCGAGCATATAGAACGACACACTGAATAACGGGGGATTGACTACTAATCCCTTTTATCCGTCAATTGCCTCTTCATGGAGGTCTTTAGCACTGGTGCCTCTTCTTGGAGGTCTTTGGGCACAAAAGTAAACACACAAAAACATTGCCTCCTATCGAGATCTTCCAGCTAAGAAAGCGGTAAAATGCTGGGAAAATGTAAAAGGGATCAAGAGATCTACCACACGGATAAAGATCTGAAGTAACAGCAACTAAAGAAACAAGAAACCCAGAGGTCCCTCAAGCTAGCACCACCAAAGAAAGCAAGTCAGCAAAGCAATCAGAATAAATCTCCAAATGGTATCCCATAAATAAAGTGGAATATCAAGCAAGCTATCTCTTCAAGAGGCATGTGAGACCTCACAAAAACTCAACAAACAAGTTAGAATAACAAGATGGGGTGCAATCAAGAGTTGCACCAAACCAGAATCAAAGTGTAACCACATGAATCATGCCATTAAAGTTCACAAAAGTTCGCAAAAACAACCAAGGATAGGAGGCCTAAACCTCTTGTCAAACAAATGCATCAAAAGGATATCAAAACTCAAAGTCAGGGGGCAAGGCTTCACACATCAAGACATGACATACATACTAAAACATGTGCAAAAGGATTGGTTTCAACACTCAAAGGAAATGGCACAAGTGTCTCATGCTAAGCAAGCATCAAAATAGGGACTAAAATGCAAACATCAACTTCAAAAATCCAAATCAAACCGAAAATGCATTCTAAATTCATGGGAATTTAATGCAAGGTTCCATTGAACATATATAAACATCATGCAAAAAATCAGGAGCATCCAGATTCATTCGATATGAAAAAAAAAATCGAGAAGTGGAGAATGCAAAAACACGTCCAAAAACGCAACCTTTAAATTCATGTGTTAAACCTTAGAAAAATGACATAGAAAATAATCAAACCAGTTACCACATCTTAGTATCATGTATGAGGATGGTGTGTGCAAAAGCTTGGGTCAGAATGGTTAAAATATGGGATTTCATGAAGGTTTTAATGCAAATGGTCAAAAATGCACATAAATAAATCAGAAATTCATATTAAATTCCACGTGTCGTTAAATAATTGGGCAATGGTACCATAAAAACAAGGACTCAACAAGGATCGCTCACAAAAAATTTCAGATTTTTTTGAATATTTTTGCTATTTTTAAAAAATAAAATAAAACGGGATGAAATATGTACATGGCATGTGACACATGTGGAACAATGTCAATTGGTCACAAGTCACTTAAGTGACTAAATAAAAATAAATCAAAAACAAAAATCAGAAAAAATGTGGGCCTTTGGATCAAAAGACCAAGTCAACAAGATCTAACGGCCACGGGATCATCTTCTTCCTCAAGACATTCCGACCGTGAACAGTAACGCCGGCGGGATTCCGGCCACCGCCGGCGGCGGCCTCCTCCAAGCGCGGCCCAGAATTTCACGAAAGTGGGGCTACCCCCCCCCCCCCCCCTAAATCATATGCTAGGAACTCAAAAATCACATTAGTTTTTCATGAATCCTCACCAATCTCTCCAATCACAACCAAAAAGTTTGGACATCAAAACTTTAAATCAAGATTTCTCACTCAATATTGCATCATTTTAAAAAGTAAACACATCTACATCATCACCATAGCATATAGTCTCATCTAGGCATAAAAAATTGGCAAAATAAGAGAGTCGAAATTTGAGTTACCGGAAAGGGCGCCTTCCAAAACTTCAGTATGATGATGAGATACGCTCCCGAATACCTCCCTTGAACTCCTATGAATGTTTGCTACCTTTGATTGTGCTTGAAACCGTCCAGATCTTGAGATTCAAGAAGCAACCTCCATTAAAGCTCTGTTTAGAAACCGCTTGGAATGGCTCAAATGAAGGGTGGTTTGTGATCCTTAGAATGTGTAGATCAAGAATATGCTACTGGTTTTCATTTTTCATGGATGTATGAAGGGATTTGATGAGAGTAAAATAGGAGATGATTTTTGGAAAGTCAGATTTTCAGAGTGTATGGGGCTGCACGAATTAGGGTTTTGCTCTAATGAATTTTTAGAGTTTATACTCTGATTTTGTGTGGCTTGGTGGGCTCAAAATGAAGGCAATTCAAGTCCATGATTTTTTTGTCATTTTTGTGCATGTATGGCTTTTCCACACATGTGGGAATGCATGGGCTCAAATCCCAAGGTGGATTTGGCCCAAAAAACAATGCTGAATAAATTCCCAATGATTGGCACATGAGAATATTCCATGATGTCATTACGAGTCCTCTTGACTTTTCATGCAAGAAAGCTTGAAAAATGACTTGCACCATTGATGAATCATGCAAAATTATAGGTCATTTTGCATGCCATTTTGAAGTACTTCTCAAAACAAAACCATAGCAAAAAGAGCCACACCAATTGGACTTGTCAAACTCAAGTTATGCCCTTTTAAAGCCTTCATGCACACTTCATCATTCAAGAACCATAACTCTTCAACCATTCATCATATGACCTTGAAATAGGACTTTTTGGAAAGGGGAGTGAGGTAGCGAAGGGGCTCGCTAGGCGAGCACTCAGCGAGGTTCCAGCGAACACTCCCAGACTTGGATAAAAGCATAACTAGCAGTTACTCGCTAGGCGAGCATCTAGCGAGCAGGTAGCGAGCAATTCCAGTAGCAACATCATCAAGGCTCGCTGGAGCGAAGGAGGAAGCGTGGGCTTCACCTAGCGAAGGATTGTTCGCCTAGCGAACATCTGCAACTCTTCTGGGAAGTTTTCTCCTGGGCGCAGGTGCCTCTGGTGGCTTATTTTGGAGCTCGCTAGACGAACCATTCTGCTCGCCTAACGAGCATGACAGCTCAGGAACATCTTTCCAAATTTGGTAACCTGTGCACTAGACCTTTGTTCCTTCAAGATTAATGTTTTGAATGATGAATAGACCCCCTTTGAACATGTTGGAAGTTTCTCAAGTGAAATTCTGGTGTAGTCAGAATTCAGATGTTCTACTCCTCGTCATGACATCTGATCTAACATTGTACAGCAAGACAGTTATTACACTCTGTACTAATGTGCACCTTTTCACAGTGTCACGGCCTCTCCTTCTATGTCATCCTAGAATGGAGGGACACCTGGTTATGTGCACCTTATCATTCACTTCTGTTGTTTTCCTACACAGATATCAGTAAGATGTCTCAATCCTGTTTTGGACATTATCTGTTACATTGTTCCAGTTTGTTGGTCATGTACTTGTATTTCCTAAATTAAAGGGTGTAACAAGTTAAACTAATCTCCACTTATTAAGGAGCTAACAAATAGATTATTTGCCAGGTTCATTAATTGTAGCTTAGTTGTTAGTTTCCTAGATTTTAGAACAGCTGGTGGATTCCTGAAGAATAGCCTGAGAAAAATCCTGAAACAGAAAAACTAACCATCCAACAATTTAGCATATGCAGTCAGGAGTGAATGTCACAACATTCCGTTTGACATCCAAGTCCAGAACCATATGCTAAGTCTGCTTGGTTCCTGAAAACAGACTGTGCTAAATTTGCTGTACTGTAAAAGACCAACCAGTCTCGACTTCAGTATCAGCTTACTGGAAGAACTGTCAAGACATCCAGTTTGACAGTTTCACAATGCTCTTTTGGCCATGTCTGTTATCCTTTTGAACTCCAGACATCACTACATACTGAACTGAAATCCTCAGCTTATTAAACAGTATGTGCTGTTGTTGATGAATGTCAAAACATTCTGATTGACATTCCAACAGAAGGCTATGTATCAGGTCTGCTATTATCTTGATGAACAGACTGGAATACATGCTTAGTTATGGCAGACATGATTATATCATACAGAAGGAAAACAAACACAGGAAATTGTTAACCCAGTTCAGTCCAACATGACCTACATCTGGGGGCTACCAAGCCTGGAAGAAGATCCACTATTAGTAGTATCAATTCAGAGTTAAACTCCCCCGTTTACAACTCATCACTTAATCCCTACCCAATGCAATCTATACCTAGGAACTCCTAGATAGAAACCTCCAGTTTCCATTCCTATCACTACAAATACAATGTAATGTTACCACACCTTGAACTTGCTTCACAGCTTCATTCAAGAACAAAATCACTCTTGCCTACAGGCTTCGAGTTACAAACACTCTCAGGTTTTACCACTGAGAAACACATGGTAACCTTCCCACAGATTGAGAGGTTTACCTTACACACACCCCTAAAAATACATTCTAAGAGGCTTACAAAAACTAGATTACAATCAGCTATTTATAACCTAATCACCCAACTGGATTTGGGCCTTCAGAAAATTGCAGCAGACTTGTTCTTTGCTGTTGCAACTTCAGCAGAAAAATTCTGCTACAAACAAGGTCTTCAAGTTCCTAAACTCTCTCCATATATATCTCCATGTTTAGAGCCTATATATATTCTGATTTAGTCTTCAAGACCTCCACATGGGAGTTAGGATATTCACCAGATATCCTTGCTGATCCCATGACATATACTGAATTAATTAATTCAGTTTTCTACACATGTGCGATGTCACAGACCTGATGTCGTGACATCGTACATGACATGTTGGTCCAGATGTTGAATTTCTTCAACCCAACATATTAAAACAACAGAGATGATTACATTATTTGTTTTCTAAAATTAATGCCAATCCTAAGGAATCAACAATCTCCCCCTTTGGCAAATTTTAGCTAAAACAAATAAACAATACACTGGACAAAACATCCCAATTTGGGAATGCTCTTCATCTCCGTCATTGGCTCCACCACCACAAACACCAAAGTTGGTGTACATGGGGAAGAAGAGGGACAAGACTTAGTTGTACCAGAACCCTTCCCCTCAACCGGAGAGCTTCCTGAAGAGTATGTAATGCTGAGTACATAGACAATGTAACTCAGATCACAAGGCACAACTGTCTTCTTAACTCCAGTTGGTGGATTTTGTGCCTGATGCCAACTTCTGTTTGCTGCCACATCCACAGTTGGCTTTCTTCTGGTACATTCTCAACCCTAGGACTATATTTCTCTCCCCCTTTTTAGCTAAACATTTGTAAAGGCACCCTTCACAAAACCAGATCCAGGCGCAGCTTGCCCAAACCTTAACATACCCCATGATTCTGAGAATGGAGTGTTTTTCTTGTGAGAGGAAGAGGGCTAGTGCATCCTTTAAATAGTCCAGCCCGTGCCTAGGAATTTCCGGTAGAAATAAATGCTTGGTCAAGATGCATTTATTTTTGCTGAGAAACAGTCAGAGAATCACCAACACAATCTCAGACTATCTTTGAATACCTTTTATAGCTCTTGACTGTTTCTTTTCCAAAATAGCCGTTCCAGTGTATGGAGACCATTCCATATATGCAGTCAGACACGTTGCACGCGATGTCTTAACATTCCTGCATTCAGCCAGTATTCAACATTTCCCAAGACCTCTGTCATACCTCCAGTAGAGACTTGACACCTAGCACTGCTACAGCCAACTTTTCACACTTCAGTTGATGGTTACTCCCCCTGTACCACACAGCTGTAGCCATCAGGCTTATTCTGGTTTATCATACTTAGCCACATCACCCTCATAATTCCTAATGACTTTAAGATTCAGAAGGAATTAACAGCATTGTCCAGGGCAATGTCATGACATCCGGTCAGACATTCTTCTGCTCACTCAGCCTTGCCACGCATCACAGCATCCTGAAAACTAACAGGTTGCCATACCCCGTTATCTGAGAGCACATAGACCACAAGCTTGGTGATTACTTGCAGCACACGGACACACTCCCCCTGTCATGGACAACCTACTCTCTTGGAGGTCACACATGATCATATCCAACACCCCAAGGTTGGACCTTCACATACTTCCTGATTCAAAGAGATTCCAGACCACTTGATGAAAGGAAAACATAAGACGCATCTTCATGTCTTCAAGAGCGCACCCTCTGTCCAACCCTCTTGGCTGAACACATCCACACTCTGTGTCCATCTCTCTTCTAACCAGAACAGAAGATCACTTCACACGATGTTTTAACCTCAGCTGGGACATCCTTCACAGCATCACAAGGAGCACTATCTGATAGACTTCAGATATTGCTGAGTCACAAGCTTGGGCCAGAGGAACCCAGACATACATTGGGATATATACACTCTCATCCCATTACCAGAGACAGTCTTCCATGGATAGCTCAGAACTCCTACCACAAGCTCCAAGGGATGAAGAGAAGACCCCTCCTTTTGTCTTCAACTAACTACTTTTCTTCTCAAAAGTAAATAGTTTCAGACTTTCCTCAAGACTAATCAGCTGCCATATCGATTATCTTGATTCTTCGAACTCACTTCTGAGATAGACCAAATGCCACTGGTTGATTACCTCCTTCATGAATTCTCATATGGACAAGTCAAATGCTGCTTTTTGACCTCCCCAAGTTTATCAGACTTCTCCCTAAGATATTCTGACCTCTCAAGTGAGACTAGAACTTCAAGTTTTTGAAGTATCCAATCTACAACCCTGTAGACCTTTCTATCTCAAGTTGATGTGCCACATCACCAACTAAGAATCTGATGTTGAACCAAATGTCACAACATTGTGTTTTGACATCTAGCTGTTGAATTCAGCTCCTTCTTCTGCCACTTGAAAGAACTTCCTCCCTTCACAGAACAAGAGTTCAATGTTCTCATAGACTTGATTGTGGAACCAAGTTTGAGTAAACAACCTCCATCCTGCAGGTTTGCAGTTAAGTCATCCAAGCTCACACCTTGATGAATCCCTGCTTCTTCTCCAAAGACATCAGACATTTTGATGTATGAGTCTTCAGAAGGAACAGTTAGAAACTATCCCTTCAGCTATGCCAAGGATTCCTCTTCCTAAAGCAAGGCTGTTTCCATGATGTCAAGACTGCTGCCATTTGTTCTTGACTTCACAGTGTGCATAAGCTAATGCACTTCCTTACCTAGATCAGAAATAAACTGATCCAAGTAACCACCATCAAGACTATGATGTCTTCTTCTTCTTGTACATACCAAGGCTGAACATGTTTCTTGCCAGGAAACTTTTTCAGAGATCATGTGCTTTTGCTGCCACCAAAGCGATAGATCATAAGCCAATGTACTGTCCTTCCTGTGATTCTGCACAGGGTCTTGAAGAAGTGATGTTCCAACATCTTTAAGAACATCAGTTATCTTGAGTTCCAAGGATAATCAATTAAACACTTGCACTTGGCACAAGTAGACATTGATCTTAAATCCTTTCCCAATTTTCCTTTCAGATACTTCCACCATAAGACTACTTTGAAAGTACTCTTCTTGTGTCAACATCTTCTGCTTGCAAGCACCTAGACAATTTTGAAAGTCTTCCCAGATTAAATTCACCCTTAGGAATGAGAGAGATGAATTCTTCCTTGCAAATGTGTCACACAACCACCAGAACCCATGTGACACAGGTTAACAGCCAACCAGACCCTAGGCTGACCAGACTTGAGGAGGTTAACCAAGACTCCCCCTCAACTTAACAATCATGGAAACTCCACACCAATATCCATGCATTGTACAGACATGTCTCAACATGACATACACCATCCCTACCAGTGGCAACTAACTCTATGAGTTATACCTATACATACTCCAATCACACCAATCAGACTCCAGCTGACCATAAGTACTAGTGATACAAAACAGCACCAGTCAATGGTAAATATGCATTGCTAGAGCATACTACCTCAACTAACCTCTGAATCTTCATATTCTCACTCCTCGAAAGAACTGCCACTTCTGAAACGTGGTGTTTGAATAACAGGATTCATGGTTCCAATCCCCTTAAATGGTATAACAATCAGGCTATCCCATTATTGACTACTAACATCCAGGGGACTTGTCTTCCAACACAACATAGTACTTCAGGGAACAGCTATCCAACCCTGATCAATCAACAGGAGTATGCCAAACAGCAGGAGATTGCACATGTCACATCTCAACCAGCTCAACTTCTAGAGATCAGACTTCTAAAGGTGACCTTATTGAGCACACACACAGTTGACCCTACCCTTGTTAACTTAGCACACACAGATGTCTCCTCTTCCAGGTCAGGAGTAGGTTCCAAACAGAAGTATCCCTTTGTTTGATACCTAAAAACATCTGCTCTTCAACCAGTAGCTGCATACTTGTTGAATAACATGTTCTAACATCGCATAGAACATTAGTTCCACCTCCTTGGAACAAACCTTCCTTGAAGGTCTTCAAGGTCTTCATACACCCTACTCAAGTGAGTCAAAGACTCAGTGATTAAGTGATTCTTACCATCCTGAAGTGAGAACGTCATGATGAGTGGACTTGAGGAGACTTAAGTATCTTTGACATCTTTAGTAGATTATGATGAGATCTTGAATACAGCAGCCTTTCATCCACATGAGGGGAAACAACATCAGAGTTTGAGTTTTGCCAGGTATTATGCAGCGGAAATCATAATACAACTCAACCTATGAACACACACTTCACCAAATCAGCCTCCAAGACCATACCAAGTTTGAATGTGATTCAATACTGGCACAGCTGTCCCACACACAGGCCAATTGCCACCCTCCAGAGACAGGTACACACCATTCCTGTCATGAATAGTCCATCCACCTACTTCAAGGGACCATTCAGGGTAATCACAGAACCTTCCACAGGTTCCAGCATCAGTACTAACATAACTCCTTGCAAGATACCAGAAAGTATCACCCATGGATCTCATCCAGAAACAGAACAGGATGCCTGCTCTGATACCAATTGAAATTCTAGTGTAGTCAGAATTCAGATGTTCTACTCCTCGTCATGACATCTGATCTAACATTGTACAACAAGACAGTTATTACACTCTGTACTAATGTGCACCTTTTCACAGTGTCACGACCTCTCCTTCTATGTCATCCTAGAATGGAGGGACACCTGGTTATGTGCACCTTATCATTCACTTCTGTTGTTTTCCTACACAGATATCAGTAAGATGTCTCAATCCTGTTTTGGACATTATCTGTTACATTGTTCCAGTTTGTTGGTCATGTACTTGTATTTCCTAAATTAAAGGGTGTAACAAGTTAAACTAATCTCCACTTATTAAGGAGCTAACAAATAGATTATTTGCCAGGTTCATTAATTGTAGCTTAGTTGTTAGTTTCCTAGATTTTAGAACAGCTGGTGGATTCCTGAAGAATAGCCTGAGAAAAATCCTGAAACAAAAAAACTAACCATCCAACAATTTAGCATATGCAGTCAGGAGTGAATGTCACAACATTCTGTTTGACATCCAAGTCCAGAACCATATGCTAAGTCTGCTTGGTTCCTGAAAACAGACTGTGCTAAATTTGCTGTACTGTAAAAGACCAACCAGTCTCGACTTCAGTATCAGCTTACTGGAAGAACTGTCAAGACATCCAGTTTAACAGTTTCACAATGCTCTTTTGGCCATGTCTGTTATCCTTTTGAACTCCAGACTTCACTACATACTGAACTGAAATCCTCGGCTTATTAAACAGTATGTGCTGTTGTTGATGAATGTCAAAACATTCTGATTGACATTCCAACAGAAGGCTATGTATCAGGTCTGCTATTATCTTGATGAACAGACTGGAATACATGCTTAGTTATGGCAGACATGATTATATCATACAGAAGGAAAACAAACACAGGAAATTGTTAACCCAGTTCAGTCCAACATGACCTACATCTGGGGGCTACCAAGCCAGGAAGAAGATCCACTATTAGTAGTATCAATTCAGAGTTAAACTCCCACGTTTACAACTCATCACTTAATCCCTACCCAATGCAATCTATACCTAGGAACTCCTAGATAGAAACCTCCAGTTTCCATTCCTATCACTACAAATACAATGTAATGTTACCACACCTTGAACTTGCTTCACAGCTTCATTCAAGAACAAAATCACTCTTGCCTACAGGCTTCGAGTTACAAACACTCTCAGGTTTTACCACTGAGAAACACATGGTAACCTTCCCACAGATTGAGAGGTTTACCTTACACACACCCCTAAAAATACATTCTAAGAGGCTTACAAAAACTAGATTACAATCAGCTATTTATAACCTAATCACCCAACTGGATTTGGGCCTTCAGAAAATTGCAGCAGACTTGTTCTTTGCTGTTGCAACTTCAGCAGAAAAATTCTGCTACAAACAAGGTCTTCAAGTTCCTAAACTCTCTCCATATATATCTCCATGTTTAGAGCCTATATATATTCTGATTTAGTCTTCAAGACCTCCACATGGGAGTTAGGATATTCACCAGATATCCTTGCTGATCCCATGACATATACTGAATTAATTAATTCAGTTTTCTACACATGTGCGATGTCACAGACCTGATGTCGTGACATCGTACATGACATGTTGGTCCAGATGTTGAATTTCTTCAACCCAACATATTAAAACAACAGAGATGATTACATTATTTGTTTTCTAAAATTAATGCCAATCCTAAGGAATCAACATCAAGCCATTCCCTAGCCATTTGACCCTCAGTTGACCAACAGTTGACTTTTGACTTCACGGTTGAATTTTGAACTGTACTGGGCCCATTAAGCTTGATCCTTTAAAGAAAACCTCTAGTTGATGCACAATCTCCCTTTTGTTGACTGATCAATCAGATAGAACCCACAAAGTGTCTTGGATGATATCCAAACTTCTTGGAAGACAAACTCTTGGAGCTAATTCTGATTGACATGATGAAATGCAATATGAAATGTTAAATGACCTAAAAATGAATGCATGAATGAGGAGGGCAAATTTAAGGTGCTACAGCTGCCCCTATTCAATCAACTGTGAACCTGAACGGATGAAAGCAGCGGCTATCAGACTTTCAAGGTAAATAGGGATTGAATACCAAAAGAACCGGAGAATTTTCACTCTGTAGGTGATGAATCAAGGAAAGCGGGGCCATTTACCGATGGCGGCTTCAAAACAGATTTGATATTTATCGATATCAAAGAAAGCGAGGCCACTTACCGATGGCGGCTTCAAAACGAAATTTGATATTTACCGATATCAAGGAAAGCGAGGCCATTTACCGATGGCGGCTTCAAAACGAAATTGATATTTACCGATATCAAGGAAAACGCTACAAGACCAGACATTTACCGATGACTGGGAAGGAACTCGATGTTTACCGACATCGAACAATGATGTTTATAAGTGAAACAAGACCAAACATTTACCGATGACTGGGAAGGAACTCGATGTTTACCGACATCGAACAATGATGTTTATAGACACCAAGGAAAGAATATATTTATGAAACGAAACCATTTACTGATGGAGAAAATGAAATACTCGATATTTACGGATAGCGAAAACACACAGTTATTTAAACGACAAAACCATTTACCGATGGTTAACAAGCAGCTGATGTTTACCGACATCGAACAATGATGTTTACCGACACCAAAAAAGGAAAGGACACACACGGGTGTTGACAGAACGATTTTTTTTTGTAGACACCATGAGAGGCATGCCATTTACTGATGGCCAACGATTGGAATTCGACGTTTATCGACATCGAAAGATGATGTTCGCCGACATCAAAGAAAAGCACAGACATTTACGGGGATCAACACGACACTTACCAGTATCGCAAGGACGATATTTACATATGTCAAAATAAGGCAGACACTTACTGGTGACTAAATCGGAAGAGAATCAAGCTTTCCTTTCACGGACCGGTGAGAAAATAAATCTCACTGGGATTATCGATTCTGAATGTTGCCAAGAGCAACTGCTGCAAATGTGCTACACTGATGTTGAAAAATGATCTGTCTCTTCCGGAGATATGATCCAATCTGGTTTAATACATGTACGCATATCTTTGAGTTTTCCATGGCATAATGCTCCGTACTGAATGGAAATGCTACGCGAATTGAGAATGCGAATGCAACTGATGATTACTACATGCAAGATGCAAAGGGAGGAAAACTCCTGCTGGGAAAGCAAATGATCACTTTATTGAGCATACAATTTCTGATTCGATCTTCCAACTCTGTGGGACATACAACAATTCTGCTGAGGATACTTACTGATCTGACATTCTCGGAACGGTAGAGAAACCAACTCAACTGGGGAGTCACTTGTTGGGAAAACACCAACCTCTCGACCATGCTGGGGAAACAAATTCTGAACTCGACTTAGACGACCCAACTTCTTACACGACTGGACAGTGTTGAAACAAAAGGGTCTTCCTTCGAACAAACTTTGGCCCATCTGCTTTGGCCATCAATCAAAGATAGTAACCTGCAAAACGGCAAGACATACATGCCCCAGGGGATCGTATGGACAAAATATACTCAAGTGTACTCAACATTCAAAATGATTTTCAGATGTTTTATCTTTCCGCACGTCATTGTCTAGCCTTCATGTTTTTAGATGCAATGTTTATCAAAAATTCGGACGTTTTTTGCAAACAAAACAGTAGAATAAAAAAAACAAGAGAGCAATTTGACTGAATAACGACTTTTATTGATTGAAAATGGCCTATAAAGGCAAATACATCAGGAAGCAATTCCTAGGAAGAGGTAATTGCGCTAAAAGAGAAAATAAAATATCCTATTGGCAATGTGAACACGACATTCCACTATTTTCCAATTCTGTTATAACTCATAGATCTTCACTTTCTCCCAAATTCTTTGCTTTCCGAGAAGAGTGATTGGACCGATCATATCCTTCAAGATGGTAGACACTGAAACGCGATGAAGTACAAATAACTCAGACTGTAGTCTTCGCTTTAATCCCTCTTTTGCCTGGACCGCCTTTTCAGGTTTTCAATCCACCGGGATACCCATTTTTGCCTAAGCCGCCTTTGCAGGTTTTCGACTTACCGGGTGTACATATTATTTTTTATTATTTATCCCTAACTTTTGCCCGAACCTTTTTCTTTTCTTTTTCTCTTGGTTCGCTGGGATGCCCTTTTTTGCCTGGACTTTCTTTTTTTTGTCCAGCGGGTCAGTTTATGCGAAGTATTTTTTGACTACATCTGAATTCACAGGAGACGGAAAATCTTCACCATCCATAGTTGTAAGCATCAAGGCTCCCCCAGAAAAGACCTTTTTAACAACATATGGACCTTCATAATTCGGAGTCCACTTGCCCCTGTTATCTGTACCGGGAGGAAGGATCCTCTTCAAAACTAAGTCACCTATTGTCGCAACTTGAAAAATGGAATGCGAAAAAAAACAACCGGCGAAGAAAGACAGGAGAGTCGCCACCGTGCGTTATTTATCCCAAAGGAGGGAAAGGAAACGCTCGAAGTAAACCTGGAAAAAGGAAAGGACAAGACAGGGTCTCACAACCAAATCTTGGGTTCGGGAGTCGATTATGCGAAGGGAAGGTATTAGCACCCCTACGCATCCGTAGTACTCTACGGGATCCACTTTTGTAGTTCTTGTCTAAAGGGTGTGGGTTTATCTAATGTGTTATTTACTAGAAAAAAGGGGGTCAAAAGAAAATGACTCGCACGGATGTCGCATCCACTGCATACGTATCTCATCTGAATATGAGAATCAAAGTCTTCGTAGCTCGGCTACCTAGGGGTTAAGGGTAATTGTGTTCGCTAAGACATCGCGTCTTATGCCTACGTATCTCATCTGGAATGAGAATCAGAGCAAGCCGTAGTTCGGCTAACTACGGGGTTATGGATTGGGTTTTGGATGAACGACGTTACTACGCAATCTACCGGATGCTCGACCTTTGGAGACTTACTCGCCTGTAGTAGAAGGAGTTAACGTGTTCTTAGGAGAAGAAAAATCAATGAGTTGGTAGGGTTAGGGATGCTCATGCAGAAGGGAAATCCTAGACGAAGGAACCTGCATAAAGTAAACACACAAAACATTGCCTCCTATCGAGGTCTTCCAGCTAAGAAAGCGGTAAAAATACGGGAAAATGTAAAAGTACCACACGGATAAAGATCCGAAGTAACATCAATTAGAGGAATGGGAAACCCAGGGATCCTTCCAAGCTAAACACCATCAAAGAATGTGAGTCAGTACAGGTAATCGGAATAAACCTCCAGGTGGTATCCCACAAATAAAGTGGAACACCAGGCAAGCTATCCCTGCAAGAGTATGTGAGCCCTCACAAAAACTCAACAAAAGGGTTAGTGAAACACGATAAGCATTTTTTTCATGGATAACAGTATGGTTTCAGAAACCTCAAACCATGTGGCATACACTTCAGAAATTAAACGATTAAGCATTCAAGGCATTATTTACACATTCATACATAATTATGAACCCGTGGGCAAAAACCTAATGAAATTCATCCATCATACCTCAAACATTTAGAGTATTCAACTTCAAAACACAAAGGTAATGGGAATAAGGGCAAACCTGATTGGAGAGATCGGTTGAAATCAAATGGCACGGTTGGATTTGCAAACCAATGTTAGGGTTTGCTTGAGCTGAAAGTGTGTGAGTCAGAATGAACCTTTCAGAGTTGCCTGGAGGTTGCCCTGAACTCTGTTAGCTCTTCTCTCACTATCTTTTTCCCCAGGGTTCTTATCTCACTATCTTTTTCCCGGACAGGTTAATAGGAATAGAATGCCTTTTGTTTCACTGAAACTCTGAATTTATAACCTGATTTTTGTGGACCTGTGGGCTCAAATGAGAGAGGTCCAAGTCCAAGATTTTTCTATTATATTTTATTTATTTATTTATTTAATTTATTTATTTATTTATTTATTTTTTCGAAACGCGTGAGCTTCGCCTAGCGAGCATGACAGTTCATGAACAAACTTTTGCTCCTTCAAGATTAACGTTTTGATTGACGAATAGACCCCTGTTGGAAGTAACTCAAGTCTTTCCCTTGTGTTGACTGATCATCTAAATAGAACCCACAAAGTGTCCTGGATGATGTTCAAGCTTCTTGGAGCTAATCCCGATTGACATGATGAAATGCAATGTATCTAATGTTAAATGACATAAAAAGGAATGTGTGAATAAGGAGGGAAAATTTTGGGGTGTTACAGCTGCCCCTATTCAGTCATCAGCTAACCCGAGCAGGATGAAAGCGAACATCTTATCAGGAAAACAGGGTGAGCTGTTATTGAATACCAAAGACAGACCGAAAGTTTGCGCTCTGAGAACACCACAAAAATGCTGAAATACACCGCGCTGTTTATTTCTCTTCCGATCCTCTGGCTGAATCTGAATCAGTCTTCTGACTTAATCTGGAGTTTCGATCCTCTGGCTGAATCTATACTCAATTTAGTCCTCTGGTTGGATGTTAATTTTGATCCTTGGGCTGGATACGATTTTGATCCTCGGGTTGGATATGATTTCAATCTTCTGGCTAGATCTTCTTTGATCTTCTGGCTAGATCTGAATTGTTTCGATTCTCTGGCTGAATCTATTTCCGGTCTTCGGGCTAGACCTGACTTCGATCTTCTGGCTAGATCCACTTTGATCTTCTGGCTAGATCTTCTTCGATCTTCTGGCTAGATCTAATTTGTTTCGATTCTCTGGAAGAATCTATCTTCTTTGATTCTCTGGCTGAATCTATTTCCGGTCTTCGGGCTAGACCTGACTTCGATCTTCTGGCTAGATCTACTTTGTTTTGATTCTCTGGCTGAATCTATCTCTTTTTCGGTCTTCGGGCTAGACCTGACTTTGATCTTCTGGCTAGATCTGGATTGTTTTGATGATAAATTCCCATCATCAGGATCTCGCATCTGGGGCATGCGCTGGTTGACCCTCTTTCGAAATCTACAGTCTTCATGTTAGATATGCAGCTTCGAGAATATCCCACTTTTGGGCTTCGTACATATTCTTCAGGCTAGAACATGTTATAACGACTCTTCGATTAGACTTTATTTTTTTAATGAGATCCGCGGGCTGTATCCTCTTGTAGGTTGATTTTCTGTTGAGCTGTCAATCTATTCCTCCAGCTGGCTTGCTGGGGAAATAACGCTCGTAGTCGACTCTCTGGCTGAATCTTCGAAATGACCCTCAGGCTGGATCTCTGTTAAACGATTCTCAGGCTGAATCTTCGAAATGACCCTCAGGCTGGATCTCTGGAAAACGATTCTCAGGCTGAATCTTCGAAATGACCCTCATGCTGGGTCACACACACATTTGATCCTCTGGCCGAATCTCATGACTTTGGTTGTAAAGTAATTTTTCAGTCTGCTTTGAAGAACCTGTTTATCAGCTTATGTGTATGTTTGATATGCATGCAAATGCAAATGCAAATGTTATGCATGGTGCAAAAGAAAAAAAGAAATCTGCTTGGGGAAGCAACTCTGGTAGGGAGCGGATCGCTGTATCAATCCTTGAATGCTCTGTGGGGAACGATCCGTCTGCCGGGACCGGGGAGCCACTGAAAATAAATCGGCTCTCTCTGGGAAGTTGACCTTGCTGGGGGAGTATCAACTATGGGCACTTTGCTTGGCGAGGCTCTGCGAGGAGAGTCTGTGAGGAAAGCACTTCCTGGGGAAATGTCGTAGGAATCGACCTTTGCTGGGGATATGAACTTGCTAATCATCCTCAGGCTGGGGATTAAAACAAATCTGTTAAAAAAAATAATCTGCTGGGGACGAGATGAACACTAGGAACACCACCCTCTTGTCTGTTGGGTATGCGACTACTCCGCTGTTACTGGGAAGATACAGTTTGGCACTGTCGACTCCGCTGGGGATATACAGTCTGGATACTGGGGAACCTGCTCTGCAGAGGAGAGGCTTTGTCAACCGCTTAGGGGTGAGGATTCATGACTTGGCATCCGGTTCCTGTGACCTGTAACCAAAAAATACACGTATGCCCCGGGGAATTACTCGGTTTGAATTCACCGTCCGGGATTAAGCATATTCAAAGCAATTTTGATTATTTTCCTGCACTAGTCATCTGCAAAAGCCACCATTACATTCAGATGCAATATGTTTCCTCAAGAATTCAGACATCTTTTGCAAACAAACTGATAAATGAAAAGTAAATAGGCTTTTTAACTGAATTATTCGACTTTTGTTGGTTGAAAAATTTGTGCCAGGAATAGGCGAGTACATCAGGAAGCTGATCCCTGGAAAGAGGCGATCGCTATAAATTGAACAAGAGAAACTATCCTAATGGCAATGTGGAAACGGGGTCCCACCGAGTTTCGACTCTGCTATGGCTCGTATGTCCTCAAGACGCTCTGCTCATCTTGCTTTCTGAAGTGGATGATTAGTCGATCTTTTACCTTCGAAGATTGCCGGATTGAATGAAACGGTGATATAACACGGATGAACTCAGATCGCAGTTATTCGCTTATTCCCTAACTTTTGCATGGACCGCCTTTTTGGGTTTTCAATCCACCGGGATACCCTTTTTTGCCTGAGCCGCCCTTTCGGGTTTTCGACTCACCGGGTGTACATTTTTTATTTTTATATCCCTAATTTTTGCCCGAACCTCTTCATTCCTTTTTTTTTGTTCGTTGGGATGCCCCTTTTTTGCCTGGACCATTCTTTTTACTTATCCAGCGGGTCAATTTATGCGAAGTATTTTTTAACTGCGTCTGAGTTGACAGGGGACGGGAAGTCTTCGCCATCCATGGTTGTTAGCATCAGAGCTCCGCCAGAGAAAACTCTTTTAACCACGTATGGACCCTCGTTGTTCGGTGTCCTTTTGCCCCTGTGATCTGTGTTGGGAGGAAGAATTCTTTTGAGTACCAATTCACCGACTCGATACTCCCGAGGGCGCACTTTCTGATAAACGCTCTCTTCGTCCGTCTCTAATATAGTTGTCCATGGCATATAGCTGCTAGTCTCTTTTCCTCAACTAGGCTTAGCTGATTGTATCGAGAACAGACCCATTCTGCTTCGTCCGGCTTCATTGTTGGTGCAGGGAAAAGTTATTCTGGCACAAAATGGCATATGAACCCCCTCCGATGTGATCAACACTGCACCAACTCCGCGACCATTGACGTTGACCGCCCCATCAAACATCATAATCCATTTGGATTCAGGATCAGGCCCCTCCTCCGGGAGTGGTTCCTCGCAATCTTTCGATTTGAGAAACATGATGTCCTCATCAGGAAAGTCGAACCTCATAGGTTGGTAATCATCAATCGGTTGCGCGGCAAGATAGTCTGACAAGACACTTTCTTTGATGGCTTTTTGTGAAGTGTATTGGATGTCATACTCTGTCAGCATCATTTGCCACCTAGCAACCCTGCTGGCTTTTCAAAAATATACTTGACTTGATCCATCTTTGATATTAATAGAGTCGTGTGAGTCAACATATATTGTCTTAGTCGGCGAGCAGCCCATGCCAAAGCGCGACAAGTTTTCTCGAGCAGTGAGTATCTTTGTTCACAGTCGGTAAACTTTTTGCTAAGGTAGTATATTGCATGCTCTTTTCGACCTGACTCGTCATGCTGACCGAGCACACAACCCATTGACCTTTCTAACACAGTCAAGTACATGATCAACGGTCTTTTCCTCTCGGCCTGTAGACTGGCCCCGATCTTGATCTCTTTCTTGTCGTATTCGGTACCAATGTTGATGGTCTCAACCACCTCCTGATAAGGTGTGATAGCTCGGTCCTCCTGTTTCAACAACCTGGCTAAGTCCTCAGGCAGTTCACAATCTTCCTCAACCCCTTCTTCGGCTTGATAGATAGGATTGTCGAAGTCATACTTGGCCATAGCAGTGTCGTTAGCAGTGAGATCCGGGTGATCAGTTTTACGAGGTGTTTTTTGGAAAGAAAAACGAAAAAGAAACATGAAAAAGAAACATTGCCGTTTTTGTAAAAGTAAAAATAATTGAAAGAAAGAGAACACAAAATTGTTTGCAAAAGCTATCCTTTATTGATGATGAAAATAATTGCGAAATGTAACTAAATGAATGGCCCTACAGATGAGTCATTACACCTTGGTCAAAGTGTAAGACTTTGTTATGCATGTGATAAAAGGAAAACAATAAAAATTACTCCTTCAATAGAGTAAACCCGACGACTTTTTCAGACGACCAATTGTTGAGCTTTTCTCCTGGGACACACGTGCGACTCCAGCTATCTAAGTCACAGTCGCTGTCAGCCTTGTCTTCATCTGCAGCATTGACGGTGTGGGGAGAAACCAAACCCCCCGCTGGAGAAAGTACCGGCTTCATTCTTCTGAGACCCCGGAGTATACCCCAATCCAAACTTGTCTTCTTTTATTATTGGCTCCACAAATTTGCCCCAGCCTTGGGCATTAGCAGCCTTAACCACTTCAACAGCTTGCTTGTATGAAGAGATAGAAGTCCCGACCTTCTCAGACTCAGGTGAAAAGACAGTTTCGGGCGCGACCTCACTGATGTTTATGGCTTCGAAGCCCTGACACAGCATCTCATGCATCTCGCTATCCATCTCCACATACTTAAATGTAGACAGGTGGCTAACAAAAATATCCTCTTCACCACAGACGGTGACGATCTGAGCTTCTAGTCCATATTTGAGCTTCTGGTGGAGAGTAGAAGTAACAGCACCGGCAGCATGAATCCAGGGTCGACCTAGCAGACAGTTATAGGCAGGCTGGATATCCATCATATAAAAGGTACTCTTGAATACCTGCGATCCAATCTTAACTAGCAACTCAACTTCGCCACAAACAGCTCGCTTAGAGCCATCAAAAGCCCTTACAACTAAATTACTCGGCCTCAGGGTGGCGTCATCGCAATCCAACTTCGTTAAGGCTTTCTTTGGGAGAACATTCAGAGAAGAACCTGTATCAACCAAAACATGGGAAAGCACCGTCCCTTTGCATTCCATTGTGATATGCAAGGCTTTGTTGTGATTCCTGCCCTCAGATGTCAGGTCATAATCGGTGAAACCTAGCGCATGGCTAGTGTGTACATTCGAAACTACCGACTCCAGCTGGTCAACAGTTATCTCTGGGGGAACATAAGCCATATTCAGTACTTTCAACAAGGCTGCTCTGTGTGCCTCAAAGCACATCAATAGTGAGAGAATGGAGATCTTTGAGGGTGTCTGATTTAGCTAGTCGACTACCTTGTAGTCACTTTTCTTGATAATCCTCATAAACTCATCCACTTCCTTCTCGAATGCGGTCTTAGGAGGAGCTTCCTCGGTAGTAACCTCTTCGGTGGATACCTATTTTCCTTTAGCCTTGGCAGCTGCCTCAGCTTCAGCATTCGTGCACAATGTTGATGGTGCAAATAGGCGTCCACTGCGAGTGAAGCCACCAATTCCTCCAACATTGTCTATAGCGGAGCTACCAATGTCAATGTCTTCTTCGTTAACTTTCTGCCCCTGGCAGTAGATATCAGCCCCATAATGCTACGGGATAGCACTGTCTTTCTCATACGGAACAGGTCCTGGTACCGTGATAGTGACCGGACCAATCAAAGTCGGTTGAGGGTTGTCAGAGTAAATTGGTGCTGGACTTTCTGGGAAATATATTGTTGTCAGAGCGGGTTTCTCGGGAACATATATTTCTTCAGGAGTGAAATAAAACGTTACTGTCGACACATCATTCTTCACTGGACGGGTCTGGTCGAACTGAAGACAACCTTCATCTATCAGTTGCTGAATACCCCTTCTCAAACTATCACATCCGTTCTCGGCGCCTTGACAATTTCTGCACTCTTCCCCACAGCCCGGGAAAATCCGTCCTTTCAAGAGTCGGTCTTTGACCATCGATAGCGAAGTCTTCACTTTAGTCACATCAGAAACCAAATTCAAAGTTTCCCCACTATCAACAGCATTAATCCTCTGCCCGCCGTGAGCTGGCATCGGGTTTTGGATAACATTAGGCACTGGAGAAAAATTGATGGCCTAGGCATCTCTCAAATCTTGTACCTTTAGCTGGAGAGCCTTGCAATTATCTGTAGTATGGCCAGGTGCGTTGGAGTGAAAAGCACATCTGGCGTTGACATCATAACCTCTAGGCAGATTGTTGGGATCGACCGGTGGGGCCAGAGTTCTCAACGTAACCAGATTCATGTCAATCAGCTTGGGAAGTAATACAGAATAAGGCATTGGGATTGGCTCAATGACCCGGTCCGTCTGCCTTGGACGTTGTTGATAGGGTCTCTGCTGACTCGGATTACCTCCTTGTTGTTGATTGTTGTACCTGGGTTGCTGTTGCGGATGATACTGCGGTTGAGGAACAGGTGTTGGAATAGTGACTGCGGCCACTTGATCTTGATAATAATTAGGGCGTCCTCTGCCCCTGCCTCTGCCGGCATATACAACGCTCGTCTTACCTTCTCTTCTTCGCTGACCGTTACAAGCAAACGGTTTCTTGGGAACTGATGAGTTGGAAGCACTGTTGTCTTGAATTCGGCCCATCTTCAATAGACTCTCGATTCTTTCTCCAGCAATCACTATCTCTGCAAAGCTGATTGACAGGCAAGCAGCCAATCTCTCGATATAATTGCCTTGAAGAGTGTTCATGAACATGTCCGCCATCTCCCTTTCAGACATAGGGGGTTGGACGGATGCAGCAATCTGTCTCCAACGCTGAGCATATTCTCTAAAGGTTTCCTTGGCAGTCTGAGACATTCCTTGCAACAAGGTCCAATTTGGAGCCATGTCCAAGTTGTATTGATATTGCTTGACAAAAGCCTCTGCCAAGTCTTTCCAGCTCTTGATGGTAGTACGAGACAAATGAGAATACCATTCACGAGAAGCCCCAGTTAAACTGTCTTCAAAATAGTACATCCACAGCTTTTCATCTTCAGTGTGAGCTCCCAACCTTCCCAGATAAAATTGGAGATGAGTGCGTGGGCAAGAAGCCCCGTTGTATTTCTCAAAAGTAGGGGGTTTGAACTTGTGAGGAATCCTTACTCCCTGAACCAGACCAAGATTTGTGACATCAAAACCTAAGGAATTTCGAGACTCCAAAGATTTGAGCTTCTCAGCAAGCTCATCCATACGGCGAGTGGTCTCGTGAGCTTCGTCGTGCACAGAGAATTGATCATACTGATAATCTTCAGTAACGGGGCGTCCGTTAATCTGAATTCCTTGATTCACATTGTACCTTCCGCCAATACCATTTCCGACATTCCCCGTGTTGCCAACATCACTCGGGTTTCCATCAGCATTTGCATTACCCGCGTTACCAGTGTTCACAGGGTTATCAGTGTTCCTTGGGTTACCGGGGTTACCAGGGTTCCCCTCAGCACTTGGTATTTCCACCTCTGGATCGAGCCTCGGTTGCTCAACCAATTCCCTCCGCTTTTCTTGGCCTTCTGCCATACCAGTCATCAATGTCATGAACTGATCCATCCTTTCACGCATATCAGCCAGTTCTTTCTGTATCTGGTCCATTGCTAGTTGTGGACGGTTTTCCTTTGCCGGGTACCTGTGAAATCGCTTGGGACCAATAACTGCCTGAAACAGGGAACAAACATTAGACACTGCGGTGACACCTGCAAAACAAACAAGGGTTAGTATGCATGGTATGCGATGCACTGCTTATTCGATTTTTAGGCCCCCCCTTAAAAAGGGAATACCCTGCAAATGAATAAGCATGAGATGTTGGATGCAAATATGCAGATGATGTTATGCAATGCAATGGCATGTCAATCAGAATTGCTGGATCCGCTTGAACATCTGTCAGGTTGCACTGTCTGGAGAGAAATTAAGAGGATCAAGCAAAGCACACTAAACAAAGGTCATGGGATGGATCATGTTATCCTTAATATCAACCATCCATTTTTGGTGGATTATGGTTTACACCTTATCAACACCCAAGTTTCATTGATATTAAGGATACCTGAACGGATCAACCATGAATCAAGGGTTTGTTGCAAGTCACGAGCATGGAGTTTAGGTTAAGAACCACCCAAAGGGAGTGTACTAAGGTTTAAACCTGCCAAACATGTTCTACAAAAGGTTCCCATAGTCATAATCCCATCTTTCGGATATTATCGGAGGAACGACTACTCGTATTCCAAAAATATTCTCAAGAGAGACTCTTATGAGTGTAGTATCACGTAACAATCGTATCAAATCTTACACTTGAATGACTTTCGCACTACATCCTACGAATAGGCCAAGATGGGTTTGGTAAACTAAGGTCCTTGGCTTCTAAGGTCTATATTGGAAAAAGTAATATGTAACCACAACTTACTTGTGTGACATTATTGATTCCAACATGACCTCCACCAAGTGAATGGGCTTGCAAGTCAACTTGCTAAGGAATAATTCCACACAAGTCAACAAGACTATGCCATTCTCCTATCTTAATTGCACTCGAGTCCGGGCATAGAACTCATCTCACAAACAGAACCAGCAGATACAGCAGTCATATGTACACAATGCAATAAAGCAGGTAAATGCTGAAAGATAAATAACTGTATAAAAGAATAAACACCCAATAAACAAACAACCTACAAAAGCTAGGAGGGACTCGCTTAGGGAAACCGGGTCCCTAGCAGAGTCGCCAGCTGTCGCAACCTGAAAAATGGAATGCGAAAAAAAACAACCGGCGAAGAAAGACAGGAGAGTCGCCACCGTGCGTTATTTATCCCAAAGGAGGGAAAGGAAACGCTCGAAGTAAACCTGGAAAAAGGAAAGGACAAGACAGGGTCTCGCAACCAAATCTTGGGTTCGGGAGTCGATTATGCGAAGGGAAGGTATTAGCACCCCTACGCATCCGTAGTACTCTACGGGATCCACTTTTGTAGTTCTTGTCTAAAGGGTGTGGGTTTATCTAATGTGTTATTTACTATAAAAAAGGGGGTCAAAAGAAAATGACTCGCACGGATGTCGCATCCACTGCATACGTATCTCATCTGAATATGAGAATCAGAGTCTTCGTAGCTCGGCTACCTAGGGGTTAAGGGTAATTGTGCTCACTAAGACATCGCGTCTTATGCCTACGTATCTCATTTGGAATGAGAATCAGAGCAAGCCGTAGTTCGGCTAACTACGGGGTTATGGATTGGGTTTTGGACGAACGACGTTACTACGCAATTTACCGGATGCTCGACCTTTGGAGACTTACTCGCCTGTAGTAGAAGGAGTTAACGTGTTCTTAGGAGAAGAAAAATCAATGAGTTGGTAGGGTTAGGGATGCTCATGCAGAAGGGAAATCCTAGACGAAGGAACCTGCATAAAGTAAACACACAAAACATTGCCTCCTATCGAGGTCTTCCAGCTAAGAAATCGGTAAAAATACGGGAAAATGTAAAAGTACCACACGGATAAAGATCCGAAGTAACAACAATTAGAGGAATGGGAAACCCAGGGATGCTTCCAAGCTAAACACCATCAAAGAAAGTGAGTCAGTACAGGTAATCGGAATAAACTTCCAGGTGGTATCCCACAAATAAAGTGGAACACCAGGCAAGCTATCCCTGCAAGAGTATGTGAGCCCTCACAAAAACTCAACAAAAGGGTTAGTGAAACACGATAAGCATTTTTTTCATGGATAACAGTATGGTTTCAGAAACCTCAAACCCTGTGGCATACACTTCATAAATTAAACGATTAAGCATTCAAGGCATTATTTATACATTCATACATAATTATGAACCCGTGGGCAAAAACCTAGTGAAATTCATCCATCATACCTCAAACATTCAGAGTATTCAACTTCAAAGCACAAAGGTAATGGGAATAAGGGCAAACCTGATTGGAGAGATCGGTTGAAATCAAATGGCACGGCTGGATTTGCAAACCAATGTTAGGGTTTGCTTGAGCTGAAAGTGTGTGAGTCAGAATGAACCTTTCAGAGTTGCCTGGAGGTTTCCCTGAACTCTGTTAGCTCTTCTCTCACTATCTTTTTCCCCAGGGTTCTTCTCTCACTATCTTTTTCCCAAACAGGGTAATAGGAATAGAATGCCTTTTGTTTCACTAAAACTCTGAATTTATAACCTGATTTTTGTGGACCTGTGGGCTCAAATGAGAGAGGTCCAAGATTTTTCTATTATATTTTATTTATTTATTTATTTAATTAATTAAATTTTATTTTTTTCGAAACGCGTGGGCTTTGCCTTCAATCGCGACTAGGATGAAGCGATGTCCATTAGAAGTAGTAGGTCCAATCTTTCTAATCATATTGATGCCCCACATCGCGAATGGCCAAGGAGAATTCATAATATTCAGAGGGTTTGGTGGTACATGCACTTTATCTGCATAGATCTGACATTTATGGCACTTCCGAGCGTATTTGAAACAATCAGATTCCATGGTTATCCAGTAATAACCGGCTCTTAACAACTTCTTGGCCATTGCATGACCACCAGCATGGGTACCGAAAGATCCCTCGTGTACTTCCTGCATTAACATGTCTGTTTCGTGTCTAACCACGCATCTGAGTAGAACCATGTCAAAGTTCCTCTTGTACAACACATCATCCTAGTTCAAGTAAAAACTTCCAGCTAGCCTTCTCAGTGTCTTCTTGTCATTCTTCGACGCTCCTTCAGGATACTCTTGGCTTTTGAGGAAATTCTTAATATCATAAAACCACGGCTTCTCATCAATAACAGACTCGGCTGCAAACACAAACGCAGGCCTCTCGAGTCGATTCACAGCAACGTGTGGCACATGATTCTGCCAATGAACTTTGATCATGGAAGACAATGTGGCTAAGGCATCAACCATTTGATTTTCATCTCGGGGTACATGGTACAACTTTACTGTCTTGAAGAAAGTCAGGATCCTTCTGGTGTAATCTCTATAAGGAATCAAATGCGGTTGATGAGTATTCCAGTCTCCATTGACTTGGTTAATCACTAGAGCAGAATCTCCATAAATGTCTATAGTTTTGATCCTTAGATCGATGGCTTCCTCAATCCCCATGATACAGGCCTCGTACTCAGCTTTGTTGTTGGTTACTTCAAAAGTCAATCTGGCAGAAAAAGGTATGTGTGCACCTTTAGGATTAATGAGTACTGCCCCAACACCATTTCCATTCACATTTACCGCCCCATCAAACATCAGCGTCCACTTGTCATCGGGATCCGGTCCTTCCTCGACAAAAGGCTCTTCACAATCTTTCATCTTTAAGTACATGATATCTTCATCGGGGAATTCAAACATCATCAGCTGATAGTCATCAATTGGTTGCTCAGCAAGGTAATCAGACAGAATACTACCCTTGATGGCCTTTTGCGACGTGTACTGGATATCATACTCTATCAAAATCATCTGCCAACAAGCCACTCGTCCGGTAAGAGCCGGCTTTTCAAAGATATACTTTACTGGGTCCATCTTAGAAATCAACAAGGTAGTATGGTTCAACATATACTGTCTTAGTCGGCGAGCAGCCCATGCCAAAGCGCAGCAAGTTTTCTCGAGCAGCGAATATCTTGTTTCACAGTCAGTAAACGTTTTGCTAAGGTAGTATATTGCATGCTCTTTTCGACCAGACTCGTCATGCTATCCCAATACACACCCCATCGAATTCTCTGTTATTGAAAGGTACATTATCAGAGGCCTCCCAGGAACTGGAGGTATAAGAATTGGATGTTTCTGCAAATATTCTTTTATCTTATCAAAAGCTTTTTGACAATCATTATTCCACCTGATTGCTTGATCTTTTCTTAGCAATTTAAATATCGGTTCGCACGTAGCTGTTAGGTGAGATATGAACCGCGCAATGTAGTTTAGCCTCCCTAAAAACCCACGAACCTGCTTTTCCGTTCTTGGTTCAGGCATTTCTTGAATAGCTTTTACTTTCGCTGGGTCAACCTCAATCCCTTTCTCACTGACAATGAAACCTAACAGCTTTCCAGATCT